>NC_048273.1:36634650-36958579 GCF_009762535.1 Notolabrus celidotus | reverse complement strand
TACTCAAAATTACAAATAGTGGTACTGAGGAAAGTCACCAAAGTCCTTCTGATAAATCATCTGGGAACCATACATCTGTGTAAATCAATGAAGTGAATGTAGGAAATCTTCACTGGATTTGCAAAACCTTGAAACTTGCACGAACACAACATCAAAAAGAAACAGAACATCCAAGCCTGCATGATTTATAATCTGAACACCAGTTACGTCCGTACCAAATTTCATGGCAGTTTATCAAATATTCGTTTGTATATTTGAGTCTGGGCTGAAGTCATGAACCGACCATAAGGCCAAAGAAGTAACGCAGTTCAGACCTGTGCAGTTAAGAGAAACTGAAAACTTGTTTGTTGAAGCTGTTCATCCAGACAAGCAGAAAACATAAACACAGACTGTGCAACACGACGCATGAGACTGTTTACATCAGTCCAACGAAACCATAGAAAGAAGCAGAGAGAACAGCTTGTGAACTTTACGACAGAGCGGAGGTGCAGAAGTTCAGGCATCTGAAGTATCTTCTCCAGTAATTCCAGCCAAAGAGGCGGAGTTGGATTAGTTTGGAGCGTCTGGGCAAAACAGTGATGGGGGAGGTAGCGTGGAGGAGGTGTGAGGGGGGAGGGGGGCACGTCTGATGTGAATAATTTATCACTGATGTTTCCACTCTCTTTGTTCTAGGTCCAAAGGATCCGGGTTTTAAGTTTTAATAGCATTTGTGGCTGGACTTATTATGTGTGATCAAATAATCCCCAGCCCTGGGATTAAAAAAATAAGTAGTCTTCTTTCTTTTTTTTCAAGCAATGTAAGTAATTGAGGCCACATGGGTAAAGCCAACTCCTCTTTCCCCTTCACCCTCTCATTTAAATATTGCAAAACAAATACAGTGTCTCTGGTATTACAATGACTGCGCACTCCTCAAAGTGATCAATCATTCATTGATTCAAACATTTACTTTAGTAAAAAGTTCACATTATTAAGTCGAACTGGAAACAACAGATGGATCCAGTACAACAAGAAGTTAATTCTTAATCTGTCTCCTAAGACTCCTTTGTTGAATACTGTGTGGTGAAACCAAGCAAGATATGCTAATCCATCCTTATGCAATCTTCATGCTCAGTCTTTTTATATATTATACTTTAAAACCCATTTACATGCAACAATGACAGCGGCTGCAGAAGTTTACTACAAAGATAGAAGTGAGGTTTTCTATAGTTCAAAGAGAAAAAAAGACCTTAACTGGGGAGCTGGTATTTGAGATAAGTTTGCAGATTGATGTTATCTTCTTTAAGTGTAATTATCACACGGGTGATATGTTAAGAGAGAAATTCAAATACAAACACGGAGCCAAAGTGATCAAGAGGCGTCTCATTTCATCAGCTGGGGTTAACAGTCGAACTCTATGATGTCTGAAGTTTTAAAACTATTTGAATTCCGTGCTTCTGAGAGGATTCAGGCACCTCAAACGCGCATTCATTAAAAGCTCATGAGCTAAAAGAAAGGATGCTGGATGGATGAACGCCGGCCTGAGTGAAAGGGTAACTTCTGTGGCATTCTCCCCGAGGCAATATTTCAATTATACGACCTCCTTCTCTGACGGAAAAAAGAAAGCACTTGATTAAAATTGAGATGTCTCCAGAATTGTCTTGAACCTTGACTTCATTGTGGAGAATCAATTTGCATCAATAAACATGAGAATGGCATGCTAAGGACTCAACCCAAAGCACGTATGAAAAGGAAATGTTTGTGTTTCAATGTGTTTTCAAATCAGGAAGCTGATAACCGACCGAGAGGACTTCTGAAGCTGCCACGGGGTAAGTGGAAAAATCGAGGAGCTTTTTTAAGGAAAGGAAATTTGAATTTGATTTAAAAGATAATTAGATGGTTTTCATGCCCATTCAAACTCACCAGTAGACCAGCTGAGTGAGCAGCAAACACACCCCAACACTCAGAGGTCTTCAGGTTGGCAGGGGTTAAATTGAGCTATGCTGTTAGAACATCAGCCCCAGAGCACGACCCTCTACCATGTCATCAGAGGAACTCTTAAGGCTGATTTATACTTCTGCGTTGAATCAATGGCGTACCCTACGCCGGGGGTCCGCGTAGCTCCCGTACCTACGCCGAGGCCTATGCACGTAGCTGACGTGCACCTCCTCCAAAATGTAACTCCCTGTAGAGCCAACGCGGACCGCAAGCTCTGTGATTGGTCCGCTCGGCGGCTTTGTCTTTCCCGCATTTACAACACTTCCTGGATCCCGGACATCGGCCGCACATCGGCCGTGTATTTCATCTCCTCCTCTCTGTTCTTCATGTAATCATGTCTGTATGATAAACAGCAACGTGTATCAGCTGTAGATTAACAGAACACGCTCTGAAACTCTGTGGAAAAGTAAACAGAGATCGTAGCGGGACCGGAAGCAGACGGCCGGCTATCAGAGAGACCACACTGCCCTCAGGCGTTTCGGCGGAGAATTGCTGCGCGACACGGACACACCGACGCACAAGTCTGTGGTGCTCATGTCCGCGTCAGCCCCTGCTGCGTAGGGGAGACGCAGAAGTATAAATCAGCCTTTACTTTACTCACGTTCATCATTGTATTAAACATGTTCAGAGTGATGCCAGCATCAAAGTGCTTCCATCTGCTTAAAATGGGATATTTAGCAATGTAGTGCATCAACACAATTAAAGAAATCATGAGACAAAAGATGAGGAGTTTATGTGTTTTATTGCATGATTTTAAGTTAAAATGGTGCGTTTTATTTTGAAATAGGTTTTATTTAGTTATCTATTTCCTGCCGCGACTTGTCAAATAACTTGACATTTACCAAGGACAATGGGAGGTTTAGGTTTATGTTTATTTATTTGCACAATTAAAACAGATCCAAACACAGAGCAAAGGAGCAGCCAGAGAAAACTACACACAGTGACAAAGCAGCCCAGGAGTCAAGAGCCGCAGAGCAGCAGCGAATGAGATCTCAGCAGCACCTAGACGAGGGGACCTCAGCGGAGTTGGAGGCAGCAGGAGAACGGAGCAAGCCTAGAGTGTTAGGATACAACATAACGGCAGTGGCCCTGCAACAAATGCATTCAGGCATAGTTGAAAAGTTGCATTCACTGTGTTTTACAAACAGCAGCTTATCTGCACAAAGCATCCTGGGATACATAAAGAGAATCAGAATCAGCTTTATTGGCCAGGTATGCTTGAACACACAAGGAATTTGACTTAGGTAAACTGTGCTCTCTTTGTACTGGGTGTAAGAATAAGACATACAAAATAATGAAAATAAAAAAATGTAATAACAATAACATCAGATATAAATACAAAAGAACAACAAATAGGCATGACTAATATGTACAGGCTAAAATAATATGATAAAGTGCAGTGGTGAGTTGCAGAGGTAGTTTTTTACATTACAAAAAATAGCAGTTAAATAATACAATAAATAGAAATATGGAATTCTGCTTGGAGAATTGTTGTATTGTATATCAACATGTATATTTACAGAGAGTAAAGTGGGCTGGGCCAGGCTTGTGCCACCACTTTTTGAAAGCTTTACTCCCTCGTTAGGTCATAATTTAGTTTAGTTTAGTTTATTCACACACATCATCACAAATATACATCTATATATATTCAGTGAACATTTCAAGAATGGTCGGATGTGTGGAATGGGGTGATCCCAAGGAAGCTATTTAAAGCTTTTAATAGGGGCCCCAATTTCCCACAAATAAAGTGGCAACAGACAAGATACAACAACAACAACAACAACAACAACATACTAACAGACATATAACAAACACACAACAGACAATCCCAATATTGTGGTTACACAGATGAATTAGTACATTAATCATACATTTCCAGAAGTTGTAATTTTAGCTTTTTCTTGAAGATGGAGATGGAATGTGACATTCTTAACTCATTGTCGTGCTCATTCCATATCTGTAGCCCTCTGCATACAATGCTAAAGCTGGAACATTTTAACCTACGTTTTTTTTTCCATTAATTCGATTTTTATTCATGGTGGCATGTGTGTGCATAGCTAGGTGGATTGGAATGAGCTCACATAATTTCTGATTTAATTTGTGGACTGTTTAGTACACTACACAGGTGTTCTGGAAGTAATTGTACTCAGTTAGCCTCAGAAGACTATAACGCATGAAAAGTTTTCTGGTAGGAGAAGTGTAATCAGACCATGATATTGCACGTATGACTTTTTTTTGGAGAGCCTCAAGTTTTTTTAAGTGGGTTGGAAATGTGTTACACAATATGATATTGCAGTAATGTAGATGAGGCACAAATAAAGTTTTGTATAGGGTGAGGACTGCTGAGAGGGGAAGAAAGTGTCTCAACTTAAAAAACAAAGCAGCATATTTTGATAGATTTTTTATAAGTTCTTCAATGTGGCATTACACTGGCTGCCCATTGCTTTTAGAATAGATTTTAAGGTTTTACTTATCACTTTTAAAGCACTTCACAGCCTGGCCCCCGAATATGCAGTATATGTGATCTGCTGTCACCCTACCAGCCCGGGCGCAGCCTCAGATCCTCAGGCAGGAACCTCCTTAAAGTTCCCGCCACAAAGCTGAAGTCTAAGGGTGAGCGAGCGTTTACTGTGCAGGCTCCTCGACTGTGGAACGACCTACCTGAGGATCTCAGGCAAGCTGCATCAGGATCTTCTTTTAAATCACAGCTGAAAACACATTTTTATCCAAAGGCCTTCCTGTAATATTGTTTTATCCAAGATGCTACATTTATTTTTAATCTATTTTTTATTCACTCATCATTTTATTGTTTTACTGATTTTATTTGTTTTATTGTTTTAATTGTTTTATTGTTTTAATTGCTTTTAGTAGTTTCTCTTTTAGTTTTTCTTCTTAAATTGTCTTGCCAGCCTATATACCCCCCCCCCCCCCCCACCCCCCTTTGCTTTGTTCTCTTTATTGTGGGTTTTTATGATGTTAAGCACTTTGTAACGTCTGTTTTGATAAGTGCTTTATAAATAAACTTTATTATTATTATTATTATTATTTGCAATTAAGAGATTAATCAATGATGATCCCTAGAAATCATATGGTGGTGGTGTACTATCGACTTTGTGGAGTGCTGGTTTGATTGAAAAGACTCCTCAAGTTGGGTCGCTGGTTGGAGAGGTGGATTTTACAGAGAGTCAGGGTGAAGTGGTCGAGGTAACGTGTAGTGGAACTAACCTCACAGCTAACTACAAATGGTAAAAACAGATGGTATCAGAAAGAGCTACTGTACACAGCTGCAGGGACGTTGTCAGAGTTCTTTCTGGAGTATTTTGGAAAGGAGATGTGGGCCCTGTATAAGAAGTCCCACTTTAAACCCATCAGACAAATGTGGTATCAGATCCTTCTCCTCACATTATCATCTTGTGTGCACTCAGATAAACCACGTTCCGGTTTACAGATAGCAGTCTAGTTCACATGGAAACACGTGGCTCTATATCTATTTAAATCACTCAGCCGAGGTTCAGGTATACTCAGTCACATTGACAATCCCACCGACTGTCAAGGAAACCAGAAAGTGGTGTTCATTTTGCACTCACTGTTCTTGCATTCAGATATCCTCGGCTGGCTTAATCAGCCGGCTGCTTTAGTGTGAGAATGAGAGTTCACAGTGAAACACAAGGTTTTGCATTAAATCCACGGACGACTCTCTGCCTCTTACCCTAAGGTCAAGAGGTGACAGCTCAAAGAGCGCCTTAAATCATGAGAACTGCTTTACCTTTCAGTGCAGCCGCAGAGACGCACCTACACTAAGTCAGTAAAGTCTGTGGATTTATGTGGATCTGAACTCTCCCCCTGTGTTGCATATAAATCAGCCATCATTGGGTTGGACTCTGTGGGTGCTGTGTGAGCCTGACAGTCAGACCGGGGTAAGACGGGTGAGCGATGGGTGGGACGTGGGGAGAAGCAGAGGGCAACGAGCAGCTCTTAATTAATACTCTCTTACAGAGTTAACCTGAACGAGGTTTACGGCTGTGAAATGTCTGAATTTAAAGTTCAATCTGTGAGGTTAAATGTCTCTATTACAGCTCTGTGCTGTTTACTGTAACGTCCAACAACTCATAAATACAAGAGAAGTCTGTGTTTAATATTCAGGCCTGTAAATTGAGAATGGACAACTGGCATGAGGTAACAATAAACATATAACTACTATCATATCGTATATTTATATGTATACTGAGGTGTGTCTGGACTTTCTTGATCATGGTGGCCAAATCAGGACCCTGACTTAATCAAGGGTGGCATGAAATATGTGTCCAAAGAGCATTTCTATTCCATTTCTGTCTCCTCCAATCATATCTTGTCTGAACACTTACATAAAGTTATCACACCCTGTGTTTCATTCACACAACAATGCTTTTTTCCATCACTTCATTTTATTTTTTGTGTCTATTTTTTAGCTTTGATGTATTTGAACATGTTTTACAAACTGCATGTGTCTGATCTTTATCAGAGACAGTGATATATTTTCACACTGACATTCCTTCAAGTTTGATCATGTAAACAAACCAGAGTTTGTCCAACATGTGACGACTTCTGACCAATAAAAAACTCTTTCTCTGAAGCAGCAGTTTGATATTTTAGCTTGCCAGCATTGAATTAATGCGACACATCAGATAAACATTGACCGCTGACACTGCTGCATGCTGTTGTATTTTCCTTGTTGTTCTCTTTCTTAGATTTCCAGTTTATTTTGTGAGTCCTCCCTGGGTCTTTTGGTTCCTAGTCTCATGTTGTATTCCTTGTGTTTCTAGTCTGTCGTGTTTCCTGTTTCTATTTTGTAGTTATTTCTCCCTGGCTGTTTCCGAAACTGCCTACTATACTAGCAGTACGTACTGATATGTCCAAAATTCAGTATGTAGTAAGTAGTATGTGAACAAGAGCAAAATCTGCAGTATGCCAAAACTCCCCGGATGTCGTACTGATTCGGGAAAATATCTCAGCATGCATCGGACCAGTCTTCCTCGCGTACTGTTTCCCATAATGCACAGCGCTCGTTCTGCTTTTTCTTTTTCCTCATTTTTTGACGGGAGGAAATCCGTTTTTGGGTGCTGTGAAAGTTATCAAATTACATATTAACTACTTCCTAACTTTTTAAATCATAAATGGATGCTAAATAAGCATTTTATCTATCGTCTTCGCCGTTGTTTACTTCCGCTTTCCAAAACCGGAAATCCAGCAACGTCTGGCTCAGCATGCTGCATGACAGATCGGACAGAACAGTCAGACTACAGACTAAATTCAAACCCAGTATGTAGTAGGCAATACCTACTGCCTACTACATTAGTAAGTAGTATGTAGCAGGCCGTTTCGGAAACAGCCCCTGTGTTTCTGGTTTAGTTTTACTTCCTGAGTTTTCCCTCCATTCTGATTATGGTCTGAGTGTTTCCACCTGTGTCTCATTTGTCACACCTGTGTGATTACCCCTGTGCGTATTTAGTCACTGGCTGTTTTCGAAATGGCCTGCTCCACTGCAAATAATTCAGCACTTGCCAAGATTTGAATTTTTAGATTGAGACATGTTAGATGAATGACCTTGTTTTTAGAGTTATTTACTTGTTTGTAATCTTTGTATGTATGGTTGAATGTTAAATTGATTATGAACATGTCTTTTTGTCTCAGTTAGTCTGGGAATCTTAAATTGAGTGACTGACTGTTAAAATAAGCTACATTGGTTGTCTCACCTAAAGTCTCATTAAAATAAAACTTGTTTCAAGACTGAGTAACAACTTAAAGTTTCTTTATTTAAGAATAACACATAAGGCTTCTATTCAAGACACAGTTCAGCTTGTATCTTATTGATTGCTCATAGTTTTGCTGTATGGTGATATATTTATTTTGGTTTGGCTCTAAAGACTGTTTGAAATGTCTGGAAGTATGCATCAACCCTGAGACACTATTAATAGTGTTCTTGATGTTATATGTTGTTAATCCTGACATGTATTAAATGTTGCCAGTAATCCAGCTTGCTGTTGTGGTTTCTGTAGAAACATTTAAGAGGTATATTCTAAGAATAAGACCTGGTTTAAAGATTTTAGATTTAGTTTAAGATGGATTAGGTTTATTTTAAGATGAGCCAGCTTATATAAAGAAGCAACGTAATCATAGTTTTGTAATAGTGAGTCATTTTTTACTTGGTGTTGTTTTTCTTGTCCCCAGACCTTCATTTGCTCAAATTAACTATACAAAATAAATACATGAGATTTTCTTTGCTTATGTTTAGAATATGTCACTTCTAACTGTGCTGTAGGAAGTTTGTCTTCAAGTAGTTTGAGCTAAAAATCCGTATATTCTACTTATTTCAACCCTTTTTAAAGGTGACATATCATGCAAAATTGACTTTTTAATGGTTCTCTACCTGAAATATGTGTCCCTGGCATGTCTACAAACCCCCCGAAAATGAAAAAAATCCATTCTGCCCCTGTTCTGATTTCTCCACCTTTCTGTAAATGTGTGTGAAACGAGCCGTTTCAGACTTCCGTGTTTTTGTTACGTAACAACAATATCCGGTCTGTCACGGAGTCAGAGCTCGGAGCTTGTTCAGCCCATAGACTGTATAAAATAATACTGAATCCCTCCTCCGTTTTTCATTACCTGCACAAATGTGTGCTAACAAGGAGCTTAGGAGGGAGGCATGCTAGTTGTAGGCTGTCTTAATAAACACAAAGGTCGGTTTTACTCCCCACGTCTGCAGATTTGAAGATCTAGTGGATGATTTTTATTTATCATGGATAAGTGCTAGGGCTAGTTAGCATAGCTACATAGCTACATGTTCATAGCTGTGTACCAAGACACACGTCTACATACTGACAAATAAAACAACAAGAAACACAGAATCTGTGACCAATCCTTCAGAAAGGCCCTGCTGCCTTTCTGGTAGAGGTCGGTTTTACTCCCCAGGCCTGCAGATTTGAAGATCTAGTGGATGATTTTTATTTATCATGGATAAGTGCTAGCGCTAGTTAGCATAGCCACATAGCTACATGTTCGTAGCTGTGTACCAAGACACACGTCTACATACTGATAAATAAAACAACAAGAAACACTAAATCTGTGACCAATCCTTCAGAAAGGTCCTGCTACAGGCGCCTCTCTGTCAGGATCAGATTCTGGATCAGATTCAGAGGGTTGAAGTAACGTGATCTCTGAGCAGCCAACATGTAAACATTAGATGAACGTGCTGGACAGCCGAGGCACATCCACTTCCTGAGGGGGCGCGGTCAGAGAGAAAACAGAGTGTTCTGAGGAGGACTGAAGAAGAGGACTTTTCAGGCATGCCAAAATCTGATTTCAAAGTGTTTTTTTGAGCATAAACTTTAAAGACATGTTTTGGGGACCTCTTAGACCAATATATATTATGATGAAAAAAGCTTGATATGTCACCTTTAATACTTTTCAGAGCCTGCTTATTTCTAGATTAAACAATCTCAATTTAAGATTTCTTATCAAGTAAAATTAACTTGCTGCATGGACAGATCATTTCACTAGTTTTAATAAATGTTCACCTTGAATTAAGTTGTTTTACCCTATATTTAAACTACCCTTTTTGGCAGTGTACAAAGGTAGTCTGTAGTATTGCTGTTATGTTGGATCTGTTTTGCAGGATGCTGGGTCAGGTGTCGCTTGATTTCCAAGCTGATAGAGAAACTGCTTCTTTAGCATCACTTATTATTTAAAAAGTTAAGAAGTGGTTTATATGGAATCTAATAATTTTCACAGCACCTAAAAACTGAGTTCCCCCTTTCAAAAAGGAAGAAAGAACAAAGCGGAACGAGTGCTGTGCATTGTGGGAAGCAGTACGTGAGGGAGACTGGTCCGATGCATACCGTGACATTTTCCTGAATCAGTAGACATCCGGGGAGTTTTGGCACACTGCAAATTTTGCTCTGGTTCACTTAAGACTTATAACATACTACATACTGAATTTGGCCAAATCAGTACGTAATGCTAGTATAGTAGGCGGTTTCAAAAACAGCCTCTGTGTTTCCTCCCTTGTGTGTCCTTTCACTGTTTGTGTTGCTTTTTCTGTGATGTCTTATGTTCAGTCTAAACTGAATGTTACATCGTCTTGTTCCCTCTTGTTTTCCGTGTCTGTCACCAGGGCACATATTTGCTGAGACAGTGGTGCATACCTACAATTCAAAGTGCCAACTAAATAATATACTTCATTAAAATGCCTCAAAAGCTTCAAGCAGCCTGTTGTAACACAGATCAACTCATTGGTTTAAACACAAGTCCCATCACAATGCACTGTGAAACGATGTGATATGACTTAATATGAAACAAACTACTAGGATACCACACGATATGACGCCATACAATACGACAAAACACAAAATGTACCAGTAGGCATACAATCAGATACAGTATGATATGATACCCTATAATGTGATGCACTTAATCCTTACTGGGATCTATCTTTCAGTGGCTCATTGCTGCTGTTTCAAGAGAGGAGAAGGAGTCGTATAAATGGAAGATCTGTTTTCAGTAAGTCTTTTTAGCTTCTCCAAACTCTGGGTGAACTGCCTCTCTGGACCTCTTCCTCGTTTGTTAGGTCTGATGAAGGTTGATTCATAGAGCGTCAGTTTTTTTAAAGTATCTAGCTGTGGGAATACAGAAACAAAAGCATCTAACATGAACAAAATTACAGTAATCTGAAAGAGAAAAATGAATCAATGTGTTTTTTTCCTCCCTATTGTCTCTTTGTGTGTGTGTGGGAGGATTTGAATGAAACAACAATATGGGGACAGATTTCTCAGTGAGCATCGTGCATCTGTAACTAAGTAACTGATACTGAAGCTTCTGCGATGAATCTCCGTTATTAAAGAGACGCCCTTAAACAGAACACAGCATTGCAGAGAAATGTGATGGGTGTAGTTTTGTCCGTCCAATAGGAAGAGCGAGTTATACTTGTTTCTAGATGGATTATTGGGAATTATTTTGCCCTCAAAACAAATGAAGTCAAACAATTATCAGCTCTGTAGCAGAGCACACAGAGTGGAGCAGAGGCCGGTACTGTCTCTGTCAGTCTAACAAGTGTTCACAGCAGCTCACACGCTTTGTAATAAATCAATTATCATTCATTGATTAATCTCTGCCAGACAGTAGATAGTGCAGTCTGCTTCTCTCTGAGATAACTTACAGTGTGTGACCGTGTCTAATGTGGCGTCATGGCTCTTATGAAAACGTCACATTTCTAGAACATGTGCTGTGTATCAGTGGTAACCATAGACTGTATACATAATGGACGTAGTATCCGTGACATCACCCATCTGTTCCTGAGCGCTGTGTTGAAGCCAATCGTCTGCAGGAGCCATATTCGAAATACTGAACTTAACCAGTCTTAGTGTGAGGTAAAGGGGCGGGGTTTGAGCCTCCTAGCCAACAGCTATGTGTTCCTGCCTGTCAGTCAAGTCAGTCATGTCCTTATTTGGGCAAAAACTCGTAATCTTAATATCTTCTGAACCATCGTGTCAAAAAATCACCCCCCATACAGTGTGTGCTGATAGAGAAATTGTAAACATAGAGCCAAGCTGTTTTTTGAACCAGGCTGTAAACATGTTTATTTCTGCTGCAAAGATCGTCTTCTTTGAATGAGTGTGTATGTGGTTTCTGGTGTTTCTGCAGCCAGCCTCAAGCGGATGCTCGATGAATTGCAGTTTATAACACTTCCACATGGGCTTCATAGTTTAATATCAGTGGTTGCCGCTTGCTTTAAACTAATTCTGCTTGCAAATTTGTAGCAAGATGCTCTTTATTTCAGTGTACAGTGTTTCCTTTTATAAAGTTTGGGTTTGTTCATCCCACATAGACTCTCTAAATGCTTTAGCATATCCTTTTTTTTTGTCTTTTGCATGAATAAAGAGCTGAACCAAACTTAACTTAAAATTTGAGGAGCTAATATTCTGTTTGGGGCTGCAGCGGTGGAGAGGTTAGCGCCCCACAGCAAGAAGGTTACTGGTTTGAAACTGAGTTTTGGCCTTTCTGTGTGGAGTTTGCATGTTCTCCAAGTGCATGCGTGGGATCCCTCTGGGTGCTCCAGCTTCCTCCCTCAGCCCACAGACATGCTGCTTAGGTTAACTGGTGACTTTAAGTCAGCCAGAAGTTTGAGTGTGACTGGCTGTATGTATACGTCAGGCCTGTTGATGCTGAGCTGTTCTGGGTGTCCTTCGCCTTTCACCCTTCACCCAAAGGCGACTGGGATTGGCTCCAGCCCCATGGGACCCCAGGCAACATGAGCGCCACAGATAATGGATGGATGGATATTAAAGATGTTAGATATTTTCCTTAAATATTTTTATGTTGTGCATCTTGTGCAAACTTAATCTGAAAGAGAAAGTTTGTTGTGTTTTCACTTTGCTTAAATTGTTTGACTTCTACTTTACATTGATTTGAATAAACTAGACAAAAATAAAATAAGATGAAAAAACAATATTATTTATAGCAGTATGTAAAATAATTAACCAATGTAAAATATGAATCAATATAGTTGAAAAAGCTTCATGTGTACCAGCAGCTTTGTTTTAAGAATGTATGTAGGTATATCTTTAAAGTTAATTTTAATCCAAAAGTTAAAAAAAAAAATACATTACAAAAAATAAATTCTGCTTTGTAGGAGCTTATATAAATTTTTTAATGTACTAACGTCAATGCAGACTGTAACCTATAAGAAAGTATTTCTGAAGGGTAGTAATACGACTTACTCAGTAAAAGATCTGAGCACCTGTTCTCTCCTCCCTTTACAGTCTGTTTTGATGAATCATGCTTTACGAACATAATCTAAGATTCATTTCAATGTGGTTTCACCATAACTGTGTCCCGGTCAAACTCTGAAAAGCTGCACTGAAGTTTAGGTTGACATGAATTAGAACTTTTCACTGAGCCCACCGGCCAGATGTTGAGTCTCAAAAAGTCCTGCTCTTCCTCTCGAACAAAGACCTGCCCCAAGACGGTGAAACACAGACTATTGTGTATTAATGCCACAAGGTTCTAAAGTTCAGGATTCAGGAAGCTGCCACGAGAGGATAAAGTTTGTTGTACAGACAAAATGAAAATTTGACCAAGATATGTTATTGGGTGCATTCCTACTACATCAGCACGTTTGAAACAGACGCAGACAGGAAGAACTTCTTGTACCAGAAAGTGGGTGACTCAGGTCCTGTTTTTTTTCACAGATGGGTACCATGTGTGTAGGCCAGCTCATCATCTTTTATAACTGTGAAAAGAAGAGTCTGGACGTTAACAGAAAACAGTAAACAGTTCAGTCCAAACTGAAGGAAACAAATTGGCAAACCTTTGAAGAGAAACTTTCACGACTTTTCAAGTGTCAAGCCAGTTTGACCTTTTTTTAATCTGCTACCCCGATGACACACAGGTCTGCATCTCCTCCCACCTCCCTCATCATCTGCCTTGAAGACATCCGGAGCTGGATGAGCAGGAACTTCCTGAAGCTCAACAGCAATAAAACTGAGGCCCTGCCAATCGGCAACCTCCGGTCTCAAACGATGAAGCCCATGCGGAAGTGTTATAAACTGCAATACATCAAGAATCCGCTTGAGGCTGGCCGCAGAAACACAGGAAACCACATACACATGAATGGGAAAAAGACAATCTTTGCAGCATTAATAAACATGTTTACAGCCTGGTTCAAAAAACAGCTTGGCCCTATGAAGCTAATCTCTCTATCGGCACACACTGTACGGGGGGGGGGGGGGGGGGGTGAATTTTCTTCTCAGTGACGGTTCAGAAGATATTAAGATTTAGAGTTTTTGCCCAAATAAGGACATGACTGACGTGACTCCCGGTCGGAACACAGCTGTTGGCTAGGAGGCTCACACTATGTCACACTCTGCCTGGTTGAGTTCCGCATTTCCAATATGGCTGCCGCCGTCGATTGGTATCAAAACAGCTCTCAGGAACAGATGGGTGACATCACGGATACTACTACGTCCATATTTTATACAGTCTATGGGCCCTGCTCATCAGCTCCAAATCCACCCTCACCAAATCAAAACAAACCCCAGCCCCACCCATCATCATCGACAGATTCCCTGTACCCCCCCACAAGTCAAGAGCCTTGGCGTCAATCTAGACAGCACCCTCTCATTTGCACCTCATATTCAAAACATCACCCGGACAGCATTCTTCCACCTCTGCAACATCTCCAGACTCCGCCCATCACTGTCCCAATCCAGCACCGAAATCCTGGTCCACTCATTTGTATCGACTACTGCACCGGACTCCCCACCAAACTCATCCACAGACTGCAAATCATTCAGAACTCAGCCGCACCAAATCCTCTGACCACATCACTCCTGTTCTCATCTAACTTCACTGGCTCCCTGTACAATACAGCATCCACTACAAAAACCTTCTCCTCACCTATAAAGCTCTCCACAACCTGGCCCCCACTTACCTCCGCGACCTCCTTCACGAATACACTACCTCCCGCTCCCTCCGCCCAACAAATAACCATCCCAATGTCATGCCTCAGTACCATGGGTGCCCGAGCCTTCAGCTGCTCAGCACCCAGACTCTAGAACTCCCTCCCCCCACACATAAGACAGTCAGACTCCATCACATCCTCCTAAAAACTCACCTGTTCAAATTAGCATATCCCCTTTAACTGAACTCTGTGCACTTCACTAGTTTTTTTTATTTATTTAATTTATTATTAATCCGATCAGTGTGAGTCGCCCCCTGCTGGCCCTTAGGATAAATGCAGGTTTGATGCACTTCTGCGTCTGCCTCACTTTTGTGGCTTGTGTGATAACTCTATCTCCTTAATACTGTCAAAGTGTACCAGCTTAGGAACATATTATGGCTCATTCAATCTCATAATACAAAAGATCATTCGAATTAGAAACATTGTCTAGTGTACAGAAACTGATCCACTAAACTACAGTGACTTTTTATTCGATCAAACAGGATCATCTGCTGATGTATTTCTCTCCTCTGTCATGTATTATTAAACATTAAGAGATTAAAAAGGTAAAAGAAGTACTTGGAGTTCAGTCTTCCCAGAATATAAGAGATACCATCACACAGTCAGTAACACATAAACCAGACTGAACCAGGCTGAATGGCTTTTGAACAACAGACCGCCAGAGGAAAAAATTTCATTTTGCATGATTGCAGTTGTTTGTGAGACTCTGCTGTTCGGAAAATGGCACTTACAATATTTATTGTTCATTTGTGAATGAGTCATGCAACATTCAGACTTCTCCATTAGTCTGTAATGGAGGCACATAAACAGAGGAAAAGTTGAGCAACTTGTGACAATGTCTTCAGCTCTGATAGTCTGTTAAAACTTTACATCTGCGTGACAAAGTTCCCCAAGTTTCACTTTTTAAAGGACTGAATCTGCTTTTTACTTTCTGAATGCTTTTGATGAAGATATCCACTTCAAGTAAGTCGTTAAGATGGCTGCCACTCTTGAACTCTGTGGGCACCTTGGCCAGTCCTTGGTTGCTCACAGCCGGTTGTAGAACAAGTATCGGGCTCATAATGGTTTCATGCAACGTGTACAATGGGAATGCTTGGATTTGTGTCTCTCAGTGATCTAAGTTCTTTCGAGAGCAACACTGACTTAGTGGTTACATCACTGCCTTCAGCCAAGTCAAGGACGCACAAAATCAATGCTCTTGATGCAAATGCACAGTGGGAATTCACTTTAAAGCTAATAACATTAAGCTCAGAGCACTGCGATGTCAGCCCACATTGTAATGTTATGCAAATCTGACCATATGACAGCTTCATTTAAATTGGAGTGCGCAAGATTATGCATGATAGTGGCCCATTTTGCTCCCTCGTGCTTATCTCTGCTTCCCGGTAAATAATTCAGGCCATAATTCTGCGTATTAGAAGAAGAAGACATTCAAAAATGCCGAGGAAGGCCCCTGGAGACTCAGCGCTGGAATTTTATGCAGAGGAAGAAATTGGAGGGTACATCATGTTGGCTGGAGGGCCCATCACTCATCAATTTGTTTGTAAACATCAGATTTATGCGCAGTAAAGCAAGTCCTCGGCTAAACCGCTGCAGGCCTTCTCTCTCTCTGACACACACTCGTGCAGGCAGAACACCAAGACGCACACACATGCAGTATCGCCTCCAGTATATTAAGGAGGAAATTACCAGGAAATCTCCACGTCGCTGCCATTCCTAAATCTACAGTTTACTTACAGAGAAACAAGAGAACACGAGCTCGCCTGTGCACCGTTCATGTCGGGTTAAACAGGTTCTGAGTTCATTTAATAAATCTTCTCTTTGATATGTTTACTCCTTAGACACAAACACATATTTAAGAATAAACATACAATCATTTATTCTGATAATTTGGGATTACCAAGATTCAAAAACTAAGACATATTTTTAAACATAAACTCTTTTTTAAATAACAAACACTGTTCTTTTACTGTATGAACACACTAAATTATTATACAGATACATCTCAACTTATGAAGATATAATAAATAGATTAAATATTTTCCATTAGTTATTAAAGAAAGTGAACATTTAATATCATTTAGACTCATTCCCACATAAACTACAAGGTTTTAAGCATTCTTCTATTTAATTTTGAGGATTGAGTCCAATATTTGGAGAGACACACACACAGTCTATGATGATTGGGGTGCCATGTCATCTACTGGTGTTGGTCCACTGTGTCTTTAAGTCCTAAGTCAACACAGTCGTCTAAAAGGAGATTTCAGAAAACTTCATCCCTCCATATGATGACCAGCTTTAAGGAAGATGCTGATTTCCTTGTCCTGCAAGAATTCAGCACCTGCCCACAACGCCAAACTATCACCAAATGTGTTGTTTAAAGTGATATTACAGCACTCAATGGACTATTTGTCAAGAGGAAGGTGAGAAACACCAGAACCAAATATACAGACCAGCTGAAGGCTGCCATCAAAGCTACGTGGGTTTAAATAACACATTGTGCTACAGACTGAGCGCCTCCATGCCACACCTCACTGATGCAGTTGAAACTCGATATATATGGAATAAAAGTCTGAATATATTGAATGTAACTCGATATATATGGAATGAAAGTCTGAATATATTGAATGAAACTCGATATATATGGAATGAAAGTCTGAATATATTGAATAAAACTCGATATATATGGAATGAAAGTCTGAATATATTGAATGTAACTCGATATATATGGAATGAAGTCTGAATATATTGAATGTAACTCGATATATATGGAATGAAAGTCTGGATATATTGAATGAAACTCGATATATATGTAATGAAAGTCTGGATATATTGAATGTAACTCGATATATATGTAATGAAAGTCTGGATATATTGAATGTAACTCGATATATATGGATTGAAAGTCTGAATATATTGAATGTAACTCGATATATATGGAATGAAGTCTGAATATATTGAATGAAACTCGATATATATGGATTGAAGGTCTGAATATATTGAATGTAACTCGATATATATGGATTGAAAGTCTGAATATATTGAATATAACTCAATATATATGGAATGAAAGTCTGAATATATTGAATGAAACTCGATATATATATGGATTGAAAGTCTGAATATATTGAATGTAACTCGATATATATTGAATGAAGTCTGAATATATTGAATGAAACTCGATATATATGGATTGAAAGTCTGAATATATTGAATGAAACTCGATATATATGTAATGAAAGTCTGTATATATTGAATGTAACTCGATATATATGGATTGAAAGTCTGAATATATTGAATGAAACTCGATATATATGTAATGAAAGTCTGTATATATTGAATGTAACTCGATATATATGGATTGAAAGTCTGAATATATTGAATGTAACTCGATATATATGGAATGAAGTCTGAATATATTGAATGTAACTCGATATATATGGATTGATAGTCTGAATATATTGAATGTAACTCGATATATATGGAATGAAGTCTGAATATATTGAATGTAACTCGATATATATATGGAATGAAAGTCTGAATATATTGAATGTAACTCGATATATATGGAATGAAAGTCTGAATATATTGAATGAAACTCGATATATATGGAATGAAAGTCTGAATATATTGAATGTAACTCGATATATATGGAATGAAGTCTGAATATATTGAATGAAACTCGATATATATGGAATGAAAGTCTGAATATATTGAATGTAACTCGATATATATGGAATAAATGTCTGAATATATTGAATGAAAGTCTAAATATATGGAATGAAAGTCTGAATATATTGACTGAAAAAAGATGTCATGTGTGGCCTGCACCATCTTGTGTTTCTGGGGTGTGATACTCTTTCCGGTTAGACGTAGTTTTTGGTAATGCAACCATGAGGGAGGCACGAGATGTTTTCACTGCAATCTTAGTTAAAGAAGGGGTTATCAACCTCTTGAGTAATGCATGTGCTGTTTAGTCAATCTGTATTGGAAAAAGAAACCCACCCCTCCTCTCTATTGAGTTTGTTTCATCGAAAAGTGATGATCGGACCGTCTGCACAGACAGATGGGAGGAAGACGGAGCAGTGGGCTGCAGAAGAGTTTAGCAGGGTAGTAAACCAGTGAACATGTGAAAATATTAAATATCACAGGTTATACACACTTCTACAGAAGCTAAAGATAGTGTCCCTTCCTTATTGAGGTGGTTCAGTGCTCTGGCTCGCTAACTAACTTTTGTTATGACTTGTGATAATGTAGATTCCTGTTTAATGTTAACAGGTGGAGCTCATACCTGTGTGCATCATCACACAGTGAGTGAGTGTAATGAAAAAGTACGACCAAATTACCACATGTTACAGAGGTAGAGGAAAATGTGTCCCCTCAGAAACACTTTTTAAAAAACGTAAAAGGTTAATTTTTGGGGAGAAGGAAATAAAAGATGAGGTCTCTTTGATTACAATGACACAATACGATTATAAGTGGTTTATTCAGAGAACTTATTTTAGCTTTCATTCAATATATTCAGACTTCATTCAATATATATCAAGTTTCATTCAATATATTCAGACTTTCATTCAATATGTATCAAGTTTCATTCAATATATTCAGACTTTCATTCAATATGTATCAAGTTTCATTCAATATATTCAGACTTTCATTCAATATGTATCAAGTTTCATTCAATATATATCAAGTTTCATTCAATATATTCAGACTTTCATTCAATATGTATCAAGTTTCATTCAATATATATTGAGTTTGATTCCATATATATTCAGACTTTCATTCAATATATTCAGACTTCATTCAATATATATCAAGTTTCATTCAATATATTCAGACTTTCATTCAATATGTATCAAGTTTCATTCAATATATATTGAGTTTCATTCCATATATATTCAGACTTTCATTCAATATATTCAGACTTCATTCAATATATATCAAGTTTCATTCAATATATTCAGACTTTCATTCAATATGTATCAAGTTTCATTCAATATATATCAAGTTTCATTCAATATATTCAGACTTCATTCAATATATATCAAGTTTCATTCAATATATTCAGATTTTCATTCCATATATTCAGACTTTCATTCAATATATATCAAGTTTCATTCAATATATATCAAGTTTCATTCAATATATTCAGACTTCATTCAATATATATCAAGTTTCATTCAATATATTCAGACTTTCATTCAATATGTATCAAGTTTCATTCAATATATATCAAGTTTCATTCAATATATTCAGACTTCATTCAATATATATCAAGTTTCATTCAATATATTCAGACTTTCATTCCATATATTCAGACTTTCATTCAATATGTATCAAGTTTCATTCAATATATATCAAGTTTCATTCAATATATTCAGACTTCATTCAATATATATCAAGTTTCATTCAATATATTCAGACATTCATTCAATATGTATCAAGTTTCATTCAATATATATCAAGTTTCATTCAATATATTCAGACTTCATTCAATATATATCAAGTTTCATTCAATATATATTCAGACTTTCATTCCATATATTCAGACTTTCATTCAATATATATCAAGTTTCATTCAATATATTCAGACTTTCATTCAATATGTATCAAGTTTCATTCAATATATATTGAGTTTCATTCCATATATATTCAGACTTTCATTCAATATATTCAGACTTCATTCCATATATATGGAGTTTCATTCCATATATTCAGACTTCATTCCATTTATATTGCTCAGACTCATTTATAAACTCTGTTCATCTACAGTCAGAGACACATCCTTATACAACACAAACTAAAAATATCATAGAGAAAGCCTGTCTGCTGGGATCACCGTCACAGAAAAGATGCGTTCCTCCAGCTTTGAGAGCTTTACTCATTTCTGCTCTTTCAAATTAGATTTCAGATGTATCAGCTGTTTGGCCTCAGAGACTCTACAGATATATCTGAGATGAGACAGTAACAGAGTGACGAGCAGGATGGAGAACTTCAGCTGTAATAAACATCTTGGATAGTTAAAAATCAACCAGAACTGGATGCTTCAGCTTAGTACACATTCAATCACTGATGTTTAAGAGTAAATGGAGTATGGGAATGGGAACACAATGGTGAACTTATTTAACTGTGTTTTCTTATGTGGTGTTTGTGTTGTTTCTGCTTGGTTCTTTACCATTAAACTAACTTTGCACCATCTACACACCATCTTTTGTAGAACAGCCAATGGGAATGCTCTCCCTGAAATGCGCCCTGATTGGCCAACAAGTGTCCACCCCTGCCTTGATTTTCTAAAGCTTGCATTCAGAGGCAAGGAGAGGAGCAGAAGTCTGATGTTCTTCATGGACAGAGTCTCAGTAACAAGTTTTGAAGCCTATCATCAACAGTGGCCATATTGGAAATACTGACTCAACCTAACTTTTGGTCTCTAAACAAGAAGCAAAGAGGTGGAGTTTAGGCGAGACTTTAGCCTCCTCGCTAACAGCTACAGTGTGCCCACCGGACAGCTAAGTCAGCCATGCCCCTAATTATGCAAAACTCGTAACTTTATTATCCTCAGAACTACTGAGGTATTACAAATTCACTCCATAACAGTTAGTGCGGATAGATAAATGAGTTATTCCAGTCCAAATCATTTTTTGAAACAGACTGTAAACATGTTTATGTCTGCTGTACAGACTGGCCTTTTAGAGTGGGTGTGTATGTGGCTTCCGAGGGGAGGGGGGGAGGGGTTAGACGGAGTCCTGAGAAAATGCTACATTCAAATTCATGCTAGTTTTCCATGACTACCAACCAAGCGGCAACCTCTGGTCGAAAAATATGAGTCAATGCGGAAGTGTTAAAAGCTGCAGTGCATCGAGGATCCGCTTGAGGCTGGCTCCGGAAGTACCGGAAGTCACATACACATGAATGGGGAAAAGACGATCTTTGCAGCATTAATAAACATGTTTACAGCCTGGTACAAAAGACGTGTGTAGTCTGAATAGCTAATTACTCGATGTCCTCTCACTGTGAGGGGGGTGAATTTTTTTCTAATTCAGCAATTTCAAAGATATTGAGATTACTAGTCTCCCAATGAGAGGCACAGCTGCCTGTGGGAACACTGCAGCTGTTGGCTAGGAGGCTCAAAGCCCGCCTCTTTACGTCACACTGGCTCGACAGAAGCAATATGGCTGCCGCAGCCGATTGGTCTCAAAACAGCTCTTCAGAAACAGATGGGTGACGTCACGGATACTACGTCCATATTTTTTACAGTCTATGCTACCAACTCTAGCTTTAAGCATTTGAAGTTATTGGAAGGATGTGTTTTTCTAGTTTTGATCATCATTTAGTAAAGAGTAAAGGTTTAAAAGGCCCCTGCCTTTGCTAATGGTACTCTGCTGCTGCTACTGAGTTGATTGAACAGCCTCTACAGTAAAGGCAGCGGGAGGCTGTGCTGACTGTACAGTAACATGTGCCTTAACTTCATTATGTTGAAATGCTGAGTCAGCATTTTTTATTATGAGTTAAGTTGACATATGTTCTTTAAACTTGTGTTGTTTGTTTACTTACGTGTGCTATTGATTGCTCTGTAAAGGGGCATTTCGACCGGAGGAACTTTACCCCGGAACTAGGGACTTAAAACCCTGAACTAGATGCATTTCGACCAACGGACCCAGGGCGAAAAAGTAGTTCAGGGGTAGATAATCTCCCCCCTGAAAAGCCCCTGCTAGGGGGGTAGTACTTTTCAAAGGCTCCGGGACTTTCGGGGGGCAGGGCCTGCAATGCTGAACGTGTCTGATTGGTAGATTAACCGCAGTGTTTTTATCCCGCCCGCCGTCCACAATAACATCACACACATCTGTGATTCACTTGATTTCTCTTTCTTTCATTAGTTTTGATTTGTTCTATCTTTTTTGTATGTGTGTGTACTTTTCAAAAGAAGAAGCTGTGATTCTCTTGATTTAGCAGCTTGTAACAGTAGTCTTTTTTCAGCCCACCGTGAATGCGTCTCTCCCGGTGTTACGGTTTTAAAAGTGACCCTGTAAACTGGAGACCTTCAGCTGAACATGTCAGTGTTTGTGGAGTTTACACAGCTGTTGAAACACAGAGGGAGTTCCTGGGAATGCAAACTAGTTTAGTTTTTATTAAGATTTCAAAATATCCTCATCAGATATTTAATGATCGTCTAGAGACGTTTATGAGGGATGCATCTGGCTGAAAGTCTCCAGTTAACAGGGTCACTGTTTAAACCAAAACACCGGCAGATCTCTGCCAAGGCTTTTTGAGTTCAAAAGGATTTTAAAGCCGTGTTGAAACGTCTTTGCTACTCGCGCTTATCTCCTCTCACGTGTTGATTCAGTGAATCCATCTGTGATGAAATATAGCACCATCTAAAACAGCACCAGCTGAGTCTCTTCATGCTAACAGGTTAACTGTTGTGTTGCTCATAATGATATCTGCTTGTCCGTCTGCTTCTATGGTGTCATCTGTGATGAACGGCCTTCGTCTTTGTTTTACTGCCCTCTACTGGTCTGGTGGTGTAGTGCATTTCCTTTTTTTTCTCCATACGTCACTGGTCTGATTTGCACAATCTAACCGGGACTTCAGCCCGCGGTCGAATCGCAGACAACAATGGGGGCACAGAACCTTTTAGTTCAAGGAGAAAAAAGTTCTGGGGGCTTAAAGACCCCGGGACTCTTGGTCGAAATGCACCTCATGTAAAGGCTCACCTGTGGGAAACAATAAGTTTGTTTTGTTGCTTTCTCACCACCTTCCTCGACACCTGGGCTAAAGTACATCACAAACCCCATCCTCTCTGTCATACTACATTAAATTTAAGCACAAACTGCATTCAAAAAGCTCATAATATAATCACTGTGTTATCTCTAAGCATCATGTAATCTGAGGGTAAATCATTTTGGTTTCAAACTTTAAGTATTCATCATGTCTCAGTGACCAGAGGAAACCTTCCTACTGCTGCTGCTGTTTGTGTGGTTTTTATAGATTTGTCCACAGAGATCACTCTTACATTTTAGACTGCTGTTTTAATTTAGCAATCTGCAGGAAGGAAATGAACTGCTCCGTGACTTACTGCTGCTGATACGCAGCACACAAGTAAAGATGACAAATGGAAAGGATTAAATCAAGCGGGTCTTAGGCAGGCGACAGTAAAAAAAACGAAAAAGACTTTCAGGAGGTCTTTAAATTATTCCAACAACTCCATCAAGCTGATCCCTGCAGTAAGCATACTTCATAGCTGAGTGCATTTGCTGATCGTGGCCACAGGAAAAGAAAAAAGAGCCTCCACACTGTATCTTGGTAATTAAACTGTTGTCCCAGATGTACACTCTGAAGTCTATTGCGAGTGCAGGATTTCTATTAAGCAGGTGATTCCAATTCGTCTGAGGAGCGGTTGGGGGATCGCAGCGTGAGACAGGAGGAAATGAATCGGAGCTGTGTAAGCGCAGGGCATTCGCTGCCTCTGAAGGGCTTTTAAATGACTCTTGAAGAGAGTGAAGTAGCCCTGGGTGAAACTGCTGCGGCACTTAGGAGGTCACAGAAAGGTTTCGGGGTAGCGTGAGGAGAGGTGGAGAGAGGGAGGTCACTGCGCGGCCTGTGCGACTGACCTGAAGCCACAGAGCTAGAGGTAACCAGCGGAAGGCCGGATGAGGCTGCATGCACAGCCAGGATGCAATGACCTGAAACAGAAACTTAATATTATCTCATATAGTTCAATGAATAACAGCAAACAAAGACACAGAGACATGATGCTACTGCAAAGCTTTTATTGAAGAAGGAAAAACAACAGTTGACTACATGCCCCTTCCAAAGATGGAGAACAGATAAGATGCTTTGCCTGAACAACAGAGGATTAAGCTCTTTAAGGCGAGTTTCACACTCAACACCGCAGCCTGGAGCGGCGGGCCTGATGGAGACATCCACTGTATGGATTCAGAGAGCAGACAAAGGATCTTCTTTATTTACTTTGGTAAAGACGAGTAAACATGTGAGGCACAGCGGACCATGAAACACACAGCAGCAGTATAATGATTCAATACTGCTCCGCCAAAGGCACTTTTACAAACATTGGTAGAACAAAGACAGTAGACAACACAAATACACTGAGCAAATAAAAATCATTAAACCCTCCTTTCTTTCAACTTGTAGCATCTCTGCCTTTGTGAGGATTTATGTCAGATAAGCTTCAACAAAGACGTGTGATGTCGATGCAGATTGTCCATAAAGAAAGTGTAAACAGGGGAGTTAGAAACAGATTTTATGGCACATTGAAAACCTACAACCACAGAGGTTTAGCTCTACTCATGGATCACAGCATGGTGCACTCGGTTGAATCGTGCTGATACGCCAATCATAAAATCTTGCACCATTAATAAACTTCCCGCAGAGAGAGGTGAAAGGTCCAAGTGTATGGACACAGCATGAAGTGGTGGTGGAAGCTTAAGAGTTAAAATGAAGTGTTGGGATCACGTAAACAAAGCCAATAATTAGTACTCGTTGGGATTGAAGCAAGTTCTCAAACAAATGGATGAAACATTTAATTTTGCTTGGAGTTAGGCCCCAAAAACTGCCTGGCCAGGTTTAGGAAAAGATCATATCAATAATGTTTCTTAAATTCTCCTTTTAAATTCACTATAAGACTTGTGCGTCCTACATGTCATATTTTTCCCCAACATAGCATTGCACAGTCCCGCCCTCTGGTGCAGGACTTTCATCCAAAGACAGGCTGTTCATGTCCCACATGAGACCAGCTTTCAACTTCTCATATCACAACCAAATCATGATCCTGTCCTTGACAGTTTGATTGGGTGAAGGCGTCAACACTGTTTGCTCAGGTGGGTAAAAAAAGGCAACTTGCAGAGATCTCTGAAGGCAAACTTTAAGGCAACTTCTACCAACAAATCACAGCACAGCACAGCAATAAGGTGTCCGAGGTGTAAACAAAACATCCACCAATACCAAGAATCTCAACAACGTCCCTTTGACTTTGTTTCTGTGGTGCCAGGATGTGATTTTAACACTTTACCTACCACCACCATACTACGCATTCAGATAAGTATTACTATGAGAGCTCACTGTTTAATGACCAGAGAAAGACTTTTTGTAAAATGTTTAAAATGAGACTTAAAATTCCTTTAATCTGTACTAAAAAGAAGAGCTTTAAAATTCCTTTATTTCCTGTAGAGCAGCAAGACAGAGAATAACCTCATAATGGGGATATAGGGAGCATTTTAGCAAATATAACCCAAGTAAAAATCAGGCTCACAGCAAATGTTAGGACCTTTTTTGATTATTTTTAAAACATTGGTGACAATATTCACTATCCTTTTCTTTCTTTTTAACTTCTTAAGATCATCAACGCACAATTTGAGTCCGCCATGAACCTAAAAGTTGAATACTTTGTGGCTTTAAATGACCATAATATCCTGTGTGTTGGTAAAATTGTTGAAAGTTAGAACACGGCAGAGGTCTTTAATCAAAATAAGGGGTAAAAACGTTCTTTAATTGGTCTTCTCAGGTGTGTGCAAGGTTTGAAATTTCTGCTTCCATTTTATGTCAATGGCTGAGCTACACTTTACATAAAAAAAACTAATGTGAGATTGTTCACTGGCGCTCCTCTACATTCTACAGAATATCAGATGTGACAGAGGTTAACAGTGAGCGCTATTTCTGCTATGTTGTGAACACATTTGTGTACATGTTGATGTTTGTGGCTCATAATTACTGTATGCTTGTTCCTCACACTGTCACTAATTCAGTTCAACGCAGCGCCGCTGCGATGATTCAGCTGTAGTTCACGCCTGAGAGCACAGCAAATGTCTCTGCTACACACTGCTGCTGTGCTGCAATGAAATGTTTTCCTGTAGAGTCAGAACCAGAGGCGGATCTGAATAATGGATACCTTTCGGCTTCAGAAAACCAGAACTTCAGGAGAAAACAACAAACATAGAGGTCCAATGTCCAACATCCAAGTTTAGTGTGCAAGTACCGTGTTCAGAGACAAATGTTGATGAAAAGCACGGGGAGCAGAGGTGAGCAACACTGTGCCTTTCATATCACAACTCTGTTTAAACCATAGACTGAAGATGGACCACATGTCTCTACCTCCTCCTGTTGCACAAAAGTGAAGCCAAAATGCCCCCCAACAGGTGCTGGAATATTGAGCTTGTGATATATTTTGGAGCCAAAGTCTGTACTGTAGGGATTGAGCTGCTATATCGATGTCCTGCCTTTGTTGCTTACGACAAAGATCCCTCAGGTTGTTACCCTCCACAGCGTAACAGTTTTATGTGTCGGTTTGTGACAGACGTTCGCTGTTATTAAAAGTGAATTGACTCGTGTGTCAGTGTTTGTATGTCTCCACTTGTTATTCCTCCTCTACTGTGATTGGCTGTCAGTCATGGCATTACACCCCTCTTTTATATCTTATCAAATAGCTACCATTTTGACCCGGATAGAAGACCTTTTTTTCTTGCAAATACATCTGAAAAAAGAGAGGGCTAGTCTTTAATTCAGGGCTTAGTAATTAAATGTAACTATGCACGACAAACGGTGCAGCTTATGTGTGATTCTTGATGCTAGGGGGATGAAAGATGGAGACACTCAGTGCACAAAGTTGCTCAAAAGAAGGACAAGTTAACAAAAAGTCTGAGGTGAAGTTATGATGCTTGTTTCTTTAGAGAAAACGGTTATCAATGCAGCACAAACATTAAACAACCAAGAATTGTGTCACTGAGTGTCATGTCTGAAGACGGTAAGCCCATTAAGATCGTCTTTAAGTGAGTGTGTGAACATGTTTCTGAAAAATCAAAGGTCTTCACCCATCCAACAGACTTCTGGATGTTTTCATTTCTTTATAATTAAAATATTTACACGATTGAAACATGACAGTTTCATTTTAAAAGATGTTCATGTGCTTGTGTTATCACTATTGCCAAATTACATATTTTTGTTGAAAAGGGAGGCGGTCTTAAAATCAGGGTGTTTTTCAAATAAATCAGCATGAGAAGTAGTAACTGTAATAACAGAAACTGAGACACAATTACTGTCATCTATCTATTTTAATGTTGGACCCGTGTTCCATCTGTTAACATGAAGGAGGCGGAGTTTATGATATATAGGTGGGGTGGAAATGTTAGGCTTCACTTTTAGGAGCTGCCATGTGGTCCATCTTTTCATACAGTTGATGGATTTAACATATCATCTGTACGTCTCTGCTTTTTTAATCTGTTGACATCTTTAATCATATTTCATCGTCAGATATCGGACTCTGATTTCTAATGATGAAAGCAGATTTTGAAAAGCTCTGTATCGACTTTTCACAGGCGGCTGAAGAGAAGCTAACCTACCACCAGCAACAGCTCAGAGCTTCTGTGAGCTGAAGCCTAGCAACAAAGACGACATAATGATCTATAGAGTGTCCTCTGTTTCCTAACAACCAGCAGCAATCAGATGACTCACTGAGTCGAACGGATGAGGTGAAGTTTCCAAGTTTGGATCTCATGAAGCTGCTGTGGTTACAGTGAGCGGTTAGAGGAAAGTGAGGGGTGAACATTTCAACAACTATTGTTTCCTGCGACTTCAGATTATTTTTAATGAGCTGCTTTAAATATCTGATGATACACAGCAGATTAAAGACGCATAAGAGACAGTACAATGTGTGACATGCTAATTGCTCTTTAAGGTTTCGATACACTATGTTTGATTTTGATGATTGTCACCTTTATCTCCAACTCTCCACATATTTACACAAGAGGTTACTCTGTAGGTATTCTTATTGGTATTTTAAATGATTGTCACGTCCCAGAACGTTAAAATAATGTTGATGACTCGTCCTAAATTTTGGGGTGTTTATGAATTTTACATCTCTGTGAGCTCTCTGCAGATTGAGTTTCTCTTCCCAATGAAGCACAGATAATATCTTTCATCAACTTCAACTTCTTTCTAATTTCTTAGTGTCAGTTTAGTCATTTGCTGTCCTTCTTTGTGTTCTTTCTGCTTTTCATGCCTAATTTCTTTTGCATCTTTAAATAAGACGTTTTGCATAACTTGATAACTTTCCGTCTCTTTGAGGTAACTCTCTTTAAAATCTGCATTTATTTTAACACCTCATTTCATTGTCTCCCTGCATCTTTAAATAAGCATCACTTCTGATAACTTTCTGTCTCTTGCATTGCGGTGCATTCTGGTCTTGCATCACGTTGTGGTCACTTTGGGGAAATAAAGTTTTCCGATCTGTGTTGATCGCTCTGCAAAATAGGTCCATGCACATGTGCAAGATTTGATCAAAGCTCAAACACTCTGCAGGGCACCTTCACCTCATCATCATCATCATCATCATCAAATATCTTGTCATTCAGATCAACTTTCAAATCAAAAAATCAAACTACTTTTCAAAGACTCCTGGATGGAACACATAATAAAATCAGTCGTTCTTGGGAAACTCTCCTGGTCCCTTCTTCGCCCGTCAAACTTAAAACAAAGACTAAAAATAAAAGACAAATGTTGAAGGTACAATCAATACTGACAAACAGCACAGTCACACAGTACCAACAGCACAGCTCGGATTAAAGATTACTATAAGGACACTTAATGTTGAATCTGTACAGGTAAAATATTTTCTTATTCATAAAATTTCTTATAAAGTGTCGATGCAATTAACATTAAAAATTGCATAGCCAACAGAAATTCATCATCTCTACTGAACTGCTTAAACTACTATCACTAATCTAATCTAGCTTCATGTATATGAGAGAAAGACACTTATGTTTCTGCTCAAATATGACATTTTAAAGGCTGTGACTATGAGTGGAATGATATGATCGTGTTGTTCAGGACAACAGGAAGTAACGTACGTGTGCATAAAACCAAAGTTTAAACAAAAGTGTCTGATTTTAGGGAATTGCATTCAACAGCTGCTTACTGAGGTGAAGTCTGTCCCTCCTGTCGTCCCAATCAGTATCATGTTTACTGAAGCTGCATAAAAATAAGCACGCAGCAAATGTGGCACTTTGAATCTAAATCTTTGGTGTTTGTTTAGGCAGAGCTGTTTGCAATAATGAGCTTTAGTGTGTCATTTTACCTCACACCTGTACCGTCAGCTCATTATGGGAAACACTTTAGAGAGAAATGAACGTTTGATGATGGTAGTTTTTCTAAATACTGCTTATACACACATCCATCCTTTATGTCTTCACCTGCAGGGCAGATGTGTCAAACTTTTTAAACACTTTTATGGACTCCATTCAGATCACAAGAACAAGTCAGGGGGAAATATTTGGACCTGCGTGCATGAGCAGCCTGGCTACAAGATGCTGGAGTAAGATGTTTGTGAAACGAGATAACACTGAGTAAGGATTTAAATATTGTTCACTTAAGGACTGATTTGAAGCAATAATTCAACATTTTTAGGAATATATTTATATTTACCCTCTCTTTAAGAAGTAATGAGAGATGTTTGAGAGCATTCATGCCTCTGGGCTGCTTCTTAAAGATTGGGTATGCGATCGGAATCCAGCTCAAGATGTCCAAATTCAGCAAGTATCTGATATCAAGCCGCTCACTATAGCTGCACATGGAGTTTGCTTTGTAGCTCCCCTAAACACGCTAACACGTCCGCTGTAGAAGCAGGACAATTGAAAGTATCACTGTGCAACATTGGTGTACACTCGGGTGGACTTTTTTCCTAAGTTGAACAGAGGCAGGGTAGCTTCACTTTTTGATTTTGCTGCATCACTGAGCTAAGCTAACTGCAGATATTTTGACCCTCCTCATCACAAAAGCGTTTCAATCTGTTTCCTAAAATATTGAATTATTGCTTTCACAACAACTGAGTTCAAAGAACGCACAGCCTCCTTGGCTGTGATTGTACCGAGTCAATAGATACATGTGTGCAGGTGAACACGTGATGCTATTTCTCACGTTACTGAGTGAATACATACGTACGTATAGAGAGGGATACACTGTGTGTGGATATGCTGAGGAATGCAAGCTTCTGTGAATCTGTACGTCAGCGAGAGAAAGAATTAAAAGAGAGAGAGATATGAAGAGTGAGCGCTGGTTTATCACAGTGGAGGTGACCGGGCAGCGGGTTGTTCAGAGGTCAGTAGTGGCCTTGGCGGTGAGCGCCTGGATGCGGCTGGTGTTACAGTTTTTGCAGAGGACGTGTCCGTCCAGAGGGTAGCAGCCCTGGTTATCCCCCTCTGAGAGCAGAGAGCCACAGTCCTGCAGGACACAGATACTCTGTCAGTCCACACAACACAAACACAGTGATTCTCCACGCTCACCGATCAGACACATTCACACTCTCACTGTGCTCACAGCATGAATGAGACATTTTCTGCTGGTTAGAAACTCAGACGGTGAACGTCAGGATACAGGAGCTTCTCTGCAGAGAGTCTTCAGACACTGAAACCTGTTTTTATTTTCTCTAACAGCTTGAGGATCTGGAGAGATTTTTTTATTATTATTGGGTATTAAAAAAGATAGCTTTATTTTAAAGGTGACATATCAGGCTTTTTTCATCAACATATATTGGTCTAAGAGGTCCCCAAAACATGTCTTTAAAGTTTATGCTCAAAAAAACACTTTGAAATCAGATTTTGGCATGCCTGAAAAACCCTCTTCTTCAGTCCTCCTCAGAACAGTCTGTTTTCTCTCTGACCACGCCCCCTCAGGAAATGGATGTGGCCTCGGCTCTCCAGCACGTTGATCTAATGTTTACATGTTGGCTGAATATACACGGCTGCTCACAGACCCGCGTTACTTCAACCCTCTGAACCTGATCCAGAATCTGATCCTGACGGAGAGGCGCCTGTAGCAGGACCTTTCTGAAGGATTGGTCACAGATTTAGTGTTTCTTGTTGTTTTATTTATCAGTATGTAGACGTGTGTCTTGGTACACAGCTACAGCTACAGCTACGAACATGTAGCTATGTGGCTATGCTAACTAGTGCTAGCACTTATCCATGATAAGTAAAAATCATCCACTAGATCTTCAAATCTGCAGACATGGGGAGTAAAACCGACCTTTGTGTTTATTAAGACAGCCTACAACTAGCATGCCTCCCTCCTAAGCTCCTTGTTAGCACACATGTGTGCAGGGAATGAAAAATAGAGGAGGGGTTGAGTTGTATTTTATACAGTCTATGGGCTGAACAAGCTCCGAGCTCTGACTCCGTGACAGACCGGATATTGTTGTTACGTAACAAAAACACGGAAGTCTGAAACGGCTCGTTTCACACACATTTACAGAAAGGTGGAGAAATCAGAACAGGGGCAGAATGGATTTTTTTCATTCTCGGGGGGTTTGTAGACATGCCAGGGAAACATATTTCAGGTAGAGAACCATTAAAAAGTCGATTTTGCATGATATGTCACCTTTAACTCTCTATCACCTATTTTCAAACATGTCTAAACGTGATTCCTTCGTCCAACAGGCGGAGGCTGTGATGGCTGAAGCTTTCAGGGCACATGCACGAAGTATGTTTCCTACAGCCGTGTGTTTTCACCTCCGACAGTCCCAGATTATTATCCTGTTTATTGTTTGAGGATTTATTTACACTTTTCCTGGATCAGCTGTCTATTCCTGCCCTTTAAAGCCACCAGACCCCTTTGATAAAAACACAGATTTCACTAAACAGACCTCGAGCGTTGCTGGTTTATTGCACACTCAACTTGTTAGTACATTTGTGTTGTTGTGAGATTTTGGTGTTTGGAATGGTTAGCTAAAGTCTGACACAACACAATGATTGAAAAATAAACAGCTTGCTTGTGTGAGCTGGCTGCAGCATTGTTGTGGAGTTATGAAACTATTTCAGCAATCATTTAGACCCCATCATGTTAAAACAATAGCCCAAGGGTGTAAAAGGAGCAGAGATCCTCTTTAGAGTTTCTGTTTTCAGTCAGATTAGGAAACTCTGAACCTTGTTGACAGATTTATGGACACTATGAGCGATTTTCATCTGATGTTGAAATAGTCTCACTCATACATTTTTGCCTCTTCATGACCTACGGAGTAAAATCAGACTATCATTATTATTGGTCATTTCTATATACTGAATTTAAAGGTGACATATCATGCAAAATTGACATTTTAATGGTTCTTTACCTGAAATATGTGTCCCTGGCATGTCTACAAACCCCCCGAGAATGTAAAAAATCCATTCTGCCCCTGTTCTGATTTCTCCACCTTTCTGTAAATGTGTGTGAAACGAGCCGTTTCAGACTTCCGTGTTTTTGTTACGTAACAACAATATCCGGTCTGTCACGGAGTCAGAGCTCGGAGCTTGTTCAGCCCATAGACTGTATAAAATACAACTCAAATCCTCCTCCGTTTCTCATTCCCTGCACACGTGTGTGCTAACAAGGAGCTTAGGAGGGAGGCATGCTAGTTGTAGGCTGTCTTAATAAACACAAAGGTCGGTTTTACTCCCCACGTCTGCAGATTTGAAGATCTAGTGGATGATTTTTATTTTTCATGGATAAGTGCTAGCGCTAGTTACCATAGCTACATAGCTACATGTTGTAGCTGTGTACCAAGACACACGTCTACATACTGACAAAGAAAACAACAAGAAACACTAAATCTGTGACCAATCCTTCAGAAAGGTCCTGCTGCCTTTCTGGCAGAGGTCGGTTTTACTCCCCACGTCTGCAGATTTGAAGATCTAGTGGATGATTTTTATTTATCATAGATAAGTGCTAGCGCTAATTAGCATAGCCACATAGCTACATGTTCATAGCTGTAGCTGTAGCTGTAGCTCTAGCTGTAGCTGTAGCTGTGTACCAAGACACACGTCTACATACTAATAAATAAAACAACAAGAAACACTAAATCTGTGACCAATCCTTCAGAAAGGTCCTGCTACAGGCGCCTCTCCGTCAGGATCAGATTCTGGATCAGATTCAGAGGGTTGAAGTAACGTGATCTCTGAGCAGCCGTGTATATTCAGCCAACATGTAAACATTAGATCAACGTGCTGGAGAGCCGAGGCACATCCACTTCCTGAGGGGGCGTGGTCAGAGGGAAAACAGAGTGTTCTGATGACTGCTGAAGAAGAATGATTTTCATGCATGCCAAAATCTGATTTCAAAGTGTTTTTTTGAGCATAAACTTTAAAGACATGTTTTGGGGACCTATTAGACCAATATATATTGATGAAAAAAGCGTGATATGTCACCTTTAAGCTCCTGTGTTCAGGTCATTATTCATCCCTCTAAAGTGTCTCTGTTCAGAGCTCTGCTGGTAAAGTTTGTCATCACGTTTAGTCCTCATGTCTGATACTGAAGCAGGATTATCAAACAGACGTTCGTTTTCTGTTGAAGTTTCAGATGGAGAAACTCTACAACCAGGACTCTGCTAGCTAAAAGAGCTAAACGTCTATGAACAGGATTTAATGTTTATGTCGGCGTGTGAAGAGTTAAACCGCTACATATTGACGTTATTAAGACATTTATTGGGACACCAGAGCTCACATCATGACACTGGGGCTGTGACGGTAAATCAGAGTTTACAAAGTTTAGTCATTGTTACATTTCAGTCATAATTTGACGTAGCTACAAATCAGTGCATGACCTCATCACTCTGCATCCTGATGAAAAGTTGACTTGAACAAAGATTAAAAAGAAGACCTGTGTTCATTAATTTGCTTCCACAACAAATGAGACACATCTTTACCACAGTGGGTGATGGTGCTCATGGGAAATGCAGTCTTCGTCCTGGAAAATCACTATTGATTTCATATAAAGTGGTCACCAGATTTAAAACAACAGGGGGAGAGGATGGCTTTAAATTCATCATGTATTTGTCTTTCTTTGTTTTAAGTTCAAGTCTTCCCTTTTAATTTACACTACCAGTCACAAGTTTGGAAACACCTTCTCATTCAAGAGTTTGTATTTATTGTAATGATTGTAAACACTGTAGATTAATACTGAAGACATCAAAACTATGAAAGAACATATATGGAATTATTGAATGAACAAAAAAGTGTTAAACAAAGCAGAATCTGTTTTATATTTTAGATTCTGTAAAGTAGCCCCCTTTTTCCTTCATGACAGCTTTGCACACTCTTGGTATTCTCTCAGTCTGCTTCATGAAGTGGTCTCCTGGAATGTTTTCTAATGAACATGAGCCTCTTAATGTGTTTGAGACCATCAGTTGTGTTGTTCAGAGGTAGGGTTAGTACATAATGGATAGCCCTATTTGACTACTGTTGTAATCCAGATTATGGTAAAACCAGATTATTTCATAGTTTTGATGTCTTCAGTATTAATCTACAATGTTGAAAATAATTAAAATAAATAAAAACCATTGAATGAGAAGGTATGTCCAAACTTTTGACTGGTAGTGTAAATGGTGGTCTTATATCTGCTGTAGCTTCAGGGCAGCTAACTCTTGTTTCATGTTGACCCCCCTAATGTTAAATCTGTGTCCTCACCTTAAGACAGCAAGAAAAACCTCCTCTTTAATAAATCTGTTTATATTCTGCAGACCATATGGATCACAAACACCTGAGTTGTAATTGTTTTCGTGCACACAGAAGTTTTGTTGTTCACTCTGCTCTGTGTGTTTACCTCACGATGCCTGAAGATGATCTCTCAGATCTAAATGTTGATGTGATGAAGTACAGTTGAAGATCTTAGTCTGACCCCAGACACCTGGTCTGTGTACCCCTCATTCTTTTTATTGTCTAACACATAAACATTGTTTTTGTATTATTCTCTTATGATCTGTGACACCCTGCTACCCTCTAAACACCCCTCTCTCTTACACACACACACACACACACACACACACACACACACACACACACACACACACACACACAGACACAGACACAGTGAGAAAAGCATCTCCGTCTTCTCGTCTCCCTGGTGACAAAACTCTCCTCTTGTTGAGCCTTTTTTCCGCTGAACTAATCTGCTCTGCTTTCCTCTGACCTTTATGTCTGCCAAACGCTCTGTGTACTCACACTGCCTCGGCTCCTTGACAATGTGACACTTTACTTCTCTTTTAGCCGGGCACGTAATGTCTCCGTGCTGCTTATCGGGCGGCGAGCAGCGTTTGACAGATCTGTTTCTATGTAAGTCTGTGAAGTTTGCAGAAGGAGAGATGGAGAGCTATTTCAAGCAGGTGAGAGAGGGATGATGCAGTCGTCTCGTTGGAAAGGTTACCCGGGGGACGGCGTGGACTTTATTTCTTATACCTGCTTGTGTAATAACTGACTGTCACCTGGAGCACGCGCATACAGCTAACTATAGAGCGCTGACATACCTCACCTGATGAACACATAGAGAACATACCTCACAGCGGTAACACTGCACGTGGAAGTCACGGTCCAGGGCCACAATACGGACGGTCTCCTCCTGGCCCGGTGCCGGCATTATTGGCTCAGAGCACACACAGCAGCGTGGAGCAAACTTCCTGTACAAGACACAAGAATAACAGAAATGAGCTCTGTGTGGCAGTACAATGAAAGCCATTCATTTTATAAGACATTTACTGATCTATCTTTATCCAACATTTCACACAATGATGCTTTATGAGTGAAGACAAAAAAGTTAAAGCGCCTATGAAGAGTTTTTAACTGGTTCTGAAACAGACTGACAGTAATGATGATGCCTCTGTGTGAGCTAAAAAAGCAGTATTTCGTTTTTTTGGGGGGGGGGGTTTAGATATTTTTTGGGGCATTTTTGCCTTTATCTGATTGGACAGCTGAAGAGAGACAGGAAATGTGGGGAGTAGAGAGTGGGGGGAGACATGCAGTGAATGGTCGAGGCTGGAATCTAACCTACGACCTCTGCAGCAAGGGCCATAGCCTCTGGATATGGGGCGCACCCTTAGACTGCTAGGCCAACGGTGCCCCTACACTGCAAAAGAAACAAGGTTTATTTAACATTTCACACATTTTTCAAGCTGAGATCTTATTTGGAGAAGATGGATAATCTTGATTTAAGACAAACACTTTACTTGATTAAAGTAAATGCATTTTATTGGAGAATCTATCAGAAAACAGCTCCATTGATAAAAGAAAGAAAGAAGAGTTGTTATTAAGGGTGGGTTACAGTTTTCAGGCACTGTTTCTTCTAAATCAGATCAAAATATACATCCTCAAACTACATGCACACAATGAAACACCTACTTTAGAGCATAGCTGGCTTATCCTAAAAAACAACATGACTGAATATTAGTATATCCAGCTCACTATGAGAAGACATTATATCTCAAAATGCTCAAATTAAACTTTGTCATCTTATTTCAAGTACAAGATGGTCTTAAAGGTGACATATCATGCAAAATGGACTTTTTAATGGTTCTCTACCTGAAATATGTGTCCCTGGCATGTCCACAAACCCCCTGAAAATGAAAAAATTCCATTCTGCCCCTGTTCTGATTTCTCCACCTTTCTGTAAATATGTGCTGAAACCAGCCGTTTCAGACTTCTGTGTTTTTGTTACGTCACAACGCCATTCGGTCTGTCACAGAGTCAGAGCTCGGAGCTTGTTCAGCCCATGGACTGTATAAAATACAACTCAACCCCTCCTCCGTTTTTCATTACCTACACAAATGTGTGCTAACAAGGAGCTTAGGAGGGAGGCATGCTAGTTGTAGGCTGTCTTAATAAACACAAAGGTCGGTTTTACTCCCCACGTCTGCAGATTTGAAGATCTAGTGGATGATTTTTATTTATCATGGAAAAGTGCTAGCGCTAGTTAGCATAGCCACATAGCTACATGTTTGTAGCTGTGTACCAAGACACACGTCGACATACTGACAAATAAAACAACAAGAAAGACAAAATCTGTGACCAATGGTTCAGAAAGGTCCTGCTGCAGGCGCCTCTCTGTCAGGATCAGATTCTGGATCAGATTCAGAGGGTTGAAGTAACGCGGGTCTGTGAGCAGCCATCATGTAAACATTAGATCAATATGCTGGAGAGCCCACATCCACTTCCTGAGGGGGCGTGGTCAGATATCTTATTCTCATTTAAAGGCACAGACACAGAAAACAGCCTGTTCTGAGCAGGGCTGAAAAAGAGGGGTTTACAGGCAGACCAAAATCTGATTTCAAAGTGTTTTTTTGAGCAATAAACTTTAAAGACATGTTTTGGGGACCTCTTAGACCAATATATATTGATGAAAAAGAGTGTAATATGTCACCTTTAAGATAAATGTACTTAACAAGTAACATTTGAGCAAGAAAGAGGGACTTGTTTTAAGACATCTTAAATATCTTGTTAAGTCAAACAATCTTGAAATGATCTTGTTTTGAGTTTTTATTTAGAAGAAACAAGGTTTATTTTACATTTCAGACATTTTTCAAGCTGAGATCTTATTTGTAGAAGATGGATAATCTTGATTTAAGACAAACCCTTTACTTGATTTAAGTAAATGCATTTTATTGATGAATCTATCAGAAAACAGATCCATTGATAAAAGAAAGAAAGAAAAAAGAAAGAAAGAAAAGTTGTTGTTTTTAATGGTGGGTTACAGTTTTAAGGCACTGTTTCTTCTAAATCAGATCAAAATATACATCCTACATGCACACAATGAAACACCTACTTTAGAGCATAGCTGTCTTATCCTAAAAAACAACATGACTGAATATTAGTATATCCAGCTCACTATGAGAAGACATTATATCTCAAAATGCTCAAATTAAACTTTGTCATCTTATTTCAAGTACAAGATGGTCTTAAACCTAGAGAAGTGCAGCTATAATACAACTCAAATTAAGGTGAAAAATTAAAATACTGGTCAAATATTGATTAAAATAAGTTTCCCTGCTAATTTTAAGATCACAGCTTTCTAAATTAACATCTTATTTTAAGAAATCTTACCAAGCAAATTTTCACTTGTTCTAATGGCAGTGTTTTTTGCTTATTTCAAAGTAAAAGTACCTTGAAATAAGTTTTTCTTCTTGTTTTTGGAGGGGCATCTTTTCCAGTGTATACAGTTATTTTTAATGTTTGTCACAACTGCTGGTGGACATTTAGTCAGAAAACACGCCTCACACATGTACAAAACATGACCAGCCAGGAGAAAAGAGGCACCACTTCATCCAGAGGAGGTGCCAAAATTCCTACAAACCAAACAGGAGCTCTAAAGCTCCTCTCCTCTCTTTGCTGATCTTGTCCTGTGCATGTGCAAGTAATATCAAAAGGATCAAAAGTCTCATCCAGCTTTCGTTTAACAGTCAAACATGTCATGCAGTGTGAATATTTGCCGTGAGAAATGTAAAAATAGAATGACAACAATCTGTAGCAGTGATTGCAATCATCCAACGTGACTGTAAAGAAGTGATCAGTCTCCCCTCTGATGCTCTTATTTGCTCTTTTCAGCTCATATCAAGGCATCAGTATTCATTTCAGTCTGCTCACAGAAGCTTTAAGCTGCAGCAGCAGCAGCTATTTTTATCATTTAAAGCTCCTGTGAGGAACTTTCTGTTTGTGTTTCCTTTATGTGTGTTATTAGTGTTTCCTTTACTTTTCTTTGACAGTAAAATAAATCACTCATTGACAATTTTTTCTATGGAAAATGTGAAAAGGTTATACTTAGAATGTGCAGTTAATCAGTTGGTGTGACACCTATCCCAGAAGTTTCAGACATGAATAATAACCCAGAAGAAACAGTCACTTCTCTTGTTGGCGGTCTTGTTTCCTCTTTTAGCTAATGAAGAGGCATCAACATTAATTTCAGTCTGATTCATGAACTGCTTTAAAAGCTCCTCACAGGAGCTTTAAGTCATGTGTTATCAGGGTCCTTACACATTTACAAGTTTTAACATCAATTTACAACCTTACACTACATCCACAGAACTGAGCTTTTCAAACCAAATAATCAATTAAGGGATCATATTTGCAAATTTAACCATGATTAAAAGAATGATTGCTTGCAGCCTTTTGTAAGTGTAGTTTTTTTGTATTGTACCATTTTTGGACTTCTAGGCATTTTTATGAAATATTAACATACAGTATTATATTTATACTTTTACAGGAGGTAAAATATCTGTTTAAAAGTAAAACAGACAAGACAAAGAAAAATCTTTTTACACACTCCATGATCTGAATTCTTCCTTGAACACTTTTTTTTTATAAAGTAGTTACATTAACACATTTGATGTCTTTCCCAGGCAGTGAAAAAGAGGTTTAATTCCATGACTCTTTCAGGTTTTCCATGACTGCGGGCACCTGATGTACACTACCGTTCAAAAGTTTGGGGTCACCCAGACAATTTTGTGTTTTCCATGAAAACTCACACTTTTATTTATCAAGTGAGTTACAAAATGAATAGAAAATATAGTCAAGACATTGAGAATGTTAGAAATAATGATTTTTAGTTGAAATAATAATTTTGTCCTTCAAACGTTGCTTTCATCAAAGAATGCTCCCTTTGCAGCAATTACAGCATTGCAGACCTTTGGCATTCTAGCTGTTAATTTGTTGAGGGAATCTAAAGAAATGTCACCCCACGCTTCCTGAAGCACCTCCCACAAGTTGGATTGGCTTGATGGACACTTCTTGCGTACCATACGGTCAAGCTGCTCCCACAACAGCTCAATGGGGTTGAGATCTGTTGACTGCGCTGTCCACTCCATTAAAGACAGAATACCAGCTGCCTGCTTCTTCCCTAAATAGTTCTTGCATAATCTGGAGGTGTGCTTTGGGTCATTGTCCTGTTGTAGGAGGAAATTGGCTCCAATCAAGCGCTGTCCACAGGGTATGGCATGGCGTTGCAAAATTGAGTGATAGCCTTCATTATTCAAAATCCCTTATATCTTTTACAAATCTCCCACTTTACCTGCACCAAAGCAGCCCCAGACCATCACATGACCTCCACCATGCTTAACAGATGGCGTCAGACACTCTTCCAGCATCTTTTCACTTGTTCTGCATCTCACTAATCTTCTTCTGTGTGATCCAAACACCGGAAACTTCGATTTGTTTGTCCATAACACTTTTTTCCAATCTTCCTCTGTCCAATGTCTGTGTTCTTTTGCCCATATTAATCTTTTCCTTTTATTGGCCAGTCTCAGATATGGCTTTTTCTTTGCCACTCTGCCTAGAAGGCCAGCATCCCGGAGTCGCCTCTTCACTGTAGACGTTGACACTGGCGTTTTGCGGGTACCATTTAATGAAGCTGCCAGTTCAGGACCTGTGAGGCGTCTATTTCTCAAACTAGAGACTCTACTGTACTTGTCTTCTTGTTCAGTTGTGCACCGGGGCCTCCCACTTCTCTTTCTACTCTGGTTAGAGCCTGTTTGTGCTGTTCTCTGAAGGGACTAGTACACATCGTTGTAGGACATGTTCAGTTTCTTGGAAATTTCTCGCATGGAATAGCCTTCATTTCTAAGAACAAGAATAGACTGTGGAGTTTCATATGAAAGTTCTCTTTTTCTGGCAATTTTGAGAGTATAATCGAACCCACAAATGTGATGCTCCAGATACTCAACTAGCTCAAAGAAAGGCCAGTTTTATAGCTTCTCTAACAAGCAAAACCGTTTTCAGCTGTGCTAACGTAACTGCACAAGGGTTTTCAAGATGTTTCTAATCATCCATTAGCTTTCTAACGCGATTAGCAAACACAATGTACCATTAGAACACTGGAGTGATGGTTGCTGGAAATGGGCCTCTATACACCTATGTAGATATTCCATTAAAAACCAGATGTTTGCAGCTAGAATAGTCATTTACCACATTAACAATGTATAGAGTGTATTTCTGATTCATTTAATGTTATCTTCATTGAAAAAAAAAGTGCTTTTCTTTCAAAATTTCTAAGTGACCCCAAACTTTTGAACGGTAGTGTACATTTTTTGATCGTCTGATAAACTTTTGTTTTTTAAATTATCTGAGAGAAATTGGGCCCCAGGTTTGGCTCATTGGTTATAATAGGTGCCCCATGTACAGAGGCTACAGTCATGATTCATGTTACCCCCCCCCCCCCCCCTCTCTCTCTCTTCCCTGTCTCAGACACTATCAGCCATCCTACCCCCTAAATGGAAGCCCACAAAGCCCAAAACTAGGAGCAAAAATAAGAGAAGGTTTGTCATTTCTGCGTAGTGAATGACCTTTCTACTTATTCTAATACTAAAATGGTTTTAATGTAACAAGTATCAATGATTCATCAAGTTTTCTTATGTTTTTGGCTTCTGAGCACTCAGTACCAAGCAGTATGTTTTCATTGTTTACAAGCTGAGACCTTTTTAAATGAAAATTGTTCTCAGAGATCTAAAAAGATGAAAAAAAAAAAGACTTATTTTTCTGCTTTCCTCTTTCGGTAATCTTCTTACGACAACACAATCTATTAATGGAGTGTTTCAGCTCTCCACAAAAGAGTAAAAATAGGGGATATTACCAGAACAATAGTGGTTTAACATTATGAAACCTTTATTTGAACAGAGGAAGAGGTTTGTGAATTTTCCTGGTTCCCGTTAAATTATTTATCTGCTCAACCACCGAGGCTAAATCTGCCCTTCTCTGAAATATTTCACATAAATAGAACATTTGAGGAAAGACTAAACATAGACAAAGACTTTACAAATATCATAACTGAGGCTCACTGTAACATTTTTAAAGCCGGGAAAATCAGTAATTCTGGAAATGCCTTCAGCCGGAAAGGTCTGTCTAACAATAGGATCAATGAGGATCTGAAAAGGGCGCAGAGATCTCAGGTTGTGTCAGGTGACCGAAGGCCGGCCTGGGAATGAGGAAGTGAAGGGTTTGTGGCTGTTCAGTTATACGCAGCGAAACAGCTCCGAGTCGGGCGTGACTATTCCTCGACACAAAAGGCTGTGCTGTGGAGGTCACACTTGTCATGTGGAATTAAACTTGGGCCTCGCGCTGCTCCTCCACGAAGCGAAAGCTGAGCACTCACACAAAGAGAGCCAGCTGTTTACTTCTGTTCCTCTTCTGGTCACTGAGCAGAGGAACATTTCTGGTAAGGTGGCGGTTACGCAATCACTGGATTGTGACACAGTGACAGGAATTCACTATTTAGTTCACGTCTACAGACACGTCTCATAAGGTCATTGGGCTTGTAGCGCTTGCCTGCAGATTTTTACCAAAAGGGAACGACCAAAATATCATTTGATACATTTTTTTAAAAAAAGGCAGAATTTCTTAGGTCAGTCAAGGATTCCTAAGCAGTGATTTCTGCCCCTGGGTAGAGCAGAACAAGCAGTAAACACAACACTTACATAAAACAGCCCTCTACACTTGTTATGGCTGAAGTGCCAGCAAACAGTTGCCTATTTACACCTCCAGCAGGCATGGAGCAACAATAGCATTGATTTAGTTCCATGTTAATTACCTCCTGTGAAATGTTTACTTTTCCACTAACTGCTAGCCAGCTTTTAACTCTAGCATTTTTGTGCATCATGTGATAATCAGGTTTTTTTTCCCTGAATATCCCTGCCTGTGTGAAATGTGCTTGTGGCCTGCACAATATGAAATAATATGTGATTTGTGATGTAAATACATAAAAAGTGCAGATTAGCATAACTTACAGCATTTATATATATATCTGCTGTTCTTCATGTTTTGCAAAACACCTACGTTTGCAACAAGCCCCTCCTAAAAAAGAAATAAATCCAATCTTGTTTTCACCGTAATATACACTACCGTTCAAAAGTTTGGGGTCACGTAGAAATGTCCTTATTTTTGAAAGAAAAGCACAGTTTTTTTCAATGAAGATAACATTAAATTAATCAGGAATACACTCTATACATTGTTAATGCTGTAAATGACTATTCTAGCTGCAAACGTCTGGTATTTAATGGAATATCTACATAGGTGTATAGAGGCTCATTTCCAGCAACCATCACTCCAGTGTTCTAATGGTACATTATGTTTGCTAATCGCGTTAGAAAGCTAATGGATGATTAGAAACATCTTGAAAACCCTTGTGTAGTTACGTTAGCACAGCTGAAAACGGTTTTGCTGGTTAGAGAAGCTGTAAAACTGGCCTTTCTTTGAGCTAGTTGAGTATCTGGAGCATCACATGTGTGGGTTCGATTATACTCTCAGAATGGCCAGAAAAAGAGAACTTTCATATGAAACTCCACAGTCTATTCTTGTTCTTAGAAATGAAGGCTATTCCATGCGAGAAATTTCCAAGAAACTGAACATTTCCTACAACGATGTGTACTACTCCCTTCAGAGAACAGCAGAAACAGGCTCTAACCAGAGTAGAAAGAGAAGTGGGAGGCCGCGGTGCACAACTGAACAAGAAGACAAGTACAGTAGAGTCTCTAGTTTGAGAAATAGACGCCTCACAGGTTCTGAACTGGCAGCTTCATTAAATGGTACCCGCAAAACGTCAGTGTCAACGTCTACAGTGAAGAGGCGACTCTGGGATGCTGGCCTTCTAGGCAGAGTGGCAAAGAAAAGGCCATATCTGAGACTGGCCAATAAAAGGAAAAGATTAATATGGACAAAAGAACACAGACATTGGACAGAGGAAGATTGGAAAAAGGTACGGACGGACGAATCAAAGTTTCAGGTGTTTGGATCACACAGAAGAAGATTAGTGAGATGCAGAACAAGTGAAAAGATGCTGGAAGAGTGTCAGACGCCATCTGTTAAGCATGGTGGAGGTAATGTGATGGTCTGGGGATGCTTTGGTGCAGGTAAAGTGGGAGAATTGTAAAAGATAAAAGGGATTTTGAATCATGAAGGCTATCACTCAATTTTGCAACGCCATGCCATACCCTGTGGACAGCACTTGATTGGAGCCAATTTCCTCCTACAACAGGACAATGACCCAAAGCACACTTCCAAATTATACAAGAACTATTTAGGGAAGACGCAGGCAGCTGGTATTCTGTCTTTAATGGAGTGGACAGCGCAGTCACCAGATCTCATCCCCATTGAGCTGTTGTGGGAGCAGCTTGGTACGGAAGAAGTGTCCATCAAGCCAATCCAACTTGTGGGAGGTGCTTCAGAAAGCGTGAGGTGAAATTTCTTTAGATTCCCTCAACAAATTAACAGCTAGAATGTCAAAGGTCTGCAATGTTGTAATTGCTGCAAAGGGAGCATTCTTTGATGAAAGCAAAGTTTGAAGGACAAAATTATTACTTCAACTAAAAATAATTATTTCTAACATTCTCAATGTCTTGACTATATTTTCTATTCATTTTGTAACTCATTTGATAAATAAAAGTGTGAGTTTTCATGGAAAACACAAAATTGTCTGGGTGACCCCAAACTTTTGAACGGTAGTGTATGCACCACTAAGGGCCTGTGTCCACTGACAGCAGTTTTTGTGATGGCAGCATCCATGACCCCAATTTTGGGGCGCTTCTTACCCATGTTAGCTGTTGCTATTAGCTAGTTATCTATCAACACTTTTGCTTAGCCACTATTGAGTATGAGTTAATCTGCTCTGGATGCTTAGTATTTGCTTTTATTCATGAACATTTTTGCAGGAAATGTAAAATCAATATTAAAGAATTGGTAGTACCAGAAGTTCTAGACCTGGAAATTGTACCCTCAGAGAAACAAGACAGGGTGCAGGAGATAAATCGTGCATATGTCTGGGGCTCTATGATTTCTGCTTTCACGGAATCGCGGATGGAATAGTGGATTGGCCAATAAAATCTACCCTTAAAAGTGGAATATCGTGGAAATTGACATAATGTGAGTGAAATGCTGTCGTCATGAGGAGAAGGAACGTTTGTCTGGGGAAGTGTTTCAGGGGACCGCTCATTCGTAGCACCACCCGTGCATCTCCTCACAAACATTCACCCACCCCCTCCCGAAATAAACAACATGTTGAAGCGGCCACCAGAAACACCAGCTAAGTCTACAAAAACACTACGAAACTCATCTCTTACTCCAAAACACAGAGCTGAACAGTTCCCAAAGGACTCCTATGTGTCAGGTGACAGGCTTTTTTAAACATTCTGCCAACATACTGTTGACTGGAAACGTAAAAATACATGATGACCACTTGTCGTCCAAAAGCCATGTGAAAAACAGAGAAAAACACTGTGCTGCTAATGCTAGCCAGGCCATCCTGCACTTACAGACAAGCATTGCTGCTTCAAACAAGTCAGCGGATTCAAGAAGAAACTTTGTTGAGGATTTTCTTGCAATGTGTACATGGGCTGACATCCCACTTATTCACTGACACAAAAAGCACACACTACATGGTGGGACTATTTTGTGTCTATAGGTAAATACACATCTGAGCGGATGAAAATCGTATGTGGAGTACCTCAGGGATCCATTCTGGGGCCTCTACTATTCAACATCTACATGCTCCCCTTAGGTCAGATAATAAGAAACAACCAAATAAAATACCATAGCTATGCAGATGACACACACATTTACATCACCATATCACCAGGGGATTATAGTCCCATACAAACACTGAGTAAATGCATTGAACAAATCAATGACTGGACGAGCCAGAACTTTCTTCAGTTAAACAAAGAAAAAACTGAAATGATTGTTTTTGGAGAGAAGGAAGAAAGGTTAAAGGTTACTGCTCAGCTCCAATCTGCAACGATGAAATGTTCAAACCAAGCCAGAAACCTTGGTGTAACCATAGACTCAGACCTTAATTTCAGCAGCCACATTAAGACAATTACAAAGTCAGCCTACTATCACCTTAAGAATATATCAAGGATTAAAGGACTTATGTCTCAGCAGGATGCAGAAAAACTCGTCCATGCATTTATCTTTAGCAGACTAGACTACTGTAACGGGGTCTTTACAGGACTCCCTAAAAAGTCCATCAGACGGCTGCAGCTCATACAGAATGCTGCTGCTCGAGTCCTCACAAGGACCAAAACAGTAGACCACATTACTCCAGTTCTTAGATCTCTACACTGGCTTCCTGTCTGTCAGAGAATAGACTTTAAAATCCTGCTGATGGTTTATAAAGCACTGAATGGTTTAGGCCCAAAATACATTGCTGATCTGCTGCTACTTTATGAACCACCTCGACCTCTGAGGTCATCAGGTACTGGTCTGCTTTCAGTTCCTAGAGTCAGAACGAAACATGGTGAAGCAGCGTTTAGTCATTATGCAACACATATCTGGAACACACTCCCTGAAAGCTGCAGGTCTGCTCCAACTCTCACCTCTTTTAAATCAAAGACTAAGACTTTTTTATTTGCCACTGCCTTCCTATCTTAGATTATTTTAACCCACTTTAAATTAAAATTTTAATGTAATTTTTAATATATTTCTAATTTTCCTTTTCTTTTCTGTTTTATCATATTTGTCATTTTAATTGTGTTCTTTTATGCCTGTCTGAATGTCTCCAATGCTTTTAATGTTTTAATGTAAAGCACATTGAGTTGCCCTCGTGTATGAAATGCGCTATACAAATAAAGCTGCCTTGCCTTGCCTTGCCTAAAATAAAGGTAAAGGGTAAAAAACAGAATTCTAAAAAATTAAAATGGAAAAAATGGAATTTGGAAAAAACGGATTTCATCAGGTCCTAAATGTCCGCCACCATTGTCAACTAAGTTTAAATCAGGAGTCTAACCCTTTCTTGATTTTGATTGGCGAGCATTGACGAGTGCGACAGTGTGTCGAGAGTTAAACTATTCTCGACTGAGAGTGCTGTGAGTGCAGCGCCAAAAAAAATCAGTTCTCAGTTGTGGGTGTTTTTGTGCTCAGGATGTCGAGCTCTGGAGACAATGAGAAGTATTGTATATGTTTAGAAAATAGATGCTGCCAGAAAAAAAAGCTGTTAGTGGACACAGGCCCTTAATCTGAGGATAGCTGTTATAGCTTCTGATTGCATCAAAATGTTGTGAACGTACGGCCATTAAACCCAGGCCTCCATGCAGCAGGTAAATGTACACATACTGGGTGAGAAAGCATCTGATATTATATTACCGTCGAATTTATTGCAATATATTCAGACTTTTACAAATGCTCATATTGTGGAAACAATAAAAGTAGGATTGAATGTGCAGCTCTGCCTAACGAGAGCCTTTCAAACAATAAACTGAAATGTGCTTAAAGGCTCCTTTCACTTAAAGTGTAACCTTATTCACAGTTTGTCGAGACGGGACGTTCCAACTATCCTCTCTACATGAAGACTCTGAACGCTGGGGGAGTGTCTTTGTCCCTCTTTGAGACAGCAAGGGGAAATAGTAACTGGTCAATGTCTCATCAACAGGACTGGATGATGTTGTGAAATTATTAAGGATGTAATTTTTGTGTGAGGTAAGAGAAGAGAATAATGTATTTGCAGCTGATCTACAAAAAATGAGCACTAAATTAGGAGCTAACATTTACCATTAGGGAAGCTTTTGTCTATTGATAATAAGAGAGTTTGTGCAACTTTTAAGGAAAACTTTGACATTGGCAAGATTCATGTCTTGCTGAAAACTGAGGACAAAATAATGACATTGAACCAGAGGGAAGTTGCACATCATAGAACCAAAACAATGAGCTGAAAGAGGCTAAAATGCTAAAACAGCTGAGGAGATTTTCGACACGTGATGTCATCCTAAAGTGAATGAAGGACAAAGTAACGTACTTGTGGAAGTCCTCGATGCAGTGGATGTGGTTGGACGCGTCCACGGTGAACGGGATGCCGTCCAGGCTGCGGTGGCAGACCACGCAGGTGAAGCAGTGAGGGTGGTAGGCTTTCCCCGTGGCTCGCAGGATGCGCTCCATGATGGGCTTACTGCAGATGGTGCAGGTCTCCAGGGTGTTCTGCAGACACAAACCACAGACACCCACATGATTACACAACAAACCTGATGATGAATGAAGGGATTCTGATGATTCACTCCCAAAGTCCCTTTGAGCACTTGTTTACAATTAGCACTTGTGTGCTGACAAATTCTAATCAGAGTGACATATTTAGAGAAGTTTTTCTGCAGTTTGTGATTCTTAACATCCTGCTGACAGTGTTACACTTCCCATCTGTGCCCGTGCGACAAATAAATCCACACTGAGGACCTTTAGCTCGGCTGTCCTCGAATGCCTGTGAAGCTGAAGGAATCTGATTAGCACTCCTCTCCAAACACAAACACAGTCATTTTTCAGCTGCCCTCTCCCACTCTCCATCCTCCCGTATGCACAAGTGTGAGCAGTAAATATTTCCACTTTGTGATGACTGCAGGTTTTCTGCAGCCAGGCGACTGGGCAGGCAGCCCGCGGGGGGACGTGGCGGCTGCATGCCCCTGACTGATCTGTGGCATCTCTCTTCTTAATATCTGCCCGGAGATGCCATTTGTTATTTCAATATTTCATAAATAACGACCGCCTCTCTAAACAGCGATGCAATTACAGGGGGTGGATATATCATGTGAGGGTGATCAATGTGCGGCCTGATGTGCGGGCTGATGGGCCCTCGCTGTAGCTGCCTGGCGCTCAGGCATTTCCTGGATCTCTGTGTGTCTCTGTTCACCCCCCTCTCTCTCTGCGCTTGGCTGGGCTAAAGAGTGCACGGTTCAGCTGTTCCCATTGGCTCCCACCGTAGTAGCAAGCTGCCTCAGTGTTTCCAAACACAGCTCGGGGTGTGTAGCAACACTGCGCTGCGTCATCGGCTGCCTCCCAGATGCACCGCCGGGCCCTGCTGTTTAAAATGACACTTCTGTGACCGCTCAGCTGAGGTAAACTCCAAACATCTCCTGTCCGGCCATGAAGCACGCGCACTGACATTTATAGACAACATGCTTATGAGTGAAGCAGATTTATAGGATGAACATGACAGAAACTTCATGTTAAATCTTCCTGTCAGGATTCTGTGAGCTGACTTTTGCTCCTCTGGCATCCAAATAAACCCATCATGTGCTACTGGAGGGTCAGAGATGAGAGCTGCTGGCGGTAAAGAGGTGGTTTAAAAATGGCCGTTTCTTCAAAGCACTCCTGGAGAGGCATTATTTCATGAAAAGCAATGTGTGTAGACAAGCTTTGCATTCTTATTTGTCTTTTTTTTCTCTTCCCCCTCTCCAAGACGGTAATAGAAATAAACATAATTCCCACGGCAACATTTGTGTATAAACAATGTCCATATTGCAATCCTGCTCCATCCTGGAAGTGGAATGAAGCCTTTAATGAGCTCGCTGCTCTGAGCCCTTGAGGTTTGCCTCATGCACGCACACAGAGACACAGAGACAGAGAGGTAGAGAGAGGGGGGAGAGAATATATTTGCAACCTGAGAATGTGAGTGAGATACGGCGACCAAACAGCACTAAACCATCCTCAACTCTTACTCATCTGTCTGCATTTCTACTCACTTATTCTCATCTGCCCTTCATGTGGGAATACCTTGCCCTTGTTTAGCTTAACTAGAGCATATGATTTCACAGCACACACTTCCTCGGGGCCATTGTAATGAGTACAGTACTCAAAAGACAAAATTTCTCTCTTTCCTCTCATGGTGAGATTCTCTGACCTCGATTCATTCATCCTGCTCAGCCTCTGTTGATTTTTACTCACTCGTGACTCCTTTTATTTGGGATTAGGTAACATGTTTCAGGCACTAATGTGGTGTCAAAACAGAGGACGAGTGTGACTTTTGCTCTGTTTTTCGGGTACAACCTCCACAGATGGTTTTAGGAAATTCTGCTTAAATCACTTCATGCCCTCTCTGTCAGACACCCAGGTCCGTTGCAGTTTGCCACTAGAGGGCTGTATACGTCTGCAGATGTCCGGGTTTTGCTCTTCCCCTGACTAAATGTGATGTATTCAAGCATATGTATTCTTCTTTTTTCCCCCCTCTCCCTCATACATTTCTCTAAGTGTTTGCCCAGAAGGCTAAACAAATGTCTAGGCAGATGAGGTAAAGTGAATTTAGGTCAGACAGCCTCTTACTGAACTGAGGGGTGAGTGGAGTGCGTTAAAGTCAATTGTGGCCCCCTTTATTTTCTCTTATTGTGAGGCGCTTCTCTCCTGCAACAAAGCGCTCTTGTGGCCCTCACACAGAACACACTGATGCCTGCACCGTTCAGCCACTATTAAGCAACACGCTCTCATAAAGCGTTTGACACAGCTGTCTGTGGGAATGAGCAGTTTGATGGCAAACAAAGCATGTGACTGCAAGTTACAAGGTCCCATGTGCTCTGCAGTGAGCAGGAGACGTAGGCCTGACAGAGAGACACACAGACAACGACACACATAGATAACATTGCAAAAATATCCTTAAGTTGTGTAACTTTGAAAAATGTTAATGCGTGGGAACATTTCTCTAATTTCTCTAAATTCTCCAGCATGTGATTTAAAACTCTGCTGGCCCAAACGGCTGCTCTCAGACTGCCGATTAACTAAATCATGAACTGGTAATAATTCACCAAAACCCCCAAAAACCCCAAAGACTAATGCACACTTTGGTTCTTTACAGTGTAATAATATCCAGAGTTTTACATCTGTCACACCACACAGGTGCTTTTTTCTATCAGAGGGATTTTTCTGTACTGAGATGATCGACTTCCTAAAGACGTCATGCTTCTGTTTCTGTCTCTGCTTCAGTAACAGCTTTTTAAAAACTCTGAAGTATTGTTGTCCTGTTCCTTTTCAATGCTCAATCCTTTTGCATTTGTTTTATAAAGATGGAACTATACTTTAGTACTGATCTAGAGTACTGCACACTATCAGGGAGGTAGTCAGTCTGTCAGTCATTTGAGTGCAGATAAAACTTTTTTTTTTAAACACAATTTCAATTTTCACAAAATGCTAATTTACAAAAACTTTCCTGAAACTACTGGAACTATTTTTATTTCTCAAACTCAAATAAATTCAGAATGATTTGAGAAGAGATTACTTTGCGTCTTGCTGGAGGGAGGTGTTTTGATGATTTACACTACCAGTCAAAGTTTGGAAACACCTTCTCATTCAAGGGTTTGTATTTATTGTAATTGACATTGTTTTGACATCAAAACTATGAAAGAACATATATGGAATTATTGAATGAACCAAAAAGTGTTAAACAAAGCAGAATCTGTTTTATATTTTAGATTCTGTAAAGTAGCCTCCTTTTTCCTTCATGACAGCTTTGCACACTCTTGGTATTCTCTCAGTCTGCTTCATGAAGTGGTCTCCTGGAATGGTTTCTAATGAACATGAGCCTTGTGAAGAGTTCATTTGTAGAATGACTTGCCTTCTTAATGTTGAGACCATCAGTTGTGTTGTTCAGAGGTAGGGTTAGTACACAATGGATAGCCCTATTTGACTACTGTTGTAATCCAGATTATGGTAAAACCAGATTATTTCATAGTTTTGATGTCTTCAGTATTAATCTACAATGTTGACAATAATTAGAATAAATAAAAACCATTGAATGAGAAGGTGTGTCCAAACTTTGGACTGGTAGTGTATGTGTGAGGTAAACTTGGAGCCTAACGTGAGCTCTGTGTATGTTCCACATGTTGGTGTGATGAGGGTTAAACACTGAGCACACACTGGACCCAAGGACCTGATATGAGTTACAGCTTTATCTTTATCTCATTTGCAGATCAATATCTCAATTAATCGATTCGTCTCAGAGCTCGTGGTATCAGATGTTTTTCTATTTTTTCACAACTTCATGCAAAACATGAAAAGCGGCAAATCTTCACACTGAAGCAGCTGGAACGAAAATGTTTGACATTTCTTTGCTTGTAAATGGATGATTAATGAACTGTCCAAATAACTGCACGCTCTATATTTACTATCAAAATCAGAATCACATTATAAGTTATGCAAACTTGCAATTCATAATTAATTTGTCCTGGGAAATTGTTTTACATTACATCAGAATTAGAAAAAAATAGAAGATATTATAGACAAGAAATAATATTTATATGTAAATATATATTATGAATAATACTACAAGGCTCATCTCCTCCAGGCTCGATTACTGAAATGCCCTCCTCATCGGGACCCCCATCAAAAATCTCCACAAACTCCAACTAATTCAGAACACCGCAGCCAGGATCCTACTCAGAGTCAGAAAACACGAACACATCACCCCAGTACTCTGCTCACTTCACTGGCTTCCCGTCACCGCAAGAATCAACTACAAAATCGCACTCATCACCCATCAGTGCATCTATGGAAACGCCCCACTCTACCTAAAAGAACTCCTCACCCAGCAAACCCCAACCCGGAACTCACGCACTCCACATCAGAACCTCCTCCACCCTCCCAGAACCAAGCTCCGGACCATGGGAGATCGGGCCTTTTGTGCTGCTGCACCACGTCTGTGGAATTCCCTGCCCAGCCACCTCAGAACCCCACAGACTGTGGATGCTTTTAAAAAACATTTAAAGACCTTCCTCTTTAAAGAGGCTTTTAACTGATTTTAAGTACTGCTTTTAAAAGTTTGTTTTTACTGTGTGCCTGTAGCACTTTGAGATTTCTGGAAATGAAAAGTGCGTTATAAATAAAATGTATTATTATTATCATTAAGTGTGAGGCGAAGCTCTTCAGTTTAGGAACAATCAAGACGAACTGCAGCAGTTAGACGCTTCTGCAGACATAACTTTATAACTGTTACAGTCTGTTAAAACTGGTGGGAATAAAGTTCTTGTTAACACACTCAGGAGTCAAAAATGTATTTTTTGTTAGAGTTTTATAAATACATATACAGTCTATACGTTAGGATAAGATCATACATGATATGAGACAATATGATGCCATGTGACAGGACAGACACGATGCGATGCAGGTAATATTATCTCAGACTCAAGTGCTGTGTGCACACATTAATCTGCCTGCAGGTAGTTATAATAAATAAAAACAATAACAAAAAAAAGCAACATGTAAATAAAGACACACCAATAACAGCAAACAACACATAAGCACATCACACATTCTGCACGTTTGTACAAAGCTACAGCTGAAGAGAAGGAGAAACAAAGAGGTGTTTTCTGTGTTTGCAGATGAAACTGTCAGAAATCTGCCGGAGCACAGCGCCGAATTTAAGCTGTTTACCATCTCCTCCGACCGTATCAACACAAATTTTACACCTATCACTTCTTTTTCTCACATGACCACGTCAGGCTGTCAGGAGGCAGGCTGGAGTTCACTGAGACTGCACGCGATTTATGACCTGGCACGCTGAACTCAGAGTGGGCCAAATTCACAGATGATCTGATTCAGTGTGTGTGTGTGTGTGTGTGTGTGTGTGTGAGTGTACATCCACAGCCTCTCAGAATGTGCTGGTCAGTGCCAGGCAACGCTGTGTGAATTAACTACACCCTGCTGGAGGTGGCTGAGATGAGAACTTGTTCGAAAGAAGAGGTCCGAGCCTGGTCTCTGTGTTTGGTTTCCTCTGCAGAGAAGAAGAGACGCTGACTCGTCGTGAACTATGAGTCAAATCTCCGACCCTCCTCCGTCCCCGGGGAAGGTGTCGGCTGACTTAATGAACCTCGACAAGCAGCCTCTCTCTTTCTTTTATTGCCTAATATGGCTCAATCAGGCAGGACAAAGTCAAATAATGTAGAATGCATTGTTGTCAGTTTACGATGGGAGGCATTACGAAATAAAGGAAAACAGGGTTAGGAAACAGAGACGGAGAGAAAGAAACTATGACTCACAGTGAGATGATACTAAAGAGAAAGTGAGGAAGTTACAAACTGCATGGGTCAAACAAAAACAACTCCAACTTCACAGAAAATATCTTCACTTTTTCCCTTCAAACTTCCAAAACAACCGCCCCCACTTTCACATCTGCTCCATCGATGTACAGAGGAGGACTGGAGACTGAATTAACAGATTAAGTAATTCAGGAGGAGGATTTATGTCATGCATTGTGAGGATAAAGTTGAAATGTTGTCAATAATTACAGATAAATGTCAGAATAAAAACATGACAGGAGAAGACGCTTTCTGACACTCTGGAAGTATTCCCTCAAAAAATCAAAGTCGGGTGATTTTTTTTTTCTCACCGGGAAGTTTTCAGTGTGATTCCAAAAATTAAAAAATATATATTTTCTCTTGTCTTGTCTCATAGCTGGTCTAAATACTCTTTCACCGATCTATACGTTCATTCCTGTGCACACACACTGAAACACCCCGCACAGCCACGCCGGCTGACAGAACATAAGAAGTGGACAGAGACTCTTTGAAGTGGTTTGAGGAACCACCATGACAAAGTTTCACTATTTGGTAGTCCCCTTTTTTAAGAGCCAGAGGAGACAATACTTGCAGGAGAGGATGCCAAGTGACCACTTCTCTGTTGGGAAATGTCTTCGGCAACAGTCGGCAAAACGTTGAAAACTTGTTCAAAAGTACAAAATGTATCTGGAGTGGTTGATGAAACGTCTAAGTTAAGACCATCTTTGAACAAAAAATTTTCTGCTTCTGTCACAAGATTCATCAAGCATTCACTCACAGTTAACCCATTTTCACACTGCATTTTAATTTGTGGTTAATATGAAATTCATACAGAGCTTCAACATCACTGACAAACATTTTTTAGTAAGCGGGGAGATTTCAATCCTAACTGTAAACAAGCTCAGCGCTCAAAGGAGTATTTCATTCTCCTTAAATGTGGTGTCTGTACACTAAATATAAGCCAGCTTTGGTGACTAATTATTAGGGATGGGCAATGATTTTTTGAATATTCATTCACTTAGTAAAAATCTAAGAGTTACTTTGAATATTTTCTCATCTTAAAAGTAAAATTTTTTATCACTTTTACTGGTGCCTGGATGTAATACGGTATTCCTGCCACACGGTCACTACAGGGCGTCTTAAGCTGTTTGCTAACCAGTCACGGCGATTTTCTCCTTTTCTGAATCTCACACTACTACTACTACTACACACACACACACACGTATTTCCAGAGACTGAGCATGACTGTGAAATTAAATGTAAACATACATGCCACGCCGTGTCACAGAAACACCCACATAAAGATAGAGACAGACGCTGTCAGTGCCCGCTACTAACAGCACCTGGTCCTGCTGCTGGTTAACAAGACTGCCACACAACGGGCTGTTAATTGGACGTGTGTGTGTGTGTGTGCATGCGTGCGTGCGTGTGTGTGTGTGAGGGGGGGGATTATTTGAATAATCGGCATATAGATGCCAATGATTATCCAATAATATTTTGGCTTGAAATGCCCATCCCTACGTATTATCCCCTACATTGGTTGCAGTTATACATTTTCATGGACAGCACAAGAGTGACTCTGAGTGAAGCCAAAATGTTTAGAGCTCCCCCTGTTGACCGGCTGCACTTCAGGCCTCAAAACCTTTCGTTCTAGGAAAGAGAAGGTCCATCTTTTTCCCCTGTTAGCAGTCTCAATGCTAAGCTAATCAAACCAGCTGCTGAATGTAAATGTTTGACACAGATGAGACGTGTCAATCATCTCATCCCATTCTTGGCAAGACAGCGAAGTGTCAAAATCTCCCTGTACACGCAGTGACAGGGTAAACAGGTCTGAAAGACTCAGCAACTATCTGAAAACAACAAAAGCCTCTGGATTTCACAAAGGTTGTTTATATTAGTGCTGCGATACTTACCTGTCTTTTATTATAAGACATTCTCTGTGCTATTTAGTGAGAGAAAGTCTTGTGACACCTGCTGCTCACGGAGTATTTAAGATCGCCTTAGCTCCACTTAACCTCCATTAAGATACCCGAGTTACATAAGAGATGTTTGACTTATTTCCAGTGTCACTCTGTTTATTTACCAGCTCTCATTTCATGCAGCACTCTCTTTGAATTTAACGTGTGGGGGTTGAGTTACTCCACGGCAGACTATAAATGTGAAGGTCACGATTAAAAAGCTCTTAACAGTCCTCGGCTTGTTTGTGAGAGTCTTCTATTAACTGAATGACTGTCTCCAGGAAGCAGCAGAGTTACCTCAGTCACACCTGACTAGCTGGCACCAGCCTCTGTTCATGCATATTTAAAGAGCAGATTTGGCAAAACTGTCCCTGTGTCAGTGTACACAGACATGAAGCTGTGGTTTGAATCCTAATTGTGGTGCCACACAGTCAAGGAAAACTCAGGGAGTGTTTTTATATCTTATGTAGATAACAGGTTTCAGGCCTGACCCTAAAGAACTTTCTGTATCAGCGTAAGTTAACTGTGGTCAGGGTTCAAGTCTTTGGAAGTTAGGTTTGAAACTGTGGAAATGCAAATATGATACCAAAGCAGAGACTCTTACATTTAAAAGCCAAAACCTACGTGAGTGTTTGAAAACCTGATTAAACCATTTACAACATGATGTGGGTGTGGCCTATTTACTTTGATTGACATCTGCTTAGCCCTGCACTAAGCAACAGCTCATACCACAACCAGCATAGTGCCACCATTAACTTCATATTTTGACTTAAAATAATAATGTCAATCATAGCTGTTTGGAGTACTTGATTCTGATTGGTCATTACAGAACAATATGTCATAGCAGTGGTCTGTTATTTCTCAACAGCAGACCACAGCTCTGGAGAACCGACAATTGCTCGGGATGCTGCTCTAATCACAAGCCTCTTACTTTTACGGCCAAACTCCACCAGATCTGTGTCCGGTCCATCTCCGATCCGTCACGGCACCGGATCTGATAGGTTTCTATTCTAGTCAATGTGTTAACTTCCACTGGATCCGCTCCATTGTGTTCCGGCTGTGTCTCTGATCCGGCAGGTCGGAGTCCTCTGGATCAGATACACGAGACTTCTATTTTTGCCGGATGCCGGAGCACGACGCATCAATCTCAACAGAGCAGATGGAGCGGGACAGGAAGTCAGGCACCAAAACAAAATGAAAACATCCAGTTAATTTTCAGAATAAAACACTCTGTGTTATCACCAGATCGTATTTCACTTAACTACAGCAACAAACCATCATGATGAGCGGAGCCAGGCCTAGACAAGACAACATGGATGAGGGGAGGAGGAGGAGAATCCTTGATTAAGTGATTACCATGGGAAAACCTCGGTCACATGACTCCAGCTGTCCGGCGGTCCTGCTCTGTGCTGCGTTCTGAAAACGCAACCGGTCGGTGTTGACGGATGAGAGAGCAGAGAGCCGGACGGACACGGATCTGGTGGAAGTTTCGCGTTAATTTAACTGTGCAATACGCTGAAATATTGGGGTCCTAGTGTGTCATATCACATTACATTGAGGCTTTGTGGGAGTGTGGTAGGTAAGGCTGGCACGCTGCAAAAGGGCCACATACAGACACTCAAACATGCATATGCACACAGTGCTGTACTGTGTTTCCCCCATTACGTCTCTGTTACTACCTCTATGATAGGATCAGAGGTGGGACCTCTTTGCCCCACTATTACACCTCTGTGCTTAACACACTGCAGACAAGGAGTAACAGGGGCATACATGTCCCACCTTAAAATAACAGTGTGTTACAGCCATCAGACTCTGGAGGATGAACTATCATCATATCAACGTGCAGAAAGAAGTCTGGTTCATTTGATGTTGGTCTGTTTATGGTGGAAAAACACAAAAAGAATAGAAAAAGAAAAGAGCAGGAGAGGTTAAAGTAAATACATTTACACATATATGTTTAAGGACTGATAGATAAAAAAGGTGGTAGACTGACTGAAGCTAAGTTTTAAGAAGCCTGTAGAGTCATCTATTACTTTGGACGTGGCTAAAACTGTGAGTGTAACAAACAGTTTTTAAGGGAAGTAATAAATCAATAAAGTCATGTCCAGGTCAATATTTGGTGAAGAGTTAATGAAGCTCTGAAATAGGTGCGATACTGTACAGTGAGAGGAGGGTTATATCAGACGGGAGCACAACATGGGTGAGCAGGCCCAACAAAGACCCGCTCAGTATACACTGTCTTCCAAAATATTATGCAAGTTGCATTTTTTGTGAATATTTTAAAAACTATGTTAACAGTCATTTTCAAATTTGTTAGGAAGTCAGATAGTGAATATATTTCTTCAACTGTGTGTTTAAAATGATGCTTTTCGGCTGTATTTTTAAATAAATGCAGAATCTGCAGAAATGAGCGTGCCAAATTATTATCCAAGTTGGTGATAAGAGCATATAACTTGTGAAAATTAAAAACTAGGCACCACTTAAAAAGTTCTATTGATTGAAAACAATAATATTTACTACAACTGTATTCAAACTTCAACAAAAACAACAGTTTTCTTTACATTTGTATACAAAATAAAACTGTTAATGTCTTTGAAACATTTCAAATCTTAAGTGTTTCTCAAATGTCCAATATAACCTCCTTTTCTTTCAGTGAGGGTCAGAGGTCACTGTAAACTGATTTAGTTTCTGATGACTTCTCTGCTGACTCTGTGAGCTGCACCTTGTATGGTTTTCCAAAGATGCTCTTTGAGCTGTATTTCTCACCATTACTGTAAATGATCTCCTTTATTATTGACCACAAGTTCTCAGTCGGGTTGAGATCAGGTGAGCAGGCAGTTCATGAGGCGATCCTCTTTAAAGCCCTCAGATGCCGTCCTGTCCTGGGAATAATGTGAGGCATGTGACGGTGCATTGTGCTCATGCATGAACACTAGCATCTTTTTCACTTTAGCTGAATGTCTTTACCTCCATGGAAGGACGTGTTTACAGCGTCCTGAACCCGGAAAGGACCAAGAGGTTCAGGACGCTGTAAAACTTTCCTTCCATGGAGGAAAAGACATTCACCTAAAGTGAAGATGACCCTAGTGTTCATGTATGACAATGCACCATCACATGCCTCTCGTTATTTACCAACTTGCATAATAATTTGACACACTCATTTCTGCAGATTCTGCATTTATTTAAAAATACAGCCCACGTACTTTGAAAAGCATCATTTTAAACACACAGTTGAAGAAATACATTCATTATCTGACTTCTTGACACATTTGAAAACGACTGTTAACATAGTTTTTTCAAATATTCACAGAAATGCAACTTGCATAATAAATTGGAACACTGTGTACATTATCCCTTCTTTGGTCGCTTAATGATGAGTCACATCGTTCCATGCTATCCATCGCATAGCATAGTTAGCATTTAGCTTACTGTCAGCTGAGGTGTCCCTATTTGCAATGCTGCACAATAACTGTGTGGCATTAACGCCTTCAACAAACACTGAATCAGATCCTCAACAGCCAACGATAAACTTCTGAAACAAACAAAAAAACGTTCAATATATTTAGTCACTCAGAAAGTGGGCTGCTCTAAAAAGATCAGCTTTGCACAACAGGTGCGCTGAGGGTATATAGCCGATTAGCTACCATGTGAATATCCTTGTGATCCCTCAAATATCCGAGCAATGCCACGCTTGATGAAAAGCACATTTCTGGAAAGCGTACAGAAGCTTAAACATTGTTTTGTTTTGGGATTGGTGTTTATTTGTCACACTCTTAGATGCTTAATATGAAGTACATTGAACCCTTACTTACATTTTTGGAAAGCTGTTGTGAGGGCTGGATTTCAAGTAGCTTTTGAAGAAAAAAAGTTGTTTTTCACATTCTTTAGAGAAACAGTGGAGAGCCTGACCTGCAGAAAATCTGCTTTGGTTGAAGGAGCTCATTTAAATCTTCTCACATTAGCCAGGGGATTGTGGGAGCAACACCCTCCACTGATCTGTGGTCTGCACAGGCCACAGAGGTGGGGAGGTCCCTGTGTGTGTGTGTGTGTGTGTGTGTGTGTGTGTGTGTGTGTGTGTGTGTGTGTGTGTGTGTGTGTGTGTGTGTGTGTGTGTGTGTGTGTGTGTGTGTGTGTGTTTTCTTTCAGCTCTGTGGGTTCAGTGATCTCCATCGTGTCTCCCTCCTCCTTCTGCGCAGGTTAACAAGTGAGCAGCAGCCAGTGGTCTGACTCGCCCTGTGACATGATCCCGTCCTCAGCTCTGGACACCCTTCATTTGATTTCATCTATCAGTGGTTGCTTTCCAGTGACCGGCTCTCCCTGACACCGTGACTCTTCCTGTCTGTGTGTGCGGTGTGTAAGCACCAGGTCCACACTGTGAGCATATGAAGATTTATTAACACGACTTGACTCCTTTGCAAATTCCTGTCATTCATAAGCGTGTTATGTAAATCACCCACTCGTATATTTCCAGCTGCCTGGATGCAGATGACTGAGGTGTGCGTGTTTTTTTTTTGTTTAGTGTGGGTGTGAGCGAGCATGTCACGCAGTGCAAAGTGATTCTCCTAATGGTTTTGTAACTCATGAGGATCAGTGACCTTGAAACTATCAGCTGTGTAATTCACAGATGGAGCGTTTGTGACACTCATCTGTGCGCACGACAGTCAGTCAGGACGAGAGTGCATAGAAGGTTTCAGTGTCTCTGACCTGGAACGGCCTCTGAGTTCAGGTCTGCTCAGCTCAGTCGGTCTGTCTGTGTAATAAATCCACTCTGGGTTATGGATGACCAGCGCATGCAGGAATGGGATGGCATTCTTCCAGAGCCTCCTATCCGGATTTGTTTTTTTTACATTTACTTTATATCTCTGCCGGATGCTTTATGAGCTGCCTCGGCCCTGACATCCTCCCCACAAGCTGCTCTGCCTGAGCAGGTTTCACTCCTTCAACTGCAGTGCATGAGATCTGACAAAAAGCAACAAAAACTGCACGTGTCTGAAGTGATTGAAATATTCATACATTCTATTACACTCAGCTGCGCAGCCTTATTTGTTCACGCATGTTTCTTATTTTAGCCGAGTGATGATGATATCAGGCTGGAGCCAACGTGAAGGGACAGGAGTCGCACAGATCATGCCTCGCTCAGGCCTTTCTTTAAAGAATAAAAGGTGGCAGCGGGGGCCCTGATCTCTCTCTCCGGCTCGGGCAAAGTGGCCGGCCTGCCTGTCTGCCTCTCTGCCTTAAATTCAGCTCTGCAGCAGAATGTGACCCCTCTGGACTTTGGGCAATGTCTCCTGCTCTGGTTACAGAGAGAAACTGACAAAGACCCCGGCAGTAGTTCTCTCATGCCATGAGTTAGAGTGACATTGTGGTGGGTCAGCACTGGGTCACGGATATTTTTCTCCTGCTTGCTCCTGGGGGGGAGGAAATATGCTTAGACAAAAAACATGAGGGTGGTTTAGAGGGCCTGGTGTTTGGAGTGGCTCTCTCCTCTCTTGTCCAAACAGCGTATTCTAATAAAAACACCCCTGCTTTTCATTTACGTGTTTGTAATAGGACAGCAGCATTCCTGTAGTGCGAATCAGCAATAAGAAATAATGACCTGCTTGAGTTTAGTGGGCTCGCACTCACTGTACGGCACAATTACACACACATACATAATTGTCTTGGCAAGTCTGGAGACGTACTAAGATGTGAAATCCTATTCATGCAAGTGCTATCTAATTGGCTCACTCCTTTGAGGAATTAGACCGAGTTAATCACGTCTGAATATACAGAACTCAATTAGAACTCTGCGAGCTAATGCAGACAGCCATGAATATTTGATGACGCAGTCAGCAGAAAGCTGCTCCGTGTCGGTTAGCGTGCCTCAGACGACAAGTAAAGAACCAGGGAGGATGTTTACCTGCCGTCGCCGTTCGCTGTTTGCGTGGCAGCTCTCCCGGCATGAACCTCAGCTGTGCAGCCGCTCGCAGGCATGCAGCGCCGCCAACAGCAAGCTGCAGCATGACAACCACGAGCACACGGGGGCCCTGAACTTACCACGCTGGCTGCAAGCCTATGCATCTGATCTGACTACCTGCATATCCATCACAGAGGAGTGACAGGTGTGTGGGTGGTGTGCAGTCATTTCCAATTAGAGCTGTATTACTGTCAGAGAGGCAGCAACACAAACTTTGTTTATTCTGTGTTGTTGTGTTGACATCAGCGAGTGCATGCGAGAGGAGATCGGACTGGGATTGGATGTATTGTATCATAAATCCCTCCTGTCAATGACAGCAGAGGCTTCAGGGGAGAACTCGGGGATATCCCAATTGTTAGCAGTGAGTGTATTTTGTGTATGATGAGCTGTGGAGGACATCCATCACCACCAGCCCCAATACAGCTGGAAACAAGCCTGTCGCCTCTGGGTGCTGTGCCACCCTGGGAAGCTTCCCTTTGCTATCTAGAACGTACGAGTACCGTTTGTTGGACTCACTCAACCCAAAAGAATCAGTAAACAAATACAACAGTGGATCCCAACCATCACTGCCTACAGCGTCCCTGCATCACACCAGATTATCCCCTTCGTCAGCACCTCACGCAAGGTTTCAGCTGCTGGATGGATTACAGTAGATGTTAAGTAACACTCTGAGAGCTGCTGAAGTCAGAATTTTTGTGTGAAGTGATTTGTTAAATGTTGGTTTGCATTCGAACGACCAACTCTGACAGGCTGAAGCTGGATCTGTTCTTCAACTTATCTAAAATCTTCATCCATTTCTTTAGACTTAAGCCTTGTTTATACTTCTGGATTGAATTGACCTCGGAGCCTATGCATGTAGCCTTGACATGCACCTTCTCAAAATTGTAACTCCACGTTTAAACAATGACGACGCAAGCCTTGTGATTGATCCAATTGGCAGCATCTATTTCCTGCAGAAATCACACTGCCTACTAGCTTTTATTTGAGTATTGCAGAGTGACATGGACGCTCAGGTGCACAAGTATGAAGTGCTCGAGACTGTGTCGGTCACTACAGCGTAGAGTCAAAGAATTATAAAGCAGGCTTTGTTGTTTCTCCTGTTTTCCTTACTTTAAAACATGACCCTCTTAAAAGCGGACAGTTAAAAAATGTACCCTGAAGAACCCTGGAGATGCTGATCTTTAGCTGCATTGATTGCTTAACAATGAATACATTGAATCAAAAACTAAATGACTGATTGCGGCAGCAGTAAAGGAGTAAGACTCGTGATCTGCAGGGTAAAAACAGTGTTTTGGTCAAAGGAGTCTGGTGGTGTTGAAAAGGACAATGTAAGAGCTGTCCCTGTTTTTTAAGAGCACATTACACGAGCAACAACATCCCTACCTATAGGGAGTCTTACTTTGATCACACTCTGATCCTGTCAGTGGCAAAAATGAGCTCTTAGTGGACGTATGAGATAGAGCAATGTTTGCCTCTGAGGACAAAGTTTCACCTGTTACATCCTGTTTTGTGTCCTCCAGCTGAGCCAGTCTCCTGCAACTAACACAAAACTCTAAGTATCTGTTAATCATGTAGGTTCAGGTTAAAAAATATGCAATGACCCTGTATCTCCTCATCCAAAGTCGAGAAAAGCTCAGTCTTGTCTTTACAAAAGTGTCCGATTTGCATTTAGACATCCCGCCCTGACTTAGGGAAATGTCCTTCTTTCATGTGGAAACTTACAAAGCACAAGGGGGGTCCCAGCAGGAACTTTCTTTGTTGTGTTACCAGCTATACTCCTCTGTTATCTCACGACAAATACTGCACCCCATCACAGTAACTTTATGTTTCCTTGCAATGGGTGAGAGCTGCCGAACGTCCCTTCCTCATTGCCAAATCGATCAGGCCCAATTTGGATGAAAAGAAGCGCCATGAAAAAATGCTGGTTGCTGTCAGATTTTGTTTTTTAATAGGTCAAAAAGAAACTGAAGGATGGTAAAAATGATAAGTGGCTTTGGCTGAAAGCAGAGACGATGAATGGGTTGAACTGTGGGACCTGATTATGAGTCCCTTCAAGCTAGCCTGAACCAGCAAATCACTGCGTTGGCTACACCGCAGTCACTGAAGTCTGTCTTTGTCAGTTTATTCCTCAAAAATGTTGGCATAAACGGTCAAGACTGCACGGACAAAGCTGCTTACAAAAAATGTAATGTAAAAAGTTAGTTTGTTAGTTTGGGTGGAGCTAGATTCAAACACCATCCATCTTTCAGTTATCTTAAACATATAATCCTGTTCAGGTCCTTGGGGGCTGGAGCCCAGTTTCACCTGTCATTGGACGAAAGGCCAGGTCACCAGTCCATCACAAGGCCAACATGTAAAGACAACCATTGCACACTCACACTCACACCTACAGCTGCTTTAAGGCTGATTTATACTTCTGCGTCGAATCGACGGCGTAACCTACGCGACACGGACACATCGACGCACAAGTATGTGGGGCTCATGTCCGCGTCAGCCCCTGCTGCGTAGGGGCGACGCAGAAGTATAAATCAGCCTTTAGAGTCACCAAGCAACATGGCGAGCATGTTTTTGGACTGTGAGAGGAAGCCAGAAAACCTGCATGAAGAGACTCCACGCAGAACGGCTCCTACCTGGCCGGGTATTCGAACCAGGATGTGAGGACACAGCTCTAACCACTGTTCCACTGAGCAGCTCATAGAGTCAAACTTATTCAGTCCCTCCAGGAAGTTGCGATTTCGCGATCGCAACTATCAACGCAAATTCAACCAATCAGCGCGATTTTTTCGCGGCCTTGCAATTTTATACAATCACCGCAACTTTCCTGCAACTTTGACCAATTACCTTAATCTCAGCCCCTGTACGTCATCGGGTTTGTCATCAATTTCACTTCCTAGGAACATAAACGTAAGTCCTCACTTGATCGGCACTTTTCAGCAACAAAACACGCACAGAGAACGGGTGAAAAGAGAGGGGACAGCAGGCAGGACAAGTGACCATGACAACGTTATTATTTATAGATTGAGGGGCTCAGTGTTAGCTTGGTCTCTACCTGCAGCAGGTGTGCTTTATGAACCAGCTCTCCTCACCTCCATGCATCTGTCTCATCTTCATTGATGATTTTTTCCCCCGGTGTGTGTTAGTGACAGAGACACTAACGCACTGTTTACTATTTGAGGTTTGACGTTGTTGCCGCTCTCACTGTAAAAAGCTCTGCGTCTACAGCTTGATTTAATCCAGTTTGGTGAAACATCAGACACATTTAGTACGTTTTGATCAACTCCTAGTCAACAAAGATGCTGATTCACTTCAGAGTGCGTGAACTACCTGTCAAGTGCCTCTGTCACTGCAAGGTACATTCAGGGACCGTCGTAAATGCGCAATACAGCCCTTTCATGGCATTTTTCTGTGAATCAAGAGAATCAAAATACAGTCAGTGGCCACATCAAGAATGTTTCTAAAAACAACTGTAATTTAGTGTATTTACTTGCCCCTGAGATGTTATTGGGGGAAAAAGGAAAAAAAAAAAATCGCAACTTTCACCGCAATTTTTCAAAAAGCTGTCGCAAATTCAGGCTTTTTGAGCCGCAACAATCACAACAAAATCCCGCGAAATCCTGGAGGGACTGCTTATTAAAGCATGAATATTACACAATCTCAATCCTCCTCCCAGAGCTCTAATATGTTATAATTCACAGTCAGGTATTAACAAATAAATGTATAACAGCACAAAGCAGATAGCAGATCTTACTGATCATCCAGCTGATACAAATACTTGATTCTGATTGGTCAAAATTCTGTAACAATGTTCATCCATAACAAATCATTCCGTAGAGAGGAGTTTATTGATAAAGTTTATGATTTCACGTCACATTTTTTTTATTTGGAGAGTGCAAAACTTTAGCATGGTGGTTTATGTCTGACAAGTCACCAGCAGAGAGAAGAACAGTGGCCTTTTTCAAAAGAGAGTCCCACTTTATGATTCTTCAGAGGACTTCCTGAAACAAAGTGTTTCCCATGTGAATATTAAAATCTAAAAGAAGCTACCTGACACTTACAATAAGCGCCCTGAATGGAAGACCAGCAAGACTCACATTGCCACTTTCCAAGACAGAAAGACAGACAGACAGACATGGAGGGCGAAAGCTCATCAATCAATCATGAACATTTCCTGGTGACTGGCAGGTCAGGGCCGCTCTGTGAACTTCCTCCTTCACAGCAACAGCAGAATAGAAAATCTTCAGCAGAGTGAAGCCAGTGAAGACCAAGCCCATTTATTTGAAATAACAGAGCCATAGTACAACAGCAGATAATGAACGTAATTACATTCAAGCAACCGTGCGTCCGTGACCTTGGTGGTCTCTGAAATTCTGTCAAAAGAGGCAGAAATAGATGAAGGTTTTGTGTGGGCAAATCCCTATCTCTTTATTACTGCTCTTTCAATGTGACACTGTGCTCCCAGCCTGACCTTGTGTTACTTACATCAGTCTCATTACAGTACACTAAAACGGCCTGCACTTTGAATGATCTATATTCATGGGAAGAGGTGGTATAAACAGTAAAGTGTGGATGTGATTCTGCCTCAAACAAGGAACTGAGCATTGTCTCTCTAACCATTCACTGGTGTCAGTTTGAGAGACTGAATACATCTGCTTACCATCACAGAGCCTGAAGCAAAGGGCAGTGGAGGAGCCTTTATGAACTAAATTACCTGGGCTTAAAACCTGCCTGCTGGAATTTGCATTTGAACTAATAACAAGGCAGATATAGACGACGCAGACTGGTCTGATGAACAGTCGTCATGGCTCTCTGTGTAAGCAATTAACCCCGATGACACCGAGTCCCACAGCTGAACTTCTTCAAAGACCTGCAGCGCTATCAGGTGAAGAAGAGTCCCAGGAGAGTCAGCTCTGTTAACTAATACACTCGTGTGGTTAAAGTGAAAGAGGACAGAAAATTACCTTTTCATTTCTAAGGAGCAATTTCAACTTGTGACTTCTTTAAAGCCACTGACCAAGATCGTTTAGCTTGAACTCGGCAACAGGTTCAAAGACATGGCTGCTGATACAAAACATCTCACAGTTGTACAAATAATTGAAATAAATCTGAAAATCAAAGTTAGCTAAAACAAAAACCGAACAATAAAAGCCATCATGCACGAGTATGATGGTACAATGCTCTTAAAAGTGACATATCACAATTTTTTCATCAAAATATATTGGTCTAAGAGGTCCCCAAAACATGTCTTTAAAGTTTAAGCTAAAAAAAACACTTTGAAATCAGATTTTGGCATGCCTGAAAAACCCTCTTCTTCAGTCCTCCTCAGAACACTCTGTTTTCTCTCTGACCACGCCCCCTCAGGAAGTGGATGTGCCTCGGCTGTCCAGCACGTTAATCTAATGTTTACATGTTGGCTGAATATACACGGCTGCTCAGAGATCACGTTACTTCAACCCTCTGAATCTGATCCAGAATCTGATCCTGACGGAGAGGCGCCTGCAGCAGGACCTTTCTGAACCATTGGTCACAGATTTAACGAATAAAAATCATCCACTAGATCTTCAAATCTGCAGACATGTGGAGTAAAACCGACCTCTGCCAGAAAGGCAGCAGGACCTTTCTGAAGGATTGGTCACAGATTTAGTGTTTCTTGTTGTTTTATTTGTCAGTATGTCGACGTGTGTCTTGGTACACAGCTACAGCTACAGCTATGAACATGTAGCTATGTGGCTATGCTAATTAGCGCTAGCACTTATCCATGACAAATAAAAATCATCCACTAGATCTTCAAATCTGCAGACTTGGGGAGTAAAACCGACCTCTGCCAGAAAGGCAGCAGGACCTTTCTGAAGGATTGGTCACAGATTCTGTGTTTCTTGTTGTTTTATTTGTCAGTATGTCGACGTGTGTCTTGGTACACAGCTACAGCTACGACATGTAGCTATGTAGCTATGCTAATTAGCGCTAGCACTTATCCATGATAAATAAAAATCATCCACTAGATCTTCAAATCTGCAGACGTGGGGAGTAAAACCGACCTTTGTGTTTATTAAGACAGCCTACAACTAGCATGCCTCCCTCCTAAGCTCCTTGTTAGCACACATTTGTGCAGGTAATGAAAAACGGAGGGGGGATTCAGTATTATTTTATACAGTCTATGGGCTGAACAAGCTCCGAGCTCTGACTCCGTGACAGACCGGATATTGTTGTTACGTAACAAAAACACGGAAGTCTGAAACGGCTCGTTTCACACACATTTACAGAAAGGTGGAGAAATCAGAACAGGGGCAGAATGGATTTTTTTCATTCTCGGGGGGTTTGTAGACATGCCAGGGAAACATATTTCAGGTAGAGAACCATTAAAAAGTCAATTTTGCATGATATGTCACCTTTAATAAAACATCAGCAGTAGAAAATGTTTTTTCTCCATCAGCAGTATCTGAGTAAATGTGTTTGAGTGAGCAGAAAGAAGGGGGGCTGATATCAATGAGATTAAATTAAAAACAGTAATGCTCGATTACATGACGATTTTTTTCAGCTGGTTAGAGACAGAGTGCCATTTAGTCCCGCCCACACAGGATCCCAAAACACTCAATGCCCTCTGTTGTCTTTGTGCGAAGGTTCCTCTTCGTCACTTTGATGTGCCAGTGAACGACAGAAACACATCTAGAAGCCTCTCTGTGGTTAAACAAACAAACTGAAGCAACAAGATCAGTATCACCTGGGGACCTCTGGTCATTTGTGAATGACCCCCTGATGTTGTTTTGGTTCAGAAGAGAAGTCTGTCATTTACTCAAATTTACTGACATATACAGTATAAGTAAAGACGCCCGACTGCTGCAATACATCCACCTTGACTTTGTCAACACTCGGGCCTGATGCGTCCAGTCTGTCTCCGATCTGTCACAGCACCAGATCTGATAGGTTTTTATTTTAGTCAATCTGTTAACTTCCACTGGATCCGCTCCGTTGCGTTCCTGCTGCGTCTCTAATCCGGCAGGTCAGAGTCCTCTGGATCAGATACACCAGACTTCTATCTTTGCCGGATGCTGGAGCACGATGCATCATCTCAACAGAGCAGATGGAGCAGGACAGGAAGTCAGGCACCAAAACAAAATGAACACATCCGGTTAATTTTCAGAATAAAACACTCTGTGTTATCACCAGATCGTATGTCACTCAACTACAACAACAAACCAAAGTCATGATGAGCAGAGCCAGGCCTGGAGTCAACAGGTCAGAGGTTTTCAGAGGACCAGAAAGACAACATGGATGAGGAGAGGAGGAGGAGAATCCTTGATTCAGTGATTACCGTGGGAAAACCTTGGTCACATGACTCCAGCTGTCTGGCGGTCCTGCTCCGGACCAGAGAGCACAGAGCCGGACCACAGCGGATCGGAGACAGACCAGACATAGATCTGGTGGACTTTTGGTCGTACACATGCATTCCTTCATTCACTGTGTTATGCACCAGCCAGATGTTTATGATGTTACACCCCATCTGTTCATTTAAGTTGATATACTGTGTTGTAGAACAGTAAAACACAGAGATACAGTATATGTATGCTGTAAAATTAAACTGTTACAGCCCTTCATGTCAGATCCTTTCAGTTCTTTTTTTTCAAAGTTATATTTTAGAGTAGAGAGTGGGGGAAAACATGCAGCAAATGGTCGAGGCTGAGAGTCAAACCTGTGACTGCTGCGACAAGGACTACAGCCTCTGAATATTGGCTGTGCGCTTAAACTACTAGGCCAATGGTGCCTCGCTCCTATCAGTGCTGGTGCAGAGATATCTGATCATCTTACACTGATGCTCCACGCTCTGTCAGAACAAGCCTTTGTCTTTGTAGTTGGGATGCTGTGTTTCACCTATGCATGCAGTTATAGGATGGCAACTTCACTCAAATGTTTGCATGTGGCTAACATGCAGCATGGTTTCAGGATAAATGAGGCATCATCAAGAACGCTGAACAGACATAAATCCCACATCTTGCACACAGACCTCGCTTACGTTCAGCTCTTATTTGTCTTTAAGGTTTGTGCTTTAAGGTTCATCGGTGGCTTCAAAGGATCAGCTCTGCTTCCTGTCATGTCTGTTTTGAAGTACTGGCCTCTCACATGGCCAGATCTTGTTGTCTAAAGGTTTGTCTTGCATGACGTGCCACCCACATTTTAACAGAATACATCAAAAGAGAGATGCCAGGATTTTATGAATGGACATCTTATCACAAAACTCAAAATAATTTGAACCAGTAAATCTATTTTTCACAACAAGTCCTATTTGATTGCATTACTGTGTGTTTTTTTATAAAATCAAAAGACAGGAAGAGAGAAAAAAATAAATTCAATGGATGCAAATAAAAATATTCATATATAACATCATTGTAACACATGATTCTGTCTGTCGTCTTGTGTGTTCACACACAGCTGACACACTTAGCGTGCTCCTGGACTGTGAAACAACAGCACTGTCCTTATGAAGTGGAGTGCTCGTATTCTTTATGTATTAACTCTCATACCTCTCTTTTAGCAGATTTTGCCTGAGATCACATCCTTCAAAAAACGTTTCATTTCTCTCCTTTATTTTATACTACATTGTATGATATAACTATATTTTACTGTGGTGTGTTTTAAGTCTTAAACTCTAATCAGATTGTGTTTCTTGTTTGACTTTTTACATTTTTATACCACAGATGTCATCGCCAAGACTTCTCCACAAATGAAAGATTGCTGACTCAATTGTCAGGATAAAAATGAAGTTAGAAATCTGTGTGTGTCTGAAGGTTTAGCGTGAACAAATGAAAGCGGGTGGGTCTCGTGTTTTGGGTCAACACATGAAAATATGGTGCAAACATCATTACATATGTGGTTGCACAATCAGATCTTTAATTATGAGAGACTGGCAGCAGTGGAAAATACAGGAGTCTTATTGTCCGGCCTCGGTGGAGTTTTTGTACATTTCAGGATGCCCTGTGATCAATTTGTTGGAGTCTTGAGAAAACATACCGTCAGCAGTACTTAAAATCTGCTGGAAAATGTTTCACATGAGAGCATTCTTGGGAAACACTTTGTGGCAGTAAAACTGAAAACTGCTGTTTCTGTGTAACAATGATGGACGGCCTGCTGGGTGGTGTTTGCGAACGCACTCACACTTTAAGTCTCATCATGTGTGCAAACATGAAGCTGTGGGAAACCTCCGGCTGCGAGAACAAGAACAAAAACAATGGCAATCCAATGTTGTCACACTAACAGGCACTCCATGCAAAGCAAGACTTTAATTGAGCGTCTGTGGAGTTTATCAACATGACTGCGTATTCAAATAGGAGGCGATTAGTCGTGTGCGGAGGGAAACCAGGGAAGTGCCGAGGACAAAGGCTGATTGCCGTGCTGCAATTTGTGGGCCGGTGGTGTGACTGGGGTTGGTTAGACGGAGAGATAAGCAGGTCGTAAAATCAGGAAGTGGACAGGTTGGGATAACAGATGTGGGTGAGCTCCAGTGTATTACTAAAAGGAATTAAGCAGAGCTAGACAAACAGGCTGAATGAGGCAAATCAGCCAGCGGAAGAGATAGATGTTACTAATGCAAATATGCAGCATTGTTCCACAGAATATGTAAAGTCTGAGACAGATAAGAGGGCTGCTGATCGCCTTCTGTGATACATGGAAGAAAACTTTATTGGATGGCAATCAGCGTGGCGTGCAAAATGTATTCCTGCAATTCCTGGCAGAAGGGATTAATGGATTTGTGCATACTGTTACACAGATTGTACACACTGTGAGTTTCCACAGGCACCTGGTTTACCTGTAAGGTATTGTACTTCAAATGTAATACACTGCCACAGGGTGTAATAAAAATCTATTTCACACTCAGGGGACATAACGTATGGGGTGGAAATAAGAAAAGAGTTTCCACAAAGAAAACACGTAAAATCTTTAGACTGAAAATGTCTTTTATGTTTGAGAAAATTCACGTGTATCTATAGCTCTGCTGGATTCAGCCTCTTTAACTTTGCTCTTTTCTTATTCTTATGGATTTGTATCAGTGTGCACACATAAAGCTAAACATTTAAGAAATTCAAACAAGGAGACAACTTACACACTAGATATTTGTTAAAGGTGACATATTACGCTTTTTTCATCAATATATATTGGTCTAAGAGGTCCCCAAAACATGTATTTAAAGTTTATGCTCAAAAAAACACTTTGAAATCCAATTTTGGCATGCCTGAAAAACCCTCTTCTTCAGCCCTCCGCAGAACAGTCTGTTTTCCCTCTGACCACGCCCCCTCAGGAAGTGGATGTGCCTCGGCTGTCCAGCACGTTGATCTAATGTTTACATGTTGGCTGAATATACACGGCTGCTCAGAGATCGCGTTACTTCAACCCTCTGAATCTGATCCAGAATCTGATCCTGACGGAGAGGTGCCTGTAGCAGGACCTTTCTGAAGGATTGGTCACAGATTCTGTGTTTCTTGTTGTTTTATTTGTCAGTATGTCGACGTGTGTCTTGGTACACAGCTACAGCTACGACATGTAGCTATGTAGCTATGCTAACTAGCGCTAGCACTTATCCATGATAAATAAAAATCATCCACTAGATCTTCAAATCTGCAGACGTGGGGAGTAAAACCGACCTTTGTGTTTATTAAGACAGCCTACAACTAGCATGCCTCCCTCCTAAGCTCCTTGTTAGCACACATGTGTGCAGGTAATGATAAACGGAGGGGGGATTCAGTATTATTTTATACAGTCTATGGGCTGAACAAGCTCCGAGCTCTGACTCCGTGACAGACCGGATATTGTTGTTACGTAACAAAAACACGGAAGTCTGAAACGGCTCGTTTCACACACATTTACAGAAAGGTGGAGAAATCAAAACAGGGGCAGAATGGATTTTTTTCATTCTCGGGGGGTCTGTAGACATGCCAGGGACACATATTTCAGGTAAAGAACCATTAAAAAGTCAATTTTGCATGATATGTCACCTTTAACTAATCTATGCAATGTGACTTTTAAGGAGAACTCCATACAGACAGAAATTAAGAAAAGTAGGTGCTGAGTGTTTCTGTGATTTTTATTGTTTTGATCTTTCGTTCATGTCTTTCTTTTCATCTGGGTAGTAAAGCATTGAGGCATTATGGAGCAGCCTTTAACCGGAGCTACAGCCCTGGCAGTGAGAGGCTTCACTGCAGCATAGACTCAACATATGACGCGTGTTTCCAGCTAACAAGAATGACCGACTAGTCATTCCGGCACAGATGAATGAAGGTGACAACGTTTAAATTAGCTGACTGAATGTGCACATTCCTAATAAAGCGCATGATTAGCTGAGCCAGGCGAGCCATATCCCCATGTTTGCAGTCATTATGCTGTGATGCACTTGTAGGGTCATAGTCTTGACTCTCTGACGGTGGTGACAGAGAGGAGGACTCTGTCAAAGCTCCATGCCATCATGGACAACATCCACCACCCTCTCTAGAATGTGCTGGTGAATCACAGGAGCACAGTCAGTGCAGACTGATCCCCCCTAAATGCACCACAAAAGCCACAGGAAGTCATTCCTGCCTGTGGCCATCAGACTGTACAACTCCTCCCTCTGATCACTGAACAATAACCTGTACTCTGCAATAATGTGCAATACACTGTGCAATATCCCTGCCACTTTAACATCTTATATAACATCTGTATATATCTCCTTCGTTCCCAGCACTTAAAGATAATTGTAACTATTCTGCACTGCTGTATATACTTTAGTGTTATTTTATTCATATCTATATCTTATTTTATTCCCTGTTCTATTAATATTTTGACTTTCTTACATACTGTTTATAGAGCTCTGTAATGACTGAATTTCCCTCCCCGGGATAAATAAAGTATTTCTGATTCTGGTTCTGATTCTGATACTGATGTCACCTATCAAAGTAACGCAGCACACCTGGGCCCAGCGTGCTGAAGTTATTTAGCATTTTGATTATTACTCTCTCTGTTTCCCTCCTCACAGGTGGACTGAATTTTGTTTTTTCTGTTAAGTTATGTTAGCTTAAATTGACTATTTGGAATCTTAATTTGGTTTAATCCTCTTTCATAAAGTATTATTTAAATTTGGTATATGGTGTTTATCTTATATCTTATCAATGCTAAGCTAAGCTAAGCTAAGCTAACCATAGGCTGCCTCTGGCTCATTAAGTATACTAACTGAAACCTGTTATGAATCATCTGATCTGCTGGAAAGCAAATTACGTTCCTTTATTGTCCAGGGCCCGTATGCACGTCCAGCCATTAGCAATGAAAACAGCCCGTTTGTGCTAATAGTAGGGGTGCAACGGATCAAAAAACTCACGGTTCGGATCGGATCACGGTTTTGAATTACGGATCGGATCATTTTTCGGATCAGCTAAAAAAAAAAAAAAAAAAAAGAAGACAAGACAAATATAACTTTGTCCTCCATTTATTTTGTAAAACCCTTGTAAACTTTTGCCCATTTAATAAAAACAAGATTCAACTCAAAATGTACAGCTTGTGCAAAGCACCCCATCTGTGGGCCCAGTCCTGCCTCATTCACTGCATTTCATGGCATGGCAAGTGAAGGAGCAGAGGAACTTCAAAAGTTTCACTCCATTCTTCTTTCATTTGCTGATTTTCACCGTCCACTTTTCTTTGAGCTGCAAACTGTGAACACACCGTTTTCGTGCATTCTAGGGTCCTACAGCTGGCAAAGTGCCAATATGCGAACTGCTCCTGAAACTAAAGTGAAAGTTAAAAATTTCACTCGCAGCAGTGGACTCTAAGTGACACAGTAACAGCCTGTCTGCGTCTAGTGGGTCTAGTGGGTGCGCAACGGAGTTTCATAACGTGGCTCAAGCACATTCAGCATTCAGTGTATTTCACAGGGAAACCAAAATGCTCCCATACATGTGACTTACAAGATGCAGGAGGTTTTTCAAGTTCCTCTGCTCCTCCACTTGCCATGACAACAGCTGCGCTTGACGAGTGAGTGTGGATTGAACATGCGGTCATCACGTGAACACGCGCAACTTTTTTCATCAACCGATCCGCGTCCGTGCCGAACCGTGGAGAGGCATCCGTACGGATCACGGATCAACGATGATCCGGTGCACCACTAGCTAATAGTGAAACAAAAAATGTATTAGCAGTATGCATGATCCAGGTTAACGCCCCAACAAAGCATTACATTTAATGGAGGTAGACCCCACCATTACAGGTGCTAACGGCAGGATTACCTCACTGTTAGGCTGTTTAAAGGATGGAGGACATCGTGCTTATGAGTTACCCTTTAAGATGAAAAATACTAAAACAACAGATATTTAGAGATCAAACGAATCCTTTGGACAAGTATGACGATGTCGAAATAAACAGCAAATTTAGATTTAGGAGACACAACATAATTCTTAGGTAACCTACCAGCAACACCGTGAAGTGAATCCTTCCCAAACAACTCTGTTAACAAGTCCTCATCCTTCAATGGGGGGACAGGTGGCCCTCCACCTGGACCACTTTGGTGGCGGTGCTTGTTGCTCAAAGCAGCTTTCATGTCACACGCATTTACCCGGTTCAAGATCTGAAGCCAAACTTTCCCTTTCTCCTTGTTTGTTATCTTTGAGGATTGACTTGCTGATAATATCTGTTTGTTCATTCTATATTCTTGTAATTAAAAGTAAATTTCTTCTTCCGCTGAAAATTTTTTTTTCTTGATCTTCTCTCAGTCACACCAGTACCGCTCGCCATGTTTATTGTTGTTTATACGTAGTAGGCATGCTCAGTTTGAATTTGTTGGATAAGGGTTTTCCAGGAGGTTCCCTGGACATGTGATGTTTTGCACCAGCCTCGCTTCCATGGCGAAATTAGTTAATTGGCCAATTATTTGCAGTCGTGCATGCAGCACCATAACGGTACATTAAGACTAATGGTCCCGTTTGTGGAATGGCTGGACGTGCATAGGGGCCCTGAATATGTAAGCGTCATTAGAACATTAAATTATTTTTATTTAAACCATTTTTTCACAGTTTGGTTTTTAAATCATTATCGCCCCTTCAAACAGTAAACACAGTGTTATAATGGACTCACTTAGGTGTAAGTATAACATGGCAGGCCTGAACAGTGCAGGACTCAAGTGAAAAAAAAAAAAACTCCCTCTGTATGATTAATGCTCATTTGCTCTCAGTGATTCCTAGACTGACTGACTTGGAGGCTAACTTGCAGTTTTTTCCCTCTCCTCCTCTCTGGGAGATGACATTTCTCTTCAGAGACTCAACTCTCACGTTCATTCTCTAATCGTACAGAGGCGTATGACCCTGAGGATGGGAATAAAAGAAGAAGAAATTACTTTCATTAAGAAATTCAGATTTCCCCCATCCTTTTGATCTTGTGCCAGAAGAACATTTATGCTGATGAAATGCATAAATAAAGTTCTTAAATTATCCCGTCTCTCTTTAGCGCATGTATCAGAGTTGGAGAACTTCCAGACAAGACAACTACAATCAGAGTGAGTGCCTCTGAAAAGAGGTGATTTAGGAGATGGCCTGCCACTAGTTTAAACCTAATGTAGTTCGGCTTCCAGGCTTTACTGGTAAAGTGCATATCAAGACATTTCCTGCAATTCATGTGGAAGAAAATTGTACAAAATGTACAAGTGCACATGTGTTAATATGTGCTGTTCCAGAACAATCAAGAGTTTACTGAGGATTTCTAAATTACTGGAATGAATCATCATGTTTTTTTAAAAAAGCTTTAAAGGTGACATATCACGCTTTTTCCATCAATATATATTGGTCTAAGAGGTCCCCAAAACATGTCTTTAAAGTTTATGCTCAAAAAAACACTTTGAAATCAGATTTTGGCATGACTGAAAAGTCCTCTTCTTCATTCCTCATCAGAACACTCTGTTTTCTCTCTGACCACGCCCCCTCAGGAAGTGGATGTGCCTCGGCTCTCCAGCACGTTGATCTAATGTTTACATGTTGGCTGAATATACACGGCTGCTCAGAGATCACGTTACTTCAACCCTCTGAATCTGATCCAGAATCTGATCCTGACGGAGAGGCGCCTGTAGCAGGACCTTTCTGAAGGATTGGTCATAGATTTAGTGTTTCTTGTTGTTTTATTTATCAGTATGTAGACGTGTGTCTTGGTACACAGCTACGAACGTGTAGCTATGTGGCTATGCTAACTAGCGCTAGCACTTATCCATGATAAATAAAAATCATCCACTAGATCTTCAAATCTGCAGACGTGGGGAGTAAAACCGACCTCTGCCAGAAAGGCAGCAGGACCTTTCTGAAGGATTGGTCACAGATTTAGTGTTTCTTGTTGTTTTATTTGTCAGTATGTCGACGTGTGTCTTGGTACACAGCTACAGCTACGAACATGTAGCTATGTGGCTATGCTAATTAGCACTAGCACTTATCCATCATAAATAAAAATCATCCACTAGATCTTCAAATCTGCAGACGTGGGGAGTAAAACCGACACGTGTGCAGGTAATGAAAAACGGGGGAGGGATTCAGTATTATTTTATACAGTCTATGGGCTGAACAAGCTCCGAGCTCTGACTCCGTGACAGACCGGATATTGTTGTTACGTAACAAAAACACTGAAGTCTGAAACGGCTCGTTTCACACACATTTACAGAAAGGTGGAGAAATCAGAACAGGGGCAGAATGGATTTTTTTCATTCTCGGGGGGATTTGTAGACATGCCAGGGACACATATTTCAGGTAAAGAACCATTAAAAAGTCAATTTTGCATGATATGTCACCTTTAAAAAGGCTGCATCAGTCCTGGTTCAAGTCTCTGAATCATTGACTCTTCTACAGTTAGGATGGGGGGGGGGTTTATTTTGTGGGCAGATAACTACAGGACAGCAGGTCACAAGCTGCAGGAAGATACGTGCTTCATTTTTTGACTTCTGGACATCTCACAGGAGCGGAGAAAGATATTAGAGGTAAATATGAGACGGTCAGATCTAAAGATTTATTTGCGTTTTGTATCCACAGTAAGCTGATATGCTTGTTTTCATACCTCATAGTTTGATGCACTCTCAGCACAGTCTGCAGCTCATGCAGCACAACATCCCAGCTGAGGAGACAGTGGTTGCAAAAGAACTGATTTACAATGTATAACAGCATTAACTATTATGTAATAAAGTGTATTTTAAGCAGTCTTCTAAGTATGTGCATAGTCCCATATGTACACAATGAAAAGGCCGATCTTCACTCCATCCCTATAGTTCATGATGTCTGCCACTGTATCTGCTAGCGCTGGATTTTTCTCTCTTAAAATTGTATCAACATCAATCTTTAAATTCATACAGTGACTATGCTCTGTATTGGACAGCAGGAAATTACTTCATCAGTGCTTTCTCAAACCACTCCCTACACACTCTTCCTCCATTTGCCTGCCCTGATGCTGGTTTACTGACCGGGCGTAACAAAATAAAAGTTCTGCATTGTAACCCACATTAACATAAACTGCTCATCAAGATAATTCATGAAACCGTACAGATGTAATCACATTTGTAACGTTGTATTTTATATTTGTAATCAGATTACAAAGGTCAGATTGACAATAATGAGATGTCTACAAAAAAGGGACGCCACCAAAGAAGATGGCATGGTTTGTTGTTTATCAACACTAACATGAAACCATGTTTACATAAAGAGTGAAAGGGTTTGTGTCAAAGCTTGCAGCTAAATCTGATCTGTCCACCTTAATGAAGGGTGCTCATCGGAAGAACCGCTGGATGTTCCTGCAGAACTCTGGAGAGTTAGGACGCATAGAGGCAGAGGAGGCATAGAGCTCCGAGGGAGGAAAGCTGGTCTAAGAAGACAGAGGTTTATGGAGAGGAGATAGAAGCCGTGTCTCTCCTCTCTCATCATGGGCAACGTGAGATCTCTGGATAATAACATGGATGAGCTAACAGGACTAGCCAGGAGTCAGACTGAGTTTCAGAAATGTAGCATGGTGTGCTTCACGGAAACATGGCTGCATCAGGATATTCCCGACCACAATGTCTCCATTGACGGCTTCCAGACTGTCCGGGCAGACCGGGATAGCAGCGAGAGCGCTGTGGGCCTCCGACCATATTATCTGCACAGGGAGATCTCACATGTCAGACTGGTAGCTGTTAACATCCCCCCTCTGCCAACACAACTACGGTGTCCAACATTCTCAACGCTGCCATAGCCAGACCCCAGACAGACCATCAGAGTGCCCTCTTCCTGATCTCCAGACAGACCACCAGAGTGCCCTCTTCCTGATCTCCAGACAGACCACCAGAGTGCCCTCTTCCTGATCTCCAGACAGACCACCAGAGTGCCCTCTTCCTGATCTCCAGACAGACCACCAGAGTGCCCTCTACCTGATCTCCAGACAGACCATCAGACTGCCCTCTTCCTGATCTCCAAAACGACCACCAGAGTGCCCTCTTGCTGATCTCCAGACAGACCAACAAAGTGCCCTCTTCCTGATCTCCAAAACGACCACCAGAGTGCCCTCTTGCTGATCTCCAGACAGACAACCAGAGTGCCCTCTTCCTGATCTCCAGACAGACCACCAGAGTGCCCTCTTCCTGATCTCCAAAACGACCACCAGAGTGCCCTCTTGCTGATCTCCAGACAGACAACCAGAGTGCCCTCTTCCTGATCTCCAGACAGACCACCAGAGTGCCCTCTTCCTGATCTCTAGACAGACCATCAGAGTGCCCTCTTCCTGATCTCCAGACAGACCACCAGAGTGCCCTTTTCCTGATCTCCAAAAAGACCACCAGAGTACCCTCTTCCTGATCTCCAGACAGACCACCAGAGTGCCCTTTTCCTGATCTCCAAAAAGACCACCAGAGTACCCTCTTCCTGATCTCCAGACAGACCACCAGAGTGCCCTCTTCCTGATCTCCAGACAGACCACCTGAGTGCCCTCTTCCTGATTTCCAGACAGACCACCAGAGTGCCCTCTTCCTGATCTCCAAAAAGACCACCAGAGTACCCTCTTCCTGATCTCCAGACAGACCACCAGAGTGCCCTCTTCCTGATCTCCAGACAGACCACCAGAGTCCCCTCTTCCTGATCTCTGGGGACTTCAACCATGTTTTTATTTTCTACATAGCTTATTGTTGTATTCATATAACTTATTGTGTATAGAGCAACTGTAATGACTGAATTTCCCCCCCTGGGATAAATAAAGTATTTCTGATTCTGATTCTAATTTTTTCTATGTCTCATCAGTCTTCCTTTCGTTACCCACAATGCAGCTTCATCCCCATAAATCTGAAGTACAGGTGTGCAGTGATAGCTATGGCTAATGTAGCTTTGTGCTGCTATCCTGAAGCTGAAATGAGAAACAGTTTGCAGTGTTCTGATAAGTTACATTATTTCTAGATTCACATTTTCAAATTTCAGTCTTCAGCCCGAAACAACTCGCAATCCGGACAACTTTGGAAGCACAAAATTATTTCCACAACCTGTATTTCTATTACCTGATATAAGCAGACAAACTTGAATGTGCTGAACCTGAAGAATTGTTCTCCAGTGATGATATTGTCTTTACTGGCTTCATTTGGACCCAGATAAATGATCCTCACACAGGCTCTGAACCTTAAACCAACTGAATCCAGTCATCTAAAATCACTTCTTCATTTCAGAAAGGGGGACAGTTATAAGACATTGTCTAGAATTTCCACTATTGGATTGTTTCATAGAACGTCTACTTCCCCTCTCAGTCCATGAATGACCCACATACTTGCCACAGTATTGCTGACTGTATGAAACTTTGACCCTGTCACATCCAGAGACTGGACAAGAGACAGTACTGAACTATTTTGTAATGAAACCAAATGAGGGAAATACTTCAGCAAAATGATTTCCGTACGGTCTCGCAAGATGCAGATGTGTTTCTCCGGACCAATATTGTGCAAGGAAATACTTTCATGTGTGTTACGCAACACAGTGGCAGGAATACCGGTCAAAGTTTTGTAAGATGGCATGAAAAGGAAAGCAAAACGACCTCAGGGATTCCTCACTGTTCGTGATTTCTTCAGTCTGCTCAACCTCCGATCAGAAGAGTCAGAAATAAAGTGAAATGAGTAAAAAACAGAGCAGACAGAATCCCCAGAGTTATCTGATCAACAAAGAGAATTAACACCATGTTCCTTCTTACACACTCATTTAATAACTCAAGTGCATAAAAAACATATCTGACTTCATATCAGCTCTAATGCTAGATAGTTATCAATCAGCTCGCTGAATTATATGCAAGTGAAAACAATGTAATCATCTAATTCAGCAAGGAAGATATATCTGATTCTCCCCTACAGAGAAGAAGGGACACATCCCTGATATCAGTATTTAGCAGGAACAAATTAGTAATCCATCAAGATGTTCAGAGCCAGAAAACAATCACCTTATAACATTTAAATGGACAAAATATCAGAAACAGTTACTGATACATACATCCAGCAATAACAGGTAAGGGCTCCAGATCTCATACCTAAACTTCTTTAGAGCCCACACATTTATAGACAGTGTTGGGGGTAACGCGGTACAAAGTAACGAGTTACTGTAACGGGATTACATTTGTCTGTAACGCAGTAATGTAACGCGTTATTGTTGCTCATATAGTAATTACATTACCGTTACTAATCAAATAATGATCTTGTTACTTGGGTTATTTTAAGCTCTTCACCTACCTGCCTTACGGGAGGACCATAGACTGTGTAAATAAGGGGAGTACAGAACAACAAAACAAACGCCCCTTTTCATGCGCGACCCCGCGGTGCCCTCTGACCCTATTCACATGACGTGTCTGTGAATTAGGCTAGAGGTCATGGAGGGTGAGAGCGGAGACGATAGAGACGCCCAGATTAAAGCATCTTTCGAGGCATCTTTCTTTGGAGTTATGCACATTACTTCGACTATGTGACATGAAAGGACAAGAATTTGACGGTGAAGTATAGACTGTGCCCTGGACAGAAACAACTTTCCACCGCGACGAACTCCACGTCCAATCTGTCCAAACACCTGCAGAGGCAACATGCTAATACAAAGCTGGTGGCTAAAGACCCCCCGACCCAGAGTGATGCACAAGATAACAGCATGACACTGGTTAAACAGCCCAGAGTGGACTTTAACCTTTTCGCAACATACTGGGCAAAATACAGTTAACCGGGAGCGGACGGCCACCATCAGAAGTAATTGACTATCTGAAGTCAGGGTCAGAGTTTGAGATCCTGCACCGTCTCCCAACAATTAGGACTATATCCATGAAATATAACACAGCAACACCTTCAAGTGCACCAGTTGAAAGACTGTTTAGCCTGGGCAGTGAGAGAAGCATGTTCAGTAAGAAGCCATGATTTGGTGAGTGAGCTACTGTATACGAGTGTTGAGCCTGTTAAATCCAAGTTAATGTTATTTCTCATATGCACGGCTTTTTTTCTTAAAAAGTCTCCTTGTTTAAAATTGTGATAGATGCCACTATTTCTAATTGCGTTGCAATTTTGGTTATTAATATTTCTAGCATATATTAATATGATTTTGTGTGTTTATAAAACAGGTGGTCATGGGTTGTATTTTAAAGACACCATGTTTGAAGTTACTTGTCTCATGTTATTAAACAAGAAACAGACATTTAATGGTGACAAGAGTTTCCCATTTTTAAAATAATATTGTTTTGAGACAAGCCTACAGTGCCTGTAGCCTATATTTTGACCCGTTTTAATGTCCAGTGATGTTTGGACTGACAACTCTGCTGTTGCCTTGATTATATTAAAGAGCATAAGAGGTAGACCTTGTGTTTCCTTCTTTAACTAGTGTTTGTGCTGATGATGACATATGTAAGATTTAGGAGTATTGTAAAAGTAATGTAACTAGTAGTGTAACTAGTTACTTTTGGCAGAGAGTAACTAAGTAAAGTAATATATTACTTTTCTAAAAAGTAACTAGTAATATGTAATGCATTACTTTTTCTGAGTAACTACCCCAACACTGTTTATAGATATAATACAGACTGCTGAAACTGTCAAAGTGACCAAACTTTGACACAGTACACAAGTGTTGTTGTAAAATCCACGGCATCTTCTCAGGAGATTTTACCTTGTTGAGTCTAAAACAGACTAAAGTATATGGACTAGAGATGTACACAATTAATCGATTATTGATTCATTGATTGTTAAGAAATTACTCAAAACACACATTTTTGTTTTCAATCTTCCATCACTTGGATCAAACATCATGTGGTCTCATATTAGTTCAGCTATCAGGGAGGTGTTTTAACTTTAAAGCATGTTTCATGTGAATCAGCTGACTGAAGGTGTTGCGCACAGCGGAGACGCTCAGCTGGCGGCTGATGGACTGATTATGACCCGGTTGCGCTCCTGGCTGACACCTGACCGCGTACACATGTTTATTTTCCTCAATAAGAACGAGTAGACAGAAAATAGACACTGTGAGTCTGAAGTACTTTTCTGTTAGTAGTCTGAGCCTTCACTTTATAACACTATGTTCGCAGAGTAGTGTTCATTTTGCCGGCTTTTTTAGATTTAGTCTTAGTCTTAAGACGAAAATGCCTGTTAGTTTTAGTCACATGTTAGTCTTTTCAGCCCTTTATAGTTTTAGTCTTTGATATTTGCCGAAACATCTTCACACTTTAAATAATTCATGAAGTCGATCATATATCGGTATCAGGGTTATACCATGTGTTAAAATCGTCAAAATTTCACTCCTTTAACACTTTTGCTCGTGTAAGTTCAATAATTTAGCTTATCCCTACAAAAATGTCAAAAGAAAACATTGTTGATGTGACCACTACGACTGTTCTTTGATTCTCTTGATTCACAGAAAAATGCCATGAAAGGACTGTATTGCACATTTACGATGGCCCCTGAATGCACCTGCAGTGACAGGCGCACTGGACAGACAGTCAGTTCACGGCACTCTGAAATGCATCTGCATCTTTGATGACGAGGAGTTGATCAACACTTACTAAATGTGTCTGATGTTTCACCAAACTGGATTAAATCAAGCTGTAGATGCAGAGCTTTTTTCGGTAATGGCGGCAAAAACGTCAAACATCAAATATTAAACAGTCTTTGTCTTTGTCACTAACACACACCGGGGGTAAAAATCTTCAATGAAGATGAGACAGATGCATGGAGGTGAGGAGAGCTGCTTCATAAAGCACACCTGCTGCAGGTAGAGATGAAGCTAACACTGAGCCCCTCAGATGATAACTCAGCCTGTCACAGGAAGTCATCACTTTAATATTTAAAGACACACAGCGGGGGAAAAACATGGATTCTTAATTGTCCGGCAAACGGCCACTAACATTTTCATCTTGTCATCGTCTCGTTAACAAAAACTAAACATATGTTGGTCAGAGTTTTTATTATCAGTGATGCACTTTATTTCGTCATAGTCTCGTTTTCGTCATGAAAAAATGAGTCGTTGACGAACATTTATCGTCATCATTTTGTTAACTAAATGAACACTATCGCAGAGAATATTTTCATGAGCCTTATCGTTGATAATCAGATTTAAACAAGTACACGTATTTAATACTGTCAGTTCTATGTATTTTGTTGCCGTAGAATAATAATTTAGGACGAATTTTGCATTGTTTTTGAAATAAGAATAATGTTTTGGGTTTTTTTAATTGATTAATCAATAATTGATCGTTAACATTTCCAAAAATCTATCACCGAAAACACTTAAAATGTACATCTCTAATATTGACACAAGTATTTGGCCACAGATTAATTATTTAATGAATGAATGTGTTTCAATCAGCCCTGTTGCCACAGGTGTATAAACAAACATAAGACATTTTGGATGCTTCCAACTTTGTGACAACAGTGTGGGGAAAGCCCTTTTCTATTCCAGCATGACTGTGCCCCAGTGCAAAAAGCACGGACTATAAAGACATGAGTTCGGAGAACTTGATTGGCACACACAGAGCCCTGACCTCAACCTCATCGAGCACATCTGGGATGAACTGGAACGAAGATTGCGAGCCAGGACTTCTCGTCCATCATCAGAGCCTGACCTCATAAATGTTCTACTGAATGAATGAGCACAAATTCACATTGAAACACTCCAACATCTGTGGAAAGCCTTCAAGAAAAGTGGAAGCTGTTAGCGCTGGAAAGGGGACCAAATCCATATTAAAGTACAATGTCGTTACAGTCCCTGTTGGTGTTATGGTCAGACGTCTGAATACTTCTGTCCATATAGCCTATTCTTCTCTATCCACAAGCTCAGGATGAGGATCTAAAATTATGTTTTTAAAAGGATGATGTCAGACTGTTGTTGATCATGATTATAAATTATAAAACCACAGGAACATATTAGTCCAAATGTAGCTAACGGGTTCCCAAAAGTGTTGAATCACCTTTAAACGAGGTTCCACGTGATCTTGGATTTTGGCTTTTTGTGTCCTCTACTTGTTCATACTGCATTAGTGTTTTAGCTTCCCAACATATACCTCCTTAAATTATGGGCAACATAACAGCTCCCTGAAAGTGAAGCCAAAACATTTCGAGCTCCATCTACTGACTGGCTGCAATATAGTTTATACAGCCTCCATGATGGGACAGAGAGGACGTGTCAAATTTTAAATTCAAACTACACATCAAAGATTTTTTCTTAAACACAGTTTCTTTCATTTCACAGAGAGTGCGATGGTTTCATGCATTGAACAAAAACAAAACCAAAAAGAGGAAGTGAAAATGTGTATGGTGAGAGGTGGCAGCACGCCGACTTTTGTAGGAATGAAATGTGGTCGCCTGAGGGGGAAATATATGAACATTCCTGGCACAGGGCAGCCAGTGTACCCACCCCTGATATCATAATGTGCTCTTATGAAACATGGACACATAAATAACCTGAGTGAGCCAAGATTGGGCGATGAAGCAAGATGTGTTGATGGAGAAAAAAAGTTAACTCACAACATAGCAGGGCTCACAGTACGCCTTCTTCTCCACAGCAAAGAACGGCTTGCCACGCAGCTTGGTGCTGCAGGTCATGCAGACGAAGCAGTCCACATGGAAGACCTGGTCCATGGCGGTGCAGCCGGTGCCTTCACCCACTACGTTCTCTCCACAGCTGGCACAGCGCCCTGAGGAGAGGAAGAGGAGGGGAGAAAGAGAACACTATCAGCTTATTTCCATAGATATTACAAATGTGATATTCCTCAGGAAACAGTCACATCCCGGTCAACCAAAAAAATACCACAGAGATGAGAAACAAACTGTCAGATCATGTATACGGTTACGTAAGAAGGCTGAGTGACTGCGTTTCCTGGTCCTGGATTATCCAATGATACTAAACAGTCTGACTTCTTGACCCCAGCAGGATCAAAACACTACAGACAAACACTTTTATGTGTTAATGTATTCCTACATATCTATTAAACCACATATCTATTTTGTTATTATTATATGAGATCTGAGAGGAAAATCTAGTGCAGATGAAGTGATTGAAGTTTAAAGGGGACATATCACGCTTTTTTCATCAATATATATTGGTCTAAGAGGTCCCCAAAACATGTCTTTAAAGTTTATGCTCAAAAAAACACTTTGAAATCAGATTTTGGCATGCCTGAAAAGTCCTCTTCTTCATTCCTCATCAGAACACTCTGTTTTCTCTCTGACCACGCCCCCTCAGGAAGTGGATGTGCCTCGGCTCTCCAGCACGTTGATCTAATGTTTACATGTTGGCTGAATATACACGGCTGCTCAGAGATCACGTTACTTCAACCCTCTGAATCTGATCCTGACGGAGAGGCGCCTGCAGCAGAACCTTTCTGAATGATTGGTCATAGATTTAGTGTTTCTTGTTGTTTTATTTATCAGTATGTAGACGTGTGTCTTGGTACACAGCTACGAACATGTAGCTATGTGGCTATGCTAACTAGCGCTAGCACTTTTCCATGATAAATAAAAATCATCCACTAGATCTTCAAATCTGCAGACGTGGGGAGTAAAACCGACCTCTGCCAGAAAGGCAGCAGGACCTTTTATGAAGGATTGGTCACAGATTTAGTGTTTCTTGTTGTTTTATTTGTCAGTGTGTCTTGGTACACAGCTACAGCTACAGCTACAGCTACAGCTACAGCTACAGCTACAGCTACAGCTACAGCTACAGCTACAGCTACAGCTACAGCTACGAACATATAGCTATGTGGCTATGCTAATTAGCGCTAGCACTTATCCATGACAAATAAAAATCATCCACTAGATCTTCAAATCTGCAGACGTGGGGAGTAAAACCGACCTTTGTGTTTATTAAGACAGCCTACAACTAGCATGCCTCCCTCCTAAGCTCCTTGTTAGCACACATTTGTGCAGGTAATGAAAAACGGGGGAGGGATTCAGTATTATTTTATACAGTCTATGGGCTGAACAAGCTCCGAGCTCTGACTCTGTGACAGACCAGATATTGTTACGTAACAAAAACACTGAAGTCTGAAACGGCTGGTTTCAGACACATTCACAGAAAGGTGGAGAAATCAGAACAGGGGCAGAATGGATTTTTTTCATTCTCGGGGGGTTTGTAGACATGCCAGGGACACATATTTCAGGTAAAGAACCATTTAAAAGTCAATTTTGCATGATATGTCACCTTTAAATAATATTGGCCAGACACTTATGATTAGGCTTTGGTGAATGCAGGTAAAACTGTTTGTATGGAGAGCACAAGCAGGTGGGACTCAATCCACAATCTTAAGACATCCCAACTCTTCTTAGAAGTCATTTGATGATTATAATTTATGTATCCCTATAAACAGAAATCCAAACAAAAGTGCAGCAAGAAATCAGTTCTAATAAATGGTTAAACACTTAAATGTATATCATTTAAAATGATATAACAAGACATAATAAGCAGCACATTTTCATATTTGAACTGTTCCATCTTTCTTTAATGAAAAACTTGAGAAAGGGTGAAGTAGCGCTTACCAAAATTAAATTAGCCTTTGTTGTTGTGGTTCTTCTCATACAATTCAAGCTCATACACAAAGTTACAATGAGCATGTTTAATCTGGGATGACCTGTGTTCTATAATGCTCTGCTTCATACTGTATGTCCACATGGGAGGACCTGGAAGTTTGATAAATCAACACCCTATTTGCATTTTGTAATCTGAAACTCTGCAATGTTTAGGACACAAAGCTGGAGGAAAGTGTTTTTCAAATATGTAAGTAAATATGCAGAAGAGGATAAGAATTTAGTCTGCTGTTAATATTTGTATTAAAGTCTTTAAACCCCATGTCTATTTTTGTCTGCTTTTCAAATTCTAAAGGTGTTTACATCACAAATGATACACACAACCTTTTACAATACAAATCACACTGTTCAAAAATCATAGTTCATGTGTTGTTTTGGAGTAAAAGGAGATCCTGTATCTTTAAAACCAGATGAAAAACATGTATGTCTTCAGCCTGTCATGAAGCCCAACTATACGGATAAACTTGACTTTTTCACCTCCACCAAAAACATCAAAATAACCTATTTATGTAATCTTATTACCTCTTTGCTTATGTTGAGATAAAACCATAAGCTGACTCACAGTTAAACCTTACTTTACAGAATTTCATGTTTCACATTTCCACTTGGTAAAATAAGTTTGAGCCTAAATGATTACTGAGGACCCCATGTCACCAATCTAAAGCTCAAGGGAGCGTCAGAAAACCTTGTGCTAGATAGGTGGCGCACAATCTGGACATGAAGTGAGGAGCAGAGCCCCAAAGAGGTTGGATTAAATCCTTTGATTATTTATAGGTGTATATGGGTGTGACATGTATCAATCCAATTAGAGTGTCATTCCCTTTAAGAACCAGGTGATACTGCGAGCAGGCACGCTGTTATTTACACTCCAGATTTCACTCTTTGTTCTAAAGAAGACCAGGCTTGGGCCAATCTGTATGACTTCTCTCCTTCCACAGTGCCCTCACAACGCAGAAAACACACACAGGTCACTGTATGACTTATGTCCATGCATGGAGTGGTGTTGTACACTGAGAAAATCCCGCTGCACAGCAAAAACAATCAGCTACCATAGTTTTAATTCCCATCTGAAAAAGCTCCAATTTTTTCTTGAATCTTTTCAACCACAGCGTTTACAGGCCGAGCTGTTTCTGATGCATAAACTCACTCTAACCCATCCCTCAAATTTTGAGCGAAAGCTTCACTCTCTGATGTCAGAAGTGCCTAATCTTCATTTCTATTTCAAACACTGGATAAGGAAGGATTAAATACTATAATTATGCCACATTAAAGAAACTATAGACATCACCAAAGTGTGACATGGACGACATCTATTTCAAAAAATCAGGCTTTGAGTGATAAAAAGAAAACTTTAGAAGTACAACGAAGTCTTTGTAAAAGGGGCATGAGTGAACTGATATTATTGCTCCAGAAAGAGCCTGATTGCATACTGCGGGACACGCCATTTGAATATCTTTAATTGACTTGGAGATATCTTTAATTGAGTTTAAGATGTCCTCGACTCAATGCAACTTATCTTCAACCCAATTAATAACACTGTCAATTTAATTACTGGTATCTTACAATAATAGGCTTTAAAAAGATATCTGAGAATGTTTTATTTTTTAACACATCTGAGGACAGATGCAATCTCACAGAGGAAGTCTGATACACGTTATTTAATTAATTCAAGTTCAGTTGTTCGGATCATTTTGGTTCCTCTTCATTTTTTTTGGGTGTTTCATCTAAAGGCTGATTCGGGCTTTGATTGACACTCTGTATGTTTCTGAACAGAGCGGTTCAAGCATGTTACAGACAGAGGCGAGACACTAACCGGGGGAGATAGAGTATCTGATGCTTGCTTTTTCACAGTTCCACTCTCAGTTTTCATATCAAAAAATTCAAACGCATTGTAAAGCAGAATCTGTCTCAGGTATCAGCAACAACTTTTGGAAGTCATATGTTGTGGAGATCAAATATCTGCTTGACTGCGAGGCCCCATTAATGGTTTTCTAATCTGAGATAACTCATTATCTCATTGTCAGCCTGGGTGGAAACTGGGGAAAGTTGTTAAAAGAACGCCTGGATCCACAACTTTTCCAGCAACATGTCAAAATCCTGAGTAGAACATGAATATTTGTGATTCTTTCAGTAAAGAAGTCATCATGTATCGACTGGGGACACATTAGGGAACAAGGGGCTGACAGATTGCTGTTAAAGACGATTAGATGACAGCATTTTGTGCGCTAATTTAGCGACTGCTGTCATCCAAAGCGACTTGTAGCACAGACAGGTTTCATAAAAACTGCTATTGGTTTCATCTGTTCCCACAGCTCTATCCACACCTCAATTATGGCTGCGTTACCTACTGTACGAGGAGGCAGATTAAACAAACTAGTGAAGGCACGTCTCGGGGGGACATGTGGGTGTCAGTGGAATCACAAGCAGGGTAATCACTTCAGAGAGCCAGAGGGAAAGAGAAAGGGAGAGAGAGCGAGCGAGAGACAGAGACGGAGCATGCCGAGCCTGTTAGTGGCTTCAGATCACAGGCCATCTTCAGTGAGTGGATGAGAATGCCAAACATGTCCCACAGGGCTCCCACTTTAAATAGCGAGAAGGAAACCTCTCGGAAATCCTTTTCCTTTTGGCAGTCTGTGATCGCGAGGGCCCTCAGGAGCTATTTGAGCACGGCTGTGTACAGTACACACACACACACACACACACACACACAGAGGCACAATGAAAAATAAATCTCTTTGCGTCAGACATCGACATGCCACACATGTAGACGAGTACATATACAAACATAGACACATGTATCACATACTGTATGCATTCCCACAGACATGTCATGGCGTGCTGCTCACACACATCAGCAGCCCACACATGAACTCACATCATCCAGTAACAAAGAGCAGCAGATCTGAGCCGCTTCACAGGCAGCCGTCATACAGCACGGTGCTTCTGCATTCCTGAATACTGACCAACATGTAAAGAAATCATTCATTAAATGATCTGACATACTGTCTCTTTAAAAAATGAGACTTGGATTAAAGGGTAACAAACATTTAGTTTGAAATAAGATCCAAAAACTGCACAGTTCTAGTTCACTACCTTTATTAACAAAGCATAACAGGAACAAAATGGTAACAAATAATATATTCTAATGAACAATTTAAAGTAGGGGTTGGCAATTAATTTTCCCAAGGGGCCACATGAGAGACAGGGACTGTTTAGGAGGGCTGGACAAAAATCTGAACTCAACTCTGCTCAACATAAATTATAGCTGTTTATTAAAAGCAGCACATTTTTTGGTTTTGACTAGAAATTCAAAATATTTGACGTATCATGAAAACAGGCACTGTGAAAATACCAATATTGTAACACTCTTCCATTACAGATTTTAAAATGTGCACATCTTTGCATAACTCATCCTGTTTTGTCTCGTTGTGGCGGTTTAAATTTTAATTCTTAAACACAGAGATCTGTTCTCCACAAACTAAGCAAACAGCTTCACCTTTGAGTTCATAAAATAAATACTTAGCTGTCCATGTCCTGTTAAAAACTCTACATTCTGTGTCAATCTTAATTTTTTTAATGGGAGCGGACATCTTTGAGGGCTAGCAGTTAGCCTACTTAGCCAATCACAGACTGTATGCTTTGCGGCATGTAAGTTCACATGCTGCTACCTGCCACGCACGTACAGGACGGGCATGCGGCCGCACGTAAATAACAACAACAAAAAGTCGCCTTCAAAATAAAAGCATTTCACTGTCATTGGATGCATGGTGTATGCTTATTTACTGTACATTTTATTTCTGAATCTGATCATCCATTAACCTCATGCTGGCCAGTCAGGGACAGCCAAAGGGCCAGATGTGGTCCGGGGGCCGTGAGATGCCCAGGTCTGATTTAAAGGGTCCACACCTCACAACTATCAATGTTACTGTTAGCTCAGCACAGATATTGTGGTGACAGCTAGCAGGATTTCAAACTTAAGAACTACACAATTAAACAAAAACTGAATCTGGTTGACTCTGCAGAACGAGCTAGGAATCATTAGACAATTCAAACCTCCCCCATGTTACTTCAAATGACATTAAAGCTTCTGTGAGGAGTTTTTAGATGGTTGTAATACAGACTGTAAATTAATACTGACACCTCTTTATGACCTATGAAAAGAAAAGAAAACCATTAACAAGAAGAGTGACTATTTCTATGTAGTTCATTTTGATGTTTTAACTCACTGGCTGTGGGTAGGTGTCAGACCATGTCATTGATGGAGGTTGGAGGTTGTTTTTGATATTCTTTACCCTGTTGTAAACATGCATTTAAAATGACAATATATAAAAGGGCATTTTGTTAATGGTCTTTTTTGCTGTTGTAGGCCATAAAGATGCCTCACTGTTCATTCAGTCTGTTACAGCTGAAACTCCCCACAGGAGCTTTAAAGTTCATAACTGACCTGATTTTTTTTGTCCTTGAAGTAAATCTGAAACAAGTGGAATCATCTTAACCTTTGGGTTAAGTAATTAAATGTCAATATTTGTTACAACCAAGTGGAAAACCTCCGGTCTCAAAATATGAAGCCCATGCAGAAGTGTTATAAACTGCAATTCATTGAGCATCCACTTGAGGCTGGCTGCAGAAACACCGGAAACCACATACACACCCATTCAGAGAAGACGATCTTTACAGCAGAAATAAACATGTTTACAGCCTGGTTCAAAAAAACGGTTTAGGTCTACCTAGCTTATTTCTCTATCGGCACACACTGTACGGGGGGTGAATTTTTTTCTAACGCGACAGTTCAGAAGATATTAAGATTACAAGTTTTGCCCAAATAAGGGCATGACTGACTTGACTGACTGTTGGCTAGGAGGCTCAAACCCCGCCTCTTTACATCACACTCCTTTGGTTGATTTCAGTATTTCCAATATGGCTCCCGCCAACGATTAGCTTCAAAACAGCGCTCAGGAACAGATGGGTGACGTCACGGATACTACGTCCATTATTAATACAGTCTATGGTTATAACAGACGATGCCACTTGTTTGAAAACCCAGTGTACCCCTCATGACTAAGGCCAGCCGTCACTCACTGCTACCATGCCAGGGGGAAGAACAATGGAGAGACACAGTGAGAAGCAGGGAAGTTAAAAGACAACTGAGACAGAGTTATGATGCCTTTTCTTTTTTAAGAGGGCAGTTATTAAAGCAGCAGAGGCGTTAAATGACCCTTAAACAGCCAAGAAATATGGTGGAACAGTGTAATGTCTGAAGATGGCATGCTTGAAAAGGTGTATGTTACTGAAAACCAGAGATGGATACAAGATGGTCTTAAACCTAGAGAAGTGCCGCTATAATACAACTCAAATCAAGGTGAATATATCTCACATGAAGACGTTGACATTAAATGTATTAGTGCAGAAATCTTTTTTTGAGTGGAAAAATACTAATTGTTATCATTCCTGTCTTATTCTGAGACACTAAGCTTTAAAATACTGGTAAAATATTACTTAAAGGCCCTGTGAGGAGTTTTGAACTGGCTGAGAAACAGACTGAAAATGATACTGATGCCTCTTTATAACCTTCAATAGCAAACAAGACCATCAGCAACAACACTGACACCTTCTCTGTTGTAATTTTTAATGCCTGAAACCGCCCTGAGGGGGTAGGTGTCAGACCAGATGATGGACATCTTGCTTCAGAAACAGACTTTATTTGACTGTTTTCATGGAAAATAATCACATTGCCTGATAAAGTTGACTGTTAAAAGACAACAGGATGATGTTTTTTGTTGAAAACACTACTTTTGCATGTATAGGACAAGAGATAAGAGGTATCACTTTGTCCACAAGGGGGCGCCAGAATCGATACAAAGCAAAAGTTCCTCACAGCAGCTTTAATATGAGTTTTACCTGCTAATTTTAAGATAACATTTTTCTAAATATTATGTCTTATTTTAAGAAATGTTAAAAAGCATATTTTCACTTCTTCTATTGGCCGGTTTGTTTTGCTTATTTCAAGGTAAAAGTACCTTGAAATAATTCTTGTTTTTGGAGGGGCATTTTTTCCAGTATAGGTACATTTCATTAAAAAATCAAGGGTAAGTAAATAAAGGACTCTCTTATCTCTCTTAATATTCAATCTTGCGTGTGTCTGTATACTTCTCACCACCCCTGTGTGAGTCAGTGCCACATTGGGCCACCCCATCCCAAATAGCCTAGATACGCCCCTACCACTGTCACCAGGTAGGCCATGTGGTTCAGGCATTACAGTAACAGTAAGAATGGGGTCGAAGAATGTTTGATCTGACTGACTGCAGGACCAACACACTGAAAAACACAACCTAGAAAAGAATCTAGTGCTGGTTTTATATTTTTACTTTGTGAATACTCTCAGTGATTCATCTTTGATCTGATTTGTAGACAGATATTATTGTTATCAATTCAGTCAACTTTCAAATCCATTGTAACATTTAAGTCATAACTTATCCCTCAACTTGTACAGAACGGATAAAACATGTTCTTTGAGTCCTCGTGTTTCAGTGAACATTTTAATCTCTGATTCAAACTTCTTCTTTCATGATTTTCATTGTGAGGCTCAGAAATGATTTCACAAAGTGTAAAAATGTGAGGCTTCTCATTGTGTCTCCAACTTTTCTCCTCTAACAGTCTTACTGTATGATAATAGAGAGAAGTGCGGCGTGTTTTACAATGCTTCACATCAATAATTTCACACGTCTGCGTCAGAAGTAAGCATTTTTCAATTTTGAGACACCACTTCAATTGACTTCTTGAATAATACAGGACAGCAATTGAAGCAACATCGTATTTACCCCCGTGGAGATGATCGCAAATACTTTCGAACTATTTCAGCTGGGCATAAAGGAATCATGAAAGGCCTCACCGCTCCCCAGCGTCCCTTTGCGAGGGGAATGGAACCAGAGTCTTAATATCAAAACTTCAAATAGTTCCTGTAGAACCAATGCAATGGTGACGGGGCGGGAGGGGGAGTTCATTTACACTTTACTCACTTTCTTTCCTTTCATTCCTCAACCCTCAGAAGTGTCTCTTCTCTGTTACATGGAAAGTCAAAAGGAGGACTGAAGAGAGAATCTTTCTTCTTTTCTGTTTTTAAAGAAGCACATTCCCTGTGAGCTATAGAGGCTTAGAATGGTTAGACAATTTAATTGGATAAAAGGAAAAGATTAAAGAGGCCCTGACTCTGTTCCATAAATAATTGATTTCTAATGTATTTGTAGTGGCAGTGAGACGCCGTTGTTTGGGAATGGGGGATGTTGAGTGGCAGAACGCTTCAGATTTCCCTCAGTCTTTGCCTTCTTTGTTTTTTCACGGCGTGATATTGAAGCAGCATGAAAGGCAGAGAGGGAGCACACTTGCAGCTCAATTTGATCTTACATCGTCAGAAATCAAAGATCGTGCATGTAAAGAAGGATCGCAAGGAACTTTTTTTTAGTGGGAGACCAAACTTTTCACACTATGTTACTAAAGAATACGATTCTGCTGGTGCAACCCTTGCAAAACCCCAAAGGCAAAGCCGGCAACTGTAGCTCGAATCCAAAACTAATAAAAGAAGCACAAAATCCATTTTGGGACTTCAACTCAAGTTTTGTGCTTGGATTTAAATATCTGATAGGTATGGTGGTAAAAACACAACAACGCATACTGCTGCTGTACATGTTGTGGTTCAGTGTATTCAACACCAACAACACAGCCATGCTAACAGAATGATTTCAAACATTACTTTAAGAACAGAGCCCAAAACAAATTATCCTGCTCTACTTCACATCTGTATTTACTCTCTGTTTCATCCTCTCCTTCCGTGTTTATTTACTGTGACAACCTCAGAAAAGGTGGGGAATGGAGGGTATAGAGTTGTGGTAAGTTCTTCACACTTAATTAAAGACATAAACAATAGGTCAACGAGTGGTTAACAGCAGCAAATAAGTCTGTCGAACACATTAGGAGTGTTACTGCCAGCAACTCAACACCCAGAGGCCACGATTTGTGCGCTGTTTCATCTCTCCCCCTTTAGGTTAATCTACTTTGTTGCTTCAGATTGCCCTCCGTGCAGCCTGACAATGCTGTGGCCTTCGGTTGCCTCAGGATGACGGAAGAAATAGCTGTCATCACTGCATTTCAATCTCTGAATGCCTCTTTCCTAACCCCTGCCTTTAATCTCATTCCCAATGTCAGCAAATAGCAATCTGCAGAACTGCTGCGGCGATGGTAGAGGATGGAGGAGAGGCGAGCCTGTGCCACTAAGCATTACAGCTCGGCCTGTCAGGGCCCGCGGCGGCCGAACGAGGGGCTCTGAGTGTAGGTTACATGTTTTAGAAGCAGGTTGGCAGGAGCGACATGGAGGGGTGCCAGGGAGCGAGCAGGAGCAGAGTGGGGCGAAGGAGAGAGAGTGAAAAGAGGGGGGGAACAGGTGAGTGTGTGGGCAGCAGACTCTGTGTTCAAAGATGTCTGTGTGTTTATATTCTGTTTATCCGTGCGCACCCGTGTGCTTGCAACTATGTCTGCGTTTGCGTGCATGAGCATGCGGATGTCTACTCATTCCTGAGGTCAAACGCTCACTCACAAATGAAATCTAGCAACGTGAGTGCCCGGAAGCCTCAGCTGGGCTCGCACGGCAGCTGATCTTGCAAGCCTCAGTGGAGCTGTCTCAACGAGGCAGGATAGCAAGCGCCGAGCCTGGCGGGGGAGGAAGGGGAGGGGAGGGGGAGGATGGGGAGAAGGGGGAGGGGGTTGGTCACCTCACGTGAACTGCTGCCAAAAAGCGGGCTTCTGTCGCGGGGAAGAGAAGCCCCATGCTGGCACACTGCATCAGCTGAGAAACTAGAAAGCAGCATAGCGAGGTCAGCGGCAGTGCTGGGACAAGATAATGAGAAAAAAAAAAGGCAAAGACGGACCCATAAACTGAGCCAAACAAACTACTGCATGCCTTATGAAACTGCCCTCACTGCTTTAAATAGAAACAAATGTAATGAAGTATTGAAAACACCACGTGACCAATTACAAGCAAGATGATGACATCGCAGAAAACCTGCTCCGATCTCATTCATGAAGGAACAGATTTAGAGACTGTTTACACTGAAGTCTGCAGGGTTTTGTAGAATTTCACCAATGTGACAAATTTGTATTTGAACATTATTTACATGTGAAAAAGGGTCTTGGGAGTCAAATCCACAGCCTCACACTGACACACATATGGCATCTTGCTTCTAAAAAGGCAGCTATAACGGATCATCCGTGCCCATTGTGTTGTATAATCTAGTCTTTTGCAGTCGTACATTATAATCCACTGTAGGTGGTATGGTGATGCATGGGCTTTAGACTAGTTGCCATGTCACCAGACTGCCTCATATTATGCCCCCCCCCACCCCCCCCACCCCCCCCGCCCCCCCGCCCCTGGGTGGTAGCTGACCTGCTTCCACAGCATTATGCTCTTATGCCTCATAGAGATTGCAGCAACATACACATAAACACAGAGCACAGCCAAGCACAACAAAGAGGCGACACTTAGCGCCTGTGATTGGAGGAAATCCTGTGATAGTGAGTGAGGAAACAGGCCCTTCCAGCTAAAGGACCTATGAGTAAATTACTGACAGGGAAAAGAAGAGAGTGGCTAAAACTAAAAGCTGCCTAGTAAGACCAAACTGGAGTCAAAGAGTGTTGGGTCTTTTAATATTTGCAGAAAACTAGAATTAAGTAAGCTTCATGCAATATTACTGTGTAGTATTTTTATGTCGCCCTAAATCTTAAGAGTATAAAATAGTCTTTGTTTCATTGAGCTCTTCATTAAACATGACTTTTTAAATGTTTTTTAAAATACATTTTTATATAGTTATCTTAAAATTTAGCTTCACAAGATGCTCCATGACAGCTGGCTGCTCTTCTGGTCGAAAAACAAAAGACTTTTTCTAGTAAATTTACAACTTTATTCACACAATTTTACCACTTTATTCTTGTAAACAAATGAGTTTGTTCCCCAAAACCTCTATTTTTCCTCCTATAACATGTCCCTAATCCTGCGTCGTAGAATCATAGTGCACTGTAAAATCATTACGAAATATAACTTAATGACCCTTGACAGTTTTTTTTGTTATGTAGATATGTGTCTGATGTATAAATGAATTAATGATCAGGCCCCACCACCACTTAAACAATGTGTGTTACTCTGCAGGAACAATCTTAGGGAGACCAGGGCATCAGCAATAGGAGACTGTTCAGCTAAACGTAGGAAGACTGCATTTGGACAGTCTGCATTTTCAGTCAGAGCAGCAGGAAAATGGAACTCAATCCCGACCCACAGTAGAGACTGTACAAACCTCAGTGTTTTTAAAAGTACACTGAAAATATGGCTCAAGGAAAAACAATCATGTGATCATCTGAATGCATCAAATTAGAGACAATGAAATGTAATTTTAAATGTGTTGTTATTAGTGATGGACTGTGTTGAGTAGTCTATGTATTGTTTTAAATGCTAGTATGGTTTTTTTTTTTTTATCATTTGTATTGTACATTTGTTAACATCTTCCTGCCCAGGGACCACAGATGAAAATGAGCTTATAGCTAACTCTGGCTTGACAGTTTTTGTTTTGCATGGCCCCTGTCAAATAAACTAATAAATAAAAAAATAAAAAATAAAATAAGGGTTGAACGAAAAGATGAACAATGAAAACTGGATAAGCAAAAAAAGTAAGTTAAGTAAGTAGAATTAGTAATTTTAACAAAGTAGGAGCCATTTGCGTTGCATGTCTGCTAGCTAACTTGCATTAAGGCCTTTAGGACTCTGCCTGTTCATCCAAACTCAACAGAGAGTTTGCAGACAGAGTTATAAGTGTGATTAGATCTGTTGAGGTCAGGTTATAAACATATCCTGTATAAAGACTCTATGAAGTGACATACAAGAGATACATCAGACCAGCCAATGATGCGTGTGTTTATACATGAGCCAACTCATGTAGTATTACAGGTGACATATCATGCAAAATTGACTTTTTAATGGTTCTTTACCTGAAATATGTTTCCCTGGCATGTCTACAAACCCCCCGAGAATGAAAAAAATCCATTCTGCCCCTGTTCTGATTTCTACACCTTTCTGTAAATGTGTGTGAAACCAGCCGTTTCAGACCTCTGTGTTTTTGTTACGTCACAACAATATCCGGTCTGTCACGGAGTCAGAGCTCGGAGCTTGTTCAGCCCATAGACTGTATAAAATAATACTGAATCCCCCCTCCGTTTTTCATTACCTGCACAAATGTGTGCTAACAAGGAGCTTAGGAGGGAGGCATGCTAGTTGTAGGCTGTCTTAATAAACACAAAGGTCGGTTTTACTCCCCACGTCTGCAGATTTGAAGATCTAGTGGATGATTTTTATTTATCATGGATAAGTGCTAGCGCTAATTAGCATAGCCACATAGCTACATGTTCATAGCTGTAGCTGTAGCTGTAGCTGTAGCTGTAGCTGTAGCTGTAGCTGTGTACCAAGACACACGTCGACATACTGACAAATAAAACAACAAGAAACACTAAATCTGTGACCAATCCTTCATAAAAGTTCCTGCTGCCTTTCTGGTAGAGGTCGGTTTTACTCCCCACGTCTGCAGATTTGAAGATCTAGTGGATGATTTTTATTTATCATGGATAAGTGCTAGCACTAGTTAGCATAGCCACATAGCTACATGTTTGTAGCTGTGTACCAAGACACACGTCTACATACTGATAAATAAAACAACAAGAAACACTAAATCTATGACCAATCGTTCAGAAAGGTCCTGCTACAGGCGCCTCTCCGTCAGGATCAGATTCAGAGGGTTGAAGTAACGCGATCTCTGAGCAGCCGTGTATATTCAGCCAACATGTAAACATTAGATCAACTTGCTGGAGAGCCGAGGCACATCCACTTCCTGAGGGGGCGTGGTCAGAGGGAAAACAGACTGTTCTGAGGAGGACTGAAGAAGAGGGCTTTTCAGGCATGCCAAAATCTGATTTCAAAGTGTTTTTTTGAGCATAAACTTTAAAGACATGTTTTGGGGACCTCTTAGACCAATATATATTGATGAAAAAAGCGTGATATGTCACCTTTAATAACAAAGTCGGTCAGATAAAATTTCAACCATGATCTGATCTCATGCTGCACATGCTGCTGTTGAGATTCTCTATATCTAACGAGCTGTGTCAGCTTTAATGTGTGCGACCACTTCCAGGCAGAGGCCACCCTGTTTCTGTCCAGCTGAATGCTTTAATGTGAAGCAGCTGTAGATGGAGATGTTGGGTTAGCATTAACTGTAAGTCTGACGAAGAGTGAAGAGTAAACAGTAAGGACGACATCAATGAGAGGACCTGTGTCGTATCTTGACTGCCCGTGATGTGTAGATGCAGAAGGGATCTTCGTGACACTGGCTTGCTTATATAGTAATACGTTTATTACAAGAAAACAATACCAATATCGAACAAGCACCTGGAATGCTTGGGAGAACAGCTCTGCAAATCTGCTGACTCCCAGAATGCTGTTGACCAGCACCTTTTATAGATCTGCGAACCAATGACATAGCCTACTACCAAACCCAAACTTATCTTAACCTCTAGTTATTTATTATACTCTCCTTGGCTCTGCTGGCCTAAGGGTTACAAAACTTGTCCATGCAAGTCACTAAACAGGAAGGGGGTCTCAATCTAATTTCCTTGAGAGTCTGGGACAGCATAGGTTTCTCCTTGACTTGTTTTACGTCAGTTACTTATTTCCTATCAGATACTTCACCTGTAAAACACTTAATGATGGATTGCATGTGAGCGTTACTTCCATGAATCCTTGAAGGGAAGGTGGGCTGTTTGAATTCCACGAGGGAGAGGTGGGGCCTCTAATCAGAGTGATAACTGTTCATTTCATACATGAATTTATTATCACTGAATAAATGTCAACAATAAATATATTTTTAAAAAATGTAATGTGTTCCAAACACACAGAAATATTCTTTAATGCACAAATAAATCAGCAAAAATCTAAGAGTTAATTGATTTAATTAATTAAGGGAAAGTAATCTAATTTATTAAACAAATTAAAGGCACTATGAGGAGTTTTCAACTGGCTGAGAAACAGACTGAAAATGATACTGATGCCTCTTTATAACCTTCAATAGCAAACAAGACCATCAGCAGCAACACTGGCACCTTCTCTGTTGTCATTTTTAATGCCTGAAACCGCCCTGAGGGGGTAGGTGTCAGACCAGATGATGGACATCTTGCTTCAGAAACAGCCTTTATTTGACTGTTTTCATGGAAAATAATCACATTGCCTGATAAAGTTGACTGTTGAACAGAACAGGATGAGGCTTTTGTTGAAAACACTACTTTTGCATGTATAGGACAAGAGATAAGAGGCATCACTTTGTCCACAAGGGGGGCACCAGAATCAATACAAAACAAAAGTTCCTCACAGCAGCTTTAAGTGGTGATAAAAAAAAATGTTGAATATATTTTTTTTTTCTTATGGTAATAGTACAAGAAAAAAAATCATATCTAAAGTAAAGTTTTGTCCCTTTCTGCAATGATGCAGCCTAGATGGTAAATATGGACACCACTGTGTTTCTGATTTACTTATTTCACTTTAAAAACTCTCAGAGGGCTCAGTTGACAAGCCATCAACATGCACTTTGTGTTAAATTGATTTAAATATCACTGAAGGACTTCAAGTTTGAGCAACACATACGAGCTAAGCATTCAGGTGCAGCTGATGTGAGCGGGCCACCACATCACAGAAGCTGGCAGAGCGAGTGTCTGAGTCACAACAGACCTGTGGAGGGAACTAAACCAAAGAAGTTAACCACAGCACTTGCTAAATGAGTGATAACTGAAAACTGCAGGCCAGTCAACAGTGTGAAAGATGCAGGTTTAAGGGACGTCCCCGAGTTGGAATAGTGTGATCTGTCACGTCTAACCGTCACAAGGAACAATATTTTTCAAACATGCAGCATGAAACAGAGAAAGTCACCAAACTGAAACTCCTGTCATCAATTGAGCCCCAAATTAAAACACTGATAAAGATTGCTTAATGTGGTTAATATGGACTTGAAATGGATTCAAAATGCAAAGTTCAAATTCAATGTGATTAAAAAAGTGACCATTAAACTTATGAAACTCAGCGATTTATCACAATTTAGAAAATGTATAATTTGACAGCCCGAGTGGAAACACATTACATGAAGATGTTCCGTGCACTTCCTTCCTGTCTAACATTCAGCTGTTGCATGAAAAGGGGGCGTGTCTCTGATGCAATCTAATTCAGATAAAGTATAAAGAGACTGGGATTGGCCTGAAAACTGTACATTTAATTAGTTTGGGTTAAGGTCAGATGACTGCATACAAGATGTGCCCACTGGAGTTAAAGAGATTTTATTTAAGTTTCTCAATGATTTCAACATTAACTTCATGTTATTTTAACTTTAAAGCTCCTTTGAGAAACTTTCTGTTAAAGCTGGGGTTGGTAATCAGATTTAGATCCACTTTTTGTTATACTGGTTAAAATGATCTTTATGTTCTGATGGTAATCAATACAAAATGTGTTCTTAAAAAAGAGTGAAGAAAAGCTGCTATCTACAGCCGGAGTAAACCTGGGAAAACACCAACCAATCAGCCTTTTTTGGGTGCCAAAATTTTAAACCATTCAAATCCCGTCCTGCCGTTCTGCCCTCCTCCTGCGCATTCATTTTCCCGGCGTGCACTCCTCCGAGTCTCCGTCCCCTGCCTCTGCTTCCCCTGACTCTAATGACTGCCCCTCTTGCTCGACCTCGGGCCTGTCCCCTCTGACCCGATGAGGTGCTTTGCTCAGGACTGTAGTCCGGATCAGAGTCTAAAAAGCTCTCACCACGGGGCTCTGACAAGCAGAAGAATGAATGCCATTTACTAAATCCTACAGAAAATATATATTTATTGTAGCGTCCGTCCGGATGCTGTAGTGATGACGAGCCGATTCGTGAACACATTGAGTTTTAATAACCGGTAACTGTCAGCCGTGATCACAACAACCAACAAAACAACAATCAATGTTTGAATGAATGAAGAACTTCTCCTCTCTCCAGCTCACACACTCTACACCAGGGGTGTCAAACATGCAGCCCGCGGGCCAAAACCGGCCCGCCAAAGGTTCAAATCCGGCCCGCGGAACCACTTTGCAAAGTGAAGAAATTACAGAGAACACATTAACTGGAATTTTTCAATGAAAGTAACTACTATTTCAGACTTGTCCTCTGGGGGTCACATAAAATCATAGGAGTAAACCAAAACCTGAACAATGCTTTTTTTCTTAAAGTGAGAAGGTAGATTACTTGCTACTTGCAAAATTCAGTTGAGATCAGGCGGCAACCTCTGGTCTATAAAATATGAGTCCAATGTGGAAGTGCTAAAAACTGCAGTTCATTGAGGATCCACTTGAGGCTGGCTCCAGACGATCTTTACAGTAGAAATAAACATGTTTACAGCCTGGTACAAAAGACCAGTGTAGTCTGTATAGCTCATTTCTCTATCGGCTCACACTGTAGGGGTTGAGTTTTTTTCTAATGCGGCAATTTGGAAGATATTGAGATTATGATTCTTCCAATGAGAGGCACAGCTGACTTGACTGACAGGCGGGAACACTGTAGTTGTTGGCTAGTCAGCCAGCCTCTTTACATCACAATAGCTCGACAGCAGTCGAGCAGCATATTGTATACAGTCTATGGTGCTGACTGAGTGAACCAGAAGCTGAAAAGCTTTTTTTTTTCAGGACTTTTTTTCTCAAAGTGATAAAATAAATGACTTGCTGTTTGCATAATCCGATTGAGATTCATAAAGATTTTTTTGGGCACTATAAGATGATCCACTAACTACTAACACTAGCACTACACCGCTGCATACAACACTGTCCAGCAAGCAAACTGTTCATGCTGGAACTGAGGAGTCCAAAATAGTCAACTTTCCCTTCTTCATTATTATAATCTATCTGTTCTTTTGCAGTAAACATTACACTCTGTGACAGGTGAATGGATAACCTGTGTGTTTGGTGTGTTCGCAGCAGGTTTCAGTGCTTAAAGAGCAAAAGCCCACTGTGAGACTCATCATGGCAAAAAAGACCATACAAACATATTATGTTATGAGTTTGCTGGTCCGGCCCACTTCAGATCAATTTGGGCTGTGTGTGGCCCCTGAACTGAAATGAGTTTGACACCGCTGCTCTACACCTCTCCTGATGCCTTCACTGACTGTCAACACTGTAGGAATTAAGAACATCTACACTGAACACGTTTAACAAACAGTAGAGCTGTTACAGTATTATATGTGTTATAACTTTTCTCCTGATATCGTGTCACCAGTACAACTGGATAATGCTAGAATGACAGTTGTGAGTACTAACAGCAGCCATGTTTGTTTACGTTTTTAACTTTCACTATGAGAATGTTTTGGTGAGGACCTCGCAAGTCAGCGGCGGTCGTGCATGTGAGCGGGGGGGGTCGTTTTGGAGGAGCTCTGATGGAGGAGGGGAGGGGTTAGATGGAGTCATGAGGACATGCTACATTCAAATTCATGCTAGTTTTCCGAGACTGCCAACCCCAGCTTTAATGATGAGCCAGTGGACAGACTTTTAATCTCTGCTCATTTTGTCTTCTACACGTCTGAGTTGTGTTTTCTGACAACAAACCTCATCCTGCTTTCTTTTAGCGGTGAGATGCATCACTCTTTGAGAATCTGTGCAGTGGAAAATGTAAGACAAAGGCTCCTTTGGGCTGACAGCGGCGGTTACAGACAGTAAAAATAACTTGAAAGAAATAATCAATCTTCTTGCTGATAGTCTGGTTTGCTTTTGTGGGTCATAAAGAGGCATCAATATTAATTTCAGTCTGTTTCATAAGCAGCTAACAAATCCACACAGCTTTAAACTGCACGTAATGCATGATAACAGTCTCACATGCACATGTATCATCATGTGAACAGGAGCCATTGTTTCCTCTCTGTATACACACTAAATGAATGTGACTATCAGCACACCTTCACAGACTTAATAGAAAATTGCTCTCTATTAGGGGAGACGCTTGGCCAAAGGCGTTTGGAGACGGTGGAGGTGGAGTGAGGAGGGGAAACAGGGTTGAGGGGTGGTGGAGGTGGAGGTGGGGGGCGTCTCTTTAAACCAGCAGAAAGGTTTTACTCTGACACACATCCCACTTGTTATGACATGCAGAGACACATCTAAAAGCAAACTCCTAAGAGGTTGCTGAGGGCGACCTCAGTAATATGCAAATGATCTCCACCAGAGTATCTTAGACAATGCACAAAGCTGTCTAAACTGGAAGCTTAATACATTAAGTTAGGATGCTCGCTCGTGGTGGAAAGAAACAAAAGCAGCTCTGTGTGAACCTAAACTTTTCACTGACCCAATTACCTCAGCTGATCTGCTCTGACTCCTCTGGCCTGTGCTGTTACTGGAGCTACACTGTCATTTGTGTCTCTTCCAAGATTCCTCATGAACATTTCATGCAAGGTGTCTTATAAATTATGAGGGCTTCTTCAGCTGACATTATGAGGAGAAAATGGCAAAGGCTGCTATTCTAGGGCTCTCATCACAAACACAAAGGCCAACTCAAACCAGGAGGAGAGGCTTTCCCGACAGCTCTGAGTGCTGCGTGGAGTACAGTATGCCCAGCTGAATCTCCACTTATATCCAATCACTTCTCTCTCTTTCTTTCTCTCTTTCTTTCTCTCTCTCCTCCGTCTGATAATGACATTACAAAAACATTTATGGCACTGCTCCAAAGCCCCTCTGGAAAAACACTCTGTATAAATATTGATTGGATATTAAAATTGCACACTTTTTCTAAATTCTATACAGTGGAGTCGTCTCAGATAACACGGAGGAAACCTCAACTTGTCATCCTGGTATTAAAGAGGAAATAAAAAGGGATTCTCTGCGGCAGAATGAACTACACGGCATACGTATCATTGCCACTAATTGTAAATAATGCAAAGCATCTCATCCTTTCAATTATTCAGCTTTATGTCCCGGTTTTGGTTGACAGAAATGTAGTGATGACAAAATATTGTAAGTTCCTGTGATGCACAAATGCCGAGGCATCTGTACTGCAAGCTGAGTAGCTGTGTCTTATTAGATTTCCACAAACACAGTACACCTACGCACAACCTAAGTGGATTAAATATGACGGATGATGACATTTGGAGAAAAGGCTCTTTCAGATTACTCAAATCTAATCTGGAACTCTAAATCAGGACTAATCAGTTGCTTTTCAAAGAAGCTTCAATCATGGGAGGAATTTTTGGCTTGCAAAGTGGGTTTCTCGCAAGAAAAGCCGTTCTTTTATAGTGCATCATTTTCAGGTTTTTTACAGTTTGCATTTGAGAACGGCGGCTTTTTATGTGCCACAAAAAAGCCCAAAAAGATGTGAGTGGGGAAATTGTGGGAATAGAGTTGTTATAGAAATAATGTTGTGTAACTAAGAAGCTACAGATGAAGCTCTGTGGAGTCTAATGAAAAGCTTCCTGTGACATAACAGAGCAGGGATGTAATGTTAATTCAATTCAATTAAACCCCTCTGGACCAATGAAAAGCCTGTATAGCTGTTTGAGATTAGGAGCTCATCAAAGACAGTAGTGACACCAATAAAAGTTTGCTATAGGAAGACAATGATCCAGTCCAGTAGTGCGCTACAGATCGCAGCCCCACTTTGATTAATCTTGTTAATTACTAGCCCTGGGGTCTCTACAACGACTAGCCCTCTTCCCCTCTGTAACCCAACAAAAAGGAGACTTGTGCTCCATTAGATTCTTTGTAATTACAAAAGTCTCCTGCTTTGGGACTGATTCTCCCACAGCCACCGGATATAGAGAGAGGAACAAGCTAGACTAAAGGCGGTTTTAACATTAGTGTGGCGGCTATATGTACATTATTCAGCGGGGGAGGACGAGGGGGCTCTGTGGATTTGCAGAGCAGCGTGTGCTTGCGCTTGAACTCTCTCCTAATGAGTCCCTGAAGTCACCTCAGTAGAGGCCCCTGCCCTCATCATCTCTGTATCTCTCAGTTAATTCAGCTGTCGCCTTGTTTAACCACAAAATGACCCTCCTCTCTCCCTCCCTCCCTCCCTCCCTCCCTCCCTCCATCCTTCCCTCCACACACCGCTCCATGAACAGCCAGCCGCTGTCAGCTGGGGACGCACACGCTATCCCTAACTTGTCCGGGCTACCTCGGCTCACATATGACCCATTTCTTCTCTCCCATGTCCTTGTTTTACCAGCCTGTCCGCCTTACAGTTTGCAAATAACAGGAGGTGCACGCATGGTATAGCAGAACGCAGAGTTCATGCCAGGTTTGCATCGTGTACGCATTCACCGAAAAATTAGGCCAACCAGGCTTTGAGGGCCATCTCTCTGTGAAATGACTACACTTTGCTTAAGCCAGCAGATCCATTTGACCTATGTCTAATGTGAACCAATTAAGGACTTTACATCAGTGTGCAAAAAATGTGAAGCCGAATATCCTTTAATACCAGTTAAATACATGTCCCTGTAGCTATAATACACCTACACATGCTATCGTGGTGTGCTGTGTGATTATGTGCCGATATAAAGCCTGTGCCAGAGTGCCATTGAATGTATTGAGTGAGGTATCTAATGGGCATGGGAACTAATTCCAGGGCAAAGGGGATTAAAGGCTAGAGGAGAGACAGCAGCAGAGCGGATGGAACTCGCTGGCAGCAGAGGGTAGAGAGGGCGGAAAAATAGAAATGAAATATAAATGCACAGAATCCTTGCCTTTTAAATCCTATTTTGTGAAATAGTATTAAAAATTGGTATTTTGTCTAATCCTGGCAGTTATATTTTGATTTTTTTTCAAGTGAGAGAAAAATTAAATATCCATCGCTTCAGAGAAATACAGTAAAAAAAACACCGCTGGACAATCAAAGTAGACAAAATCAGACTGTTTCATCTGTCCAAAGCCTTTATCTCCCATTCTCATTATTTCCTGAGCAGGAGTTGTGCCTTATCCTTTGATCACACTGATATATATTTTTAAGACTTTACCTTGAGGACTGTTTCCCAGACTGGTAGATACGCTGCTGTGTCTACACTCGGATAAGAGGCACTATGAATACAAGGTTCAGCCCGTCTTCAGCACTCACACCTGCTTTCTGATCTTCCAGACCATTTTCCAAAACCATACTTCTTCTAGTGATAGAAAACGTACTTTGTGGGTCACTGGTAGGACTGCACGATATTAGGAAAACATGCGACATGCGATAACGTTGTTGAATATTGCAATGTCGATATGACTTGCGATAAATAAACAAATATTTAAGTGTACAATGTTAATGTATTTCTGCTTTGGATTTGCTGCTAACAGACCCAAAACAGTGAGTAGCTGATACAGACACTGGGGAAAAAAAGATAAGCATTATTTCAATTCAAACAACATGGTTTTATTGAAGAAATTCCCCCTGGCTACAGCTGCTATATTATCAATTAACCAAATTAGATTTAGTCTTAGTCTTTAGACAAAAATGCCTGTTACAAAAAATCTAAATATTTTAGTCTTTGATTTTTGTAAAAACATCTTCACTCTTTTAATAATTCATGTAGTCGATCAGATATCGGTATCAGGGTTATACCAAGTGTTCAAATCGTCAACATTTCACTCTTTTAACACTTTTGTTTGTGTAATATCTTAAGTTAAATGATTTAGTCTGTCACTGCATCAACAGTCTTGATGTGACTGTGAAGATATTTTGATTCTCTTGATTCAAATAAAAATGCCGTGAACGCGCTATAAGGGCTGTATTGCACTTTTACGACAGTCCCTGAATGCACCTGCAGGGGCACTGGACAGACGGTCAGTTCACGGCACTCTGAAATGTTTCTTCTGCATCTTTGTTGACAAGGAGTTGATCCAAACTTACTAAATGTGTCTCATGTATCACCAAACTGGAATAATCAAGCTGTAGAGGTGAAGCTTTTCACTGTAATAGTGGCAAAAACTTCAAATATTAAACAGACACCCTCCAGTTGTGTCTTTGTCACTAACGCACACCGGGGGTAAAAATCTTCAATGAAGATGAGACAGATGCATGGAGGTGAGGAGAGCTGGTTCATAAAGCACACCTGCTGCAGGTAGAGACCAAGCTAACACTGAGCCCCTCAGATAATAACTCAGCCTGTCACAGCTCGTCATAAACAAATGAGTCGTTGACAAACATTTCACCTTGTAGGCGTAGGGGGTGGGCATATAGGGCAGTAGGGCTCCATCTGATTGGCCAAATACGCTGTCATGTATGGCAAGGCAAGGCAGCTTTATTTGTATAGCGCATTTCATACACGAGGGCAACTCAATGTGCTTTACATTAACACATTAAAAGCATTGGAGACACTCAGACAAGCATAAAAGAGCACAATTAAAATGACAAATATAATAAAAAAGAAAAGAAAAGGAAAATTAGAAATATATTAAAAATTACATTCAAATTTTAATTTAAAGTGAGTTAAAATAATCTAAGATAGGAAGGCAGTGGCAAATAAAAAAGTCTTAGTCTTTGATTTAAAAGAGGTGAGAGTTGGAGCAGACCTGCAGCTTTCAGGGAGTGTGTTCCAGATATGTGGTGCATAATGACTGAACGCTGCTTCACCATGTTTCCTTCTGACTCTAGGGACTGAAAGCAGACCAGTACCTGATGACCTCAGAGGTCCAGATGGTTCATAAAGTAGTAGCAGATCAGCAATGTATTTTGGGCCTAAACCATTCAGGTCTTTATAAACCATCAGCAGGATTTTAAAGGCTATTCTCTGACAGACAGGAAGCCAGTGTAGAGATCTAAGAACTGGAGTGATGTGGTCTACTGTTTTGGTCCTTGTTAGGACTCGAGCAGCATGTAGAGGGTGAATGCATGGCACACGGAGTACAATTTATTGCAGTTCAAGCAGTCTTTTGCAATGTGTATATCGCACATGTTGATATTGCGATGACAGTGAATTTTAGATATATTTTGCAGCACTAGTCACTGGTGTGATAATTTGACTTAACTTGATTAATTTGTGAATACTTCAAAGATATAGTAAAATATTCAGGTTGGTCAGTAAAGGCCTCGCTGTATTATGCCACCTCAAGTTGTACTCTAAGTAGGTCAACTGAGAGCACTGTTACAGTCAGATGGTAAGCAGGGAGGAATTTGTGGTTATCAGCTCTGCTTCAAGGATAGCTGAAGGCCGGATAAACAACACCCACACACGTCATAATTATAATGCACGGCTGCCTATCGAAACCCAACATCCTGGTCATATTATCAAAAAACACAATATTAATTACCATTCTATGCTGACGACACGCAGTTATATTTCTCATTTGACACTAAAGATACAATTCAACTAAGCAACCTTCACATGTGCATTGCAGATGTTAATAACTGGATGGCAACCAATTTTTTTACAATTAAACTCAGAAAAATCAGAGATAATTATTAAAGGGGACATATCACGTTTTTTTCATCAATATATATTGGTCTAAGAGGTCCCCAAAACATGTCTTTAAAGTTTATGCTCAAAAAAACACTTTGAAATCCAATTTTGGCATGCCTGAAAAGCCCTCTTCTTCAGTCCTCATCAGAACACTCTGTTTTCTCTCTGACCACGCCCCCTCCGGAAGTGGATGTGCCTCGGCTCTCCAGCACGTTGATCTAATGTTTACATGTTGGCTGAATATACACGGCTGCTCAGAGATCACCTTACTTCAACCCTCTGAATCTGATCCTGACGGAGAGGCGCCTGTAGCAGGACCTTTCTGAAGGATTGGTCACAGATTTAGTGTTTCTTGTTGTTTTATTTATCAGTATGTAGACGTGTGTCTTGGTACACAGCTACGAACATGTAGCTATGTGGCTATGCTAACTAGCGCTAGCACTTATCCATGATAAATAAAAATCATCCACTAGATCTTCAAATCTGCAGACGTGGGGAGTAAAACCGACCTTTGTGTTTATTAAGACAGCCTACAACTAGCATGCCTCCTTCCTAAGCTCCTTGTTAGCACACATTTGTGCAGGTAATGAAAAACGGAGGAGGGGTTGAGTTGTATTTTATACAGTCTATGGGCTGAACAAGCTCCGAGCTCTGACTCCGTGACAGACCGGATATTGTTGTTACGTAACAAAAACACGGAAGTCTAAAACGGCTCGTTTCACACACATTTACAGAAAGGTGTAGAAATCAGAACAGGGGCAGAATGGATTTTTTTCATTCTCGGGGGGTTTGTAGACATGCCAGGGAAACATATTTCAGGTAGAGAACCATTCAAAAGTCCATTTTGCATGATATGTCACCTTTAACACCAAAGCAAAGCCAGGGATAACCTGATTCCACATATCATATCAAGTCAGTCTCTGTTATAGGCTCTGGCACATTCCCCCTCTGCCTGTTGACACTGTGGCAAAAACGTTAGTGTGGTCCATAGACTGTATAAAATATGGACGTAGTATCCGTGACGTCACCCATCTGTTTCTGAAGAGCTGTTTTGAGACCAATCGGCAGCGGCAGCCATATTGCTTCTGTCAAGCCAGTGTGACGTAAAGGGGCGGGCTTTGAGCCTCCAAGCCAACAGCTGCAGTGTTCCTGCAGGCAGCTGTGCCTCTCATTGGAAGACTGGTAATCTCAATATCTTCCAAATTGCCGAATTAGAAAAAAATTCACCCCCCTCACAGTGAGAGGACATCGAGAAATGAGATTCAGACTACACTTGTCTTTTGTACCAGGCTGTAAACATGTTTATTAATGCTGTAAAGATCAGCTTTTACATTCATGTGTATGTGACTTCCGGTACTTCCGGAGCCAGCCTCAAGTGGATCCTCGATGAACTGCAGCTTTTAACACTTCCACATTGACTCATATTTTTAGACCGGAGGTTGCCGCTTGGTGTGGTCTCAGGCTGGTCTTGAGAGTGGGGAAATTATGACAGTTAGCGGGCACAGACGTGAGAGCAGGCTGAGGAGCTACTGGACTCCAACCATCCCTGAGAGGGAAAAGTACTGATCCTTCAAGGTGAACAGGAAGCATCAGAGTTTGAATTCTAAGCTGCATAACCACCTGTTCACTATACATTATCAGGGCTCTATGATTTCCTCGTTCATGGAAATTGCCCAATAAAAATGTAATAAAAACACCGGCTAAGTCTACAAAATAACTACGTAACTCATTTCTTATTCCAAAACACAGAGCTGAACAGTTCCCAAAGGACTCCTATGTGTCAGGTGACAGGCTTTTTTAAACATTCTACCAACATACTGTTGACTGTCGTCACTTGTCACTTGTCGTCCAAAAGCCATGAGAAAAACAGAGGAAGACACTGTGCTGCTAATGCTAGCCAGGCCAACCTGCACTTACTTTTTGCATTTCATTAACGGACATTTTATCCACTGACACAAAAAGCACACACTATATGTTGGTAAAATAAGTGTAAAGGGTAAAAAACAGAATTCTAAAAAATGAAAATGGAATAAAAGAAAACAGATTTCATAGAGTCCTACATTATGCCAGATACTTGCATGAAAGCCAATAGAGCATGCAGCTTTAAAAATAACATCTCTTAACACAACCGCCAATCTAACTTCCCATGTTAGTCGGCAAAACATAAAAAAGGCAACATATAAGTTTACCGCTGGCTCCACCTGAAGCCCTGAAAAGTTCACAGTCGCTCCTAGAGGCTAAATTATCATCAGACAACAGCTGATGGGTTTCAAGACTGGGGACACTCCCACCAAAACAAAGTGATCCAAGGTTTACATAGAAAAGGAAAAAGCCCACGAGATGACAAAGCAATGTTTTGGATAATAACACACAGGTTGACAGTAAAGTGATGATGATGTTGTCAGACCCGTCTCATGCAGGGTCTTTATGAGTATGTGTCTGTGAAGCTGTATTACATGTGAATCAAACAGTGACTCATAGGCTAATTTTAGCCTCTTCACTTATGAATATTATGCTGTGAGGTGACTGCTGCTGTGTCAAAAACACCTGCTGCACAGGACGCAACACCATGTTTGATAGAATTGGTTAAATACTAGAGTTAGGAAGACTGACTTCATTTTGAAGCAAAGCGTTGAGGGAACAACCCCGATGAGAAACACAGACCAGACCCTGTTCATTATAAGAAGAAAAAATTCTAACCCATAAAATGTGGTTGTAATAAACTCTTCACAACTTAGAAGAGTCCAAATTTAATATTTTACTTTTTACCACTTCATTTCTTAAATGAGGTTGTGTGCTGCCGTTCTTTAGACAGTTGTCTCTTGTAAAAGTTATGATGTAAATCAGAAGGCTTCTTCGGTTAACAACTGTAGACTGTGATAAATTAAAGACATAAAATGGACAATTTGACATTACTTATGTTCTGCCAATTAAAAAAGTTGGTTCTTCATGCATTCGGTCCATCATTAAACGCTCTTTTGCTCCACTAGAAATGTTATAAAAGCTAAACAAATGGTAGTGACAATGCTGCCGGGCTAAACATACAGACTTGAAGGCTTCGGCAGGAAATGAAAGTCACATTTAGTTTCAGTTTATTCATTATGTGGAGCAAACTCTCATCACCATCTAACATCATATAAGAAGATGAGCCTCCTATTGACACTTTGAAGCTAACATTTGTCAACCTACCTTTTTGGTCAAGTTTTTAACTGAGTTTTATTCTTGTAACAGTTTTATTACACCTTACTTTATTTATTTATTCATTTATTTATTTAAGTCACTTTTTAAGTATAGCATATTATTTTCTTTTAATGGTTTAATATTTTAGTGTTTTATTTTCTTATTAACTTATTTTATTTTGGTGAGTTTAATTTACTGTGTTGAGTTTTAACATCTTATTTTACCTCCAGTGCTTCTTCATTTTTTTGCTTTCTTCAAAACTTTTTATTGATTTATTTTATTTGTATTGTTTTTATTACTATTGTTGCATATATTGTGTTCTTAACCTTAGGATTGTGGGGTGGGTTTGGGGTCTAGGCTAGGGGTGGGATCTTTTACTTAATTTATTCTATTTGAAGTTGTTTTTATGTACAGCACTTTGTGTTACAATGTCATTGTATGAAAAGTGCTTTATAAATAAAGTCTGATTGATTGATGGATTGATTGATTGATTGATTGATTGATTAATTGATTAATTGATTAATTGATTAATTGATTAATTGATTAATTGATTAATTGATTTATTGATTGATTGATTGATTAATTCATTCATTCATTTATTCATTGATAGCTGCAAAGGAAGTTACTCTCCAATATTTTGACATAATGTAGTATTTTTAGTCCAAATTTAATTTAAGAAAATACATCATGTTTGATAAAACTACTCTTGTAAGACACTGCCACTTTTCTACCTTTCTAGAAAATGCTTATTCAACATATTTGAAAAGCTAACTGTCTTGCAAAAAAATAAAACAAATTAAAAATAGATGTTGGAAGTGGAATGGAAGTTTCTGAAGCACAATTATGATGCCAAACAATGGCAGTCGCCATGTTGGAAACGCTTACTCAACCTAACTTTTGATCGATCCTACCACAGGCTGGAGATGAGGTAGGTCTCAAACCTCCAGGTGAATGGCTACAATGCTCCCACCTGTTCATAAGCTCAGCCACACCCCTAATTATGCAGATTAATCAAATGTCTTAGCTACAATAGAATCAAAATGGATGAATTATAAAAAGAGAAAATAAACCTCCTACCATGTTTTGTTCCAGGCTGTAAACATGTTTAGTTCTGCTGTAAACGTAGGCAAGTCAACATGGGAGTTGATGGAGTCTCTTTGGTTTCTTTGGACTGTGTGATACGAAGGCTACAAGTCTTTACACAGAAGACAGTTTGACCTGTGCCAGGAAACAAGTATTTCTGTTCCAGTGGTCTAAAATAAGCCACAGAACTGTTCAGCCATGTTTGATCCAATCATTTACACCTGCTGTGGCTCTACCTGTTACATCATATTGAAATGTCTCTGGAATGATCTGGCTTACCAAAGTATTCCTCAGACGGGGGGTTGTCCATGTCGAACAGCATCTTCTTGGTGAGGCGCTCCAGCTCGTCTTCAGGGTGGGCCATGGGAGCGTTTCCCTGAAAACACAAAGGGTCACACTGTCAAGATTTACAAAGCCAAACCCAGGAAATAAAGAACATTTTCACCATGCCTTTACATCTAACTTTAATATATATATTCTTTAGTTAACCAGGTGAGAGTCTCATTTCTCATGAGTGACCAGTCCAAAAAGCAGAACAAATGTTGTCACAGCAAAAACCCAAACAATGCAAACTGCAGAGGTCACACTGTGCATTAGGCTGATGATGATCATTATATGTTGCACTGCACTCCTCTCATGGAATAAGCACCACTTTCGCTGATGTGCACCTGTGTGTCTTTCACATTATGTACCTGTTCAGTGCAGTGACACTCAGCTGTCAGTCTTCAATAAACAGTTTACACACGTCTGGACCTCAGCATGGTGTTTGCACAAACACACAGTTATGAGCCTTCTTGGTCTCTTTGTGGTATTTTTACACACAAATACATCAACACAACTGCTGCACCCAATGAACTACTCAAAACAACACGCAGTTACTTTGCAGTACACGGGCAGCAACAGGTATCCACACAGGTACAAATGATCTGAACATACTAAGAAGAGATTTTAGAAGCACTTGAACTGATCCTTTAAAATAAGTTTACCCAATCATAATCAGCGCTGACAGTTTCAGCTTCTTCTGTAATTATCTGGGAATAAAGGCGGCGTACTTTCCCCTGACATATCTCTGGAGAAAAGCAGAGCAGGAAACAAAGCTCTAAACACTTTGTGGCTTATAATGATGCTTTGATAGTACTACTTAAAGAGATCTAGATTGTGCAGTGCAGGTTAAATGTTTATGACGGCATGAGTCAATACTCTCCAGGCTGCTTGAGAAATCTTGTGTAGAAATGTGTTGCTGTCTTGATGCGAATGAGAAAGAAGTAATCTCGGTGCTTTCCGATGTCACAGGGAGTTACCAGTTACCTGTTTGTCACCAGTCTCAGCTTCATAGATGTTAGCACAAATTAGGGCTGGGCAATAATTTGATAACGATAATTATCGCGATATATTTTTTCTCGATATAAATATGACAAATGTTTTTTTTGGGAAAATTCTGTTTATTCATTTTTCTTCATTCTTATTCGGACAAACAGTTTACAAAACACCATAGAGTACAACAACAAAACAAAACAAAACAAAAAAAAAAAAAAAAAAAAAAAGGGGTCCCAGGTCTTGTGAAACAGCTGTGGGCTACCTCTGATGGAACAGGTGATTTTCTCCAAAGGAGCACATGAACTGACCTCATTAATCCATTGAATAATGTTTGGAGGGTCTACATGATTAATATGAGAAATGTTTGCTAAAAAATAAATATAAATAATCTTTAATTACACCCCCCCACCACTCAAAGGGGAGGGGGCGCTAGTGAACCTTAAACGCTAGTTGCCACCCAACATTAGACAGAAGAAGAAGACAGCATTGAACAGCCAATCATGTTGCAGGGTGAGTGGTAGGCAGGGCTAAAAGGCGTTCAGAGCGGAATGTAAACACAGCTGAGATGAGCGGCAACAACACGGAAGAAAACTGAAAACCTCCCAGCTGAAAGCAGAGTCGTTAGTCTGACACTGAGTCGACTCTGTGTTAACTATTAACTTCATTAAATCTACTTTCAGGATGTGGGTAAAGGAGAAGCACAGAGACAACTTCTGCTGTTCATTTCAAACATGTTTAATGTCCACTGCAACCGTAGTACAAACATAGACTGTATAAATAATGGACGTAGAACTCAACCAAAGTGTGAGGTAAAGAGATGGGGTTTGAGCCTCCTAGCCAACAGCTATGTGTTCCCGCCTGTCAGTCAAGTCAGTCATGTCCTTAAATTGGCAAATCTCGTAATCTTAATATCTTCTGAACCGTCGCGTTAGAAAAAAATGTGTGTGTGCTGATAGAGAAATGAGCTCCGTAGAGACAAGCTGTTTTTTGAACCAGGCTGTAAACATGGTTATTTCTGCTGTAAAGATCGTCTTCTTTGAATGGGTTTGTATGTGGTTTCTGGTGTTTCTGCAGCCAGCCTCAAGTGGATGCTCGATGAATTGCAGTTCATAACGCTTCCATATGGGCTTCATATTTTTAGACCGGAGGTTGCCGCTTGAGTACAACTGAACACTGAATAACCGTGATGCATTCACTGCACTCCGGGAAACTACATCACTCTGCCTGTAACCCTTAGTAATCTTAAAGGGGAGTGCACAAGTCAAAACAATACTCTACTAAACTGATACACAGTACATCATTTGATATATAGTTGTTGTAAATGTAAATCAAATTGTTGAAATAAACTCAACCAGAGAAATATATAAGAATCTACAAACTAAAACTTCACGAAAATGTCACCTTACATTAAAGACCTGCTTCCTGTTAGCATTGTCAGAAATGATGGATTCAAGAAGTTTATCAGAAAACTAAATCCAGATACAAACTAACAAACTGTCTGGTTTCTTCAACTTTCACTGAGAACCCAAAATCTGCATTTAAATTTAAATGAAATAATGATTTGATATTTATCTTGATAATTATCGATATCGACTGATATGAAATATTTTATTGTGATAACATAATTTTCAATATCGCCCAGCTCTAGCACAAATATACATTTTTCATCACTTTTAATTTGCTCTATAGACCATGCATCATGGTGTCTGGATTCTTGAATCTGTGATAAAGTTTGAATTGAATTGACAGACACTATCACGTGGTCTTCTCTGCTTCTTTTGATTTAAATGCAGAGAGTATATGGAATGGCTTATATTCAGGTTTGACTTAATGATTCTCAAAAACCTGACTTCGGTGAATCAGTATGAAGTGCTGGCTGAAGGTCAAACACAACACATTGACTGTAATCAACATGCAGTGGATGGTGCTGAGTCTGGTTTCCCTTCTGAGATATCTGACCCTGGCTCAGGCCCCAGTGGTGCTGCAGCCCAGAAGGTTGTGCATATCCTTCTGTACAACAAAAGCATGTGGAAAAAGTTGTGACCCTGACTAATCCTTGTGTTTTTTTTAAATGATAAGAGGAGGAAAAGAGGAGGCAAACATGAGAAGAAAGCTACTTTTTAAGTTTTGCACATCAGGGTGAAAGGTCAGGAGATGGTTGTTTAGCTGCACTCTGAGAACAAAAGGCTTGAGTTGTGAGCCGTGTCGGGGTCTAATCTGTGAGAGATTTGAAAGGATGACATAACTCTCTGAAGATGCCACTGCCTTCCTTTCCTTGTGAGCGTGCCCTCCCTCTTATCATGCAGTCTCTGACACCTACCCGCTGTGTGTCTGTAAGGAGCTGAGGTGTTGTGCCTGACATTTTCTGCCAATCATTCGCAGACCCCTCCATCCCCCCCGTCTACCAATCCCTCGTCTCACGGCACAATCCCATCACAGGTGTGTGTGTCCTCTGCAGACACCCTGGAGGCCTGAACTCGACACTTCTTTGTGCTGCTCGGTGGAGCTTTTTCAGAAAATCAGTGACACTTGAATGACCTTCCCTGGATCAGGGGCCGGCTGGATCTTTACAGTGGATTTGATTTTCAATATTGTAACACGGGCCGAGATCTGAGCTGACCTTTGAGGTGCTCCTAATTGTGACATCAGGGAGCTGGGTTTGTAGTAATTCATCCCTGGTTTACTGTGTCGCATAAAGGAATCAGATTAGTCAATAAGAGATTGAGTGCTGAATGTTTTTGTATTCAGAATGAAAGAGTAATTACTGAACGTGTCACACAACTTTCCTGGGAATATTGATAACTTCATTTGTATGCCTGTGATTTTCACTCTGTTGTCTGATTTTTTGTGTCAGTCAAAGTTTCAGGAGAAAATAAACTGGGTGCATTTTAACTTTATGTTTAAGGGTTCGACGATTGCATTTGCACGATGGCAACAAGAAGGTGATGCAAAAAGTCATAAAAAGACCATCACATGATACATGAGGTGGCTCCTTTAAGTCTACCAACTTGAAAGGTGACATATCATGCAAAATGGACTTTTTAATGGTTCTCTACCTGAAATATGTGTCCCTGGCATGTCTACGAACCCCCCGAGAATGAAAAAAATCCATTCTGCCCCTGTTCTGATTTCTCCACCTTTCTGTAAATGTGTGTGAAACGAGCCGTTTCAGACTTCCATGTTTTTGTTACGTAACAACAATATCCGGTCTGTCACGGAGTCAGAGCTCGGAGCTTGTTCAGCCCATAGACTGTATAAAATAATACTGAATCCCTCCTCCGTTTTTCATTACCTGCACAAATGTGTGCTAACAAGGAGCTTAGGAGGGAGGCATGCTAGTTGTAGGCTGTCTTAATAAACACAAAGGACGGTTTTACTCCCCACGTCTGCAGATTTGAAGATCTAGTGGATGATTTTTATTAATTATGGATAAGTGCTAGCGCTAGTTAGCATAGCTACATGTCGTAGCTGTGTACCAAGACACACGTCTACATACTGACAAATAAAACAACAAGAAACACAGAATCTGGGACCAATCCTTCAGAAAAGGTCCCGCTGCCTTTCTGGCAGAGGTCGGGTTTACTCCCCACGTCTGCAGATTTGAAGATCTAGTGGATGATTTTTACTTATCATGGATAAGTGCTAGCGCTAGTTAGCATAGCCACATAGCTACATGTTTGTAGCTGTAGCTGTAGCTGTGTACCAAGACACACGTCTACATACTGACAAATAAAACAACAAGAAACAATAAATCTGGGACCAATCCTTCAGAAAGGTCCTGCTGCCTTTCTGGTAGAGGTCGGTTTTACTCCCCACGTCTGCAGATTTGAAGATCTAGTGGATGATTTTTATTTATCATGGCTAAGTGCTAGCGCTAGTTAGCATAGCCACATAGCTACATGTTCGTAGCTGTTTACCAAGACACACGTCTACATACTGATAAATAAAACAACAAGAAACACTAAATCTGTGACCAATCCTTCAGAAAGGTCCTGCTACAGGCGCCTCTCCGTCAGGATCAGATTCTGGATCAGATTCAGAGGGTTGAAGAAACGTGATCTCTGAGCAGCCGTGTATATTCAGCCAACATGTAAACATTAGATCAACGTGCTGGAGAGCCGAGGCACATCCACTTCCTGAGGGGGCGTGGTCAGAGAGAAAACAGAGTGTTCTGAGGAGGACTGAAGAAGAGGGTTTTTCAGACATGCCAAAATCTGATTTCAAAGTGTTTTTTTGAGCATAAACTTTAAAGACATGTTTTGGGGACCTCTTAGACCAATATATATTGATGAAAAAAGCGTGATATGTCACCTTTAATTCTTCTATGCAACCTGCTTCACTGACACATGACTGTGCCATTAAGCACTTTGAATCTCTGTGCCAGTATTAAGAAAGGCTCCATCCTTTCACCTGCTCCAGCATTATAAGAGCTTCGGCATGCTCTGTTTTAGTTTCAGCTGTAGTTATTCTATTTCTGCACGACTAATTTGCTTCTGCTACCCCTTCTTAATTTATTAATGATTAAAAACAGACATTTTTAATAATAGATAATTCTGATAATAATGTGATCACATTTTTTTTATCCACAGCAGTCTATCAGTTTAAGTCCGACCATTAAATATTGGTGTCAGTTGGATACGGCAACATCCCTGAAGGGAAGCAGGAGAAATATCAGTCCAATAAATAATCCGATGATAACTGGATTTTTTTTTTTAAATGATTATTCCTCATTGCCATAATACAATTTGATCTGATAAAAGTTGCTGTTATTCACTTAAACAAGCCGACACTTTCTGACACAGCAGGTGGGGATGTATAAATTGATTTGCTTTTACGTACAGGGAAGAAATAAAAACACAAGCTGAGAGGAGAGTAAAAATGGCTTCACCTGTGTGATTGTTTCTGACATGGTGTCTTCTCATGTCCATGAGAAGTACCTGCTGGGGGGACAGGGCCCTCTCTGTCGCTGCCACCACCCGCTGGAACTCTCTCCCCCAACACCTCAGACTCTCTCCCTCACCCACATTCAAATCTGGACTCAAAACCCACCTATCCAAAATTAAAATCTTTGCTTTGCTCTCCTTTGCTTATCTGTTGTATAAATTATTTTTTGTGTAAAGTGTCTTTGAGAAACTTTTTAAGCACTTTTATAAATAAAAAGTATCATTATTATAATTATAATTATTATTATTATTACCAGAGGATAACAAGAAGGTAATTAGCAAGAAATGTGCACAATAGGTAACCCTAAAGGAGAAAAATGTACTCAAGTTTTAACACCACAAATCTTTGAAGCCACCTGCAAAGTCGTCAGTGCAACAAAGATGTTTGAAGAACCTAACTTAATGTTCACTATGCAGAAAGTTGGACTGCAGGATTGTTTTTTTTGTGTGTTTTTCAGTTCGTTTTGGCAAGTATATAATTTGCTCCATAAATCTCCTTTCTCACCCTCAGGTGTGCATTAACTAAATATCTCCAGTTTTCTGAAACAAGATGATTTAAAAAACAGAAACAATAAAGCACTAAACAATTATGTGTGATTAAAAAATGTGCAAGGTGAAAAGTGATACAAGCACTAAATTGGTGCACAAACTACAGAGTAAAGGTCCACTATCATTCCAGCAGAATAATTACTCTGTGAAAAATCCAGTGAGCATCAGACTCTGGTCCACATTATGTTCATTATGTTCTTCCTCGAGCTTGATTAATGACCACACAAATGTACTCTGTTGAAGAGTGTTTGGTGTCCTTAGAAATATCATCATCTACCCCTGCAATTAAACAAAGCCGAGCTGAGCTCTGATTGCTCTCCCCCATGCATCAAACAGTACCTCAAACTTTATGTTGCATGACTTTTGCCGGGCCGGGCCCGCTCAGGATGAAGCCGGACGATAATGGAAGCCCAAACAGTAGGCCTCGTTAACTCTGAGGGATCGACACGTTGGTTGTGTAAATCTTTCTGTCGTGCCGGAGCGCTCTGTGGAGAGCAGCTGGGCCAGAGCTCTGCAAATTCTTGGCACCTTGTGTGTTCTCTTCCACTGGACCATAAACAGCTGGGATCACATCATGGAGCATTGAGACCAGATGAAACATTCCTCAGTGGATCCTCTTTTGTCAACTCGAATGATAGCAGTTTTGTAAATAAAACTTATGACAAATAGAGGCATATGTCAAGGGGGTTGAATTCTTATAGAAATACCTACATAAGAGAGTGTATAATAAATCTGAAGCTCAAAGACGTGCCCTTGTTGTCAACACTGCGCTCATTATACCCGTGTTGTTACTTGGAGACAGTGAAGAGGATGATTTAACTCTGTTAATCTGAGCTCCACATCAAAAGCACGCTGGAGAGGGAACGAAATGCTGCTATTACCAGAAACAGACTTTTGAGTTTAAGCTTCATTTATACCTTATCCACTCTGTGACACCCTGCAGCAATGCTCTGCCAGAGAGTTTAAAGCACCTTGTTAGGGAGTCTTTTGTGACAGCACGGAATAATTTTTCACTTGAATAAGAGAAAGAAATTGCTTCCCTGCATGCTTTATGATTGCTTCGCAGTTCCTTGTCAGCTTTTCAGAGGCAACAATAGAAACCATACAGCAGCTATACGTGCTGCAGACGTGATTTTTCAGTTATGTCTGGCTCTATTCAGTAAATTGTTTGCCTACGCCCTCGAGACACTCAGCCACACTTCCACTGAAGTTATCGCTTTAATTCAGCGGTGACTGGGTTAAAAGCTGCACCTATTTGTCTCTGATTCCCAGTGTGTGGAGGCTTATAGTCTCAGGTCAAGAGCCATCTGCTTTTCAAAGGTAGGCATCCTATCAGCTATGACACCATTCGAAGACATCCTGATGGAGCTTCATATTCATCCACTCTACAATCGATTCCCAGGGTGGGTTTAAGGTTGGACAACTTGAACTGTGGGACAATAATAACATGTGTAAACGACCACTGTTGCGTGCTACCTGATCCAGCGTGACACTGAAAGGTGAGCAGAGTTTGGGAGCTGATCACCACCTGACTGCCACATCTATGAATAAAGCTGTGTGCACCTCCCACTGAGGAATTGGCATTGTGTCAGGACTGATTAAGGGAGGAGAGCGGATTGGAGAGGGGGAGGGCAGAGGGGGCTCCGTACGCGCTCTCACCTGATGCCCTGACAGCATCGTGTCCCGCTAAGAACCAAACCTCAGGCTCTGTCTCTCCTGCTTGCACTGCAGTGATAGAGAGTGAACGAGAGAGACAACTGTTCTCAGGGAATCAGATCTGAACCTTTGTTAGCGCAGCTGGAACAAAGAGGAGCAGGAAGCAGGAACTATTTACATATCATCACCTGCTTTGGTACAGCACAGGGGGAACTTACTGTACAGATCTCCAAGATATCTGGTGGCAGGGCAACCTATGGTTGAACTCTGACTTGTAACAATAATGATGCAACATCACTCAAGTTTTGCATTAACGTAAGAAGGATGCAAATAGTTCATGGATCTATTCCTCCCGGTGTGTTTCCTGATGCACAGACAGCTGACAGGTATCAGCAACACTTCTCTTTATTTTGACACAAATATTACAGCTATGTGCATTTTTACAAAATCAGTTTGTGATTTTTCTAACTGTGTACTTTTTATATTTACTCAAAGTATTAATGAGAAACAGGAGAAGCTTCAGGTGCAGCACTGGCAGCAGAATCACACATGTTCACAGCCTCCATGAACAGTTGTGCCTTATTTCTCTGTTTGGGAACAATTCACCCTTTTTTTTTTTTTACAGCTCATCCGTTTTGATCATTTTAAGTCTGCGCATGCATTTGCATAATTTTTGGGCATGGGTAATTTTACTGACTTATGGGTCCACGCTACATTGTATATGCTGAAGTGGTCGTAAGCTCTACATACTGTACGTGTGCGTTGGAGCGTCCTAGTAGCTCTGCAATACTTCACCTAAACACTTGTGGGCAGTGGGATTTCTATGCTCTTTTCATCTTATCGCCGTTTCCAGTCACGCTATGTCCTCGGGGACCTATGGTGACTTCAAGCGTATTATGTTAAATTGGAACCGATAAATGTTGCTATTGATCAAACAACAATCATAATAAATAAGAACAGAGAGGAGATGTCGGAGGAGATCAAATGTAAGGTTGATATATGATTCAGGAAATGTTATAAATGGGATGATGCCCATTGGACAAATCAAAGGGCTTGCAGTCAAGTAGTCTTAACCCCCTCCTCAACTCCACCTCTTTGCTTGTGGTTAAATTGATCAACAGCACGAACGAGTAAGTGTTTCCGATATGGCGATCACCATCTTTAGGGCCTAAAGCGCCTCTTCAGAAACCAGTGGGGGACTACGTCCATATTTTAAACGGTGATATAGAAGCAGTACAAAAAATAACCTCAGTGAAAGCAGGTTTCTTTTTCGGCCATGTGAAAGTGTACAACTGGAAAGACTCTTCGTTTTCTGCCTGCATCTGTTGGCAAGCTTTAAAATAAGAGCAGGCATATTAATAATTTAGTTGCACTACAGGACAGACTTACACTTTCTGCAGTCTGGTCTAAGAAAGTATATATATATATATATATATATATATATAAATATAAATATATAAATAAATAAATATTAGTATTAGCTATGGTAAAATTAGTAATATGAAGTCTCAGTGGTTTTGCAAATATCAATTATTTTCCTATTTGGAACAATTTGAACATGTACTACAGCTAGAGTTCTATTCTCTGACACAAAGTGAGGAGACTTCGAATTTCAGTTCAACTTTTGAGGAATCATGAGCTGTTTGCTCGTATTTAGGCCAGCACTTATTTTGCTGGGCTCAAAAGCAATGTGCAAAAACAATGAGCCTGAGAGCCGCGGCAGAAACAGAACAAACCACTGAGCTGAAAGTGATAACCAGAAGGGAAAGAGTACAAATGCTCTAAAGAGGGAGCCCAATGAAAGACAAGTGCTAAAAAACACTAATCTGTGTGTGTAAACCTGCAGTCACATCAGCGGCTGCTTTACTTTCTGTAAAAATTACACCTTCAACCAAAAGCAATTGTGTCTCTCCTACAATAGCGGAACATTTCCTGCAGCATCAGCAGGACGTAATCACTCACAGACATATTTATCCACAGATTAAATGATGATGGACTTTACTGTACAAATGCTCTTTAGTGTCAATGGAGCTGCAGCTTTAAACGAGGAGCTTTAGCCAGCTTTCACTCTGACATCCTGGCTTTTGTCTCGCTGACTCACAATGGTATTATTTGAAATGGACATTGAGCCTGTGAAAGGGAAATGGCTTATTAAAATAATGGTAATATTAACAACAAGAGGAAATGGACCTCAGCATTAGTTCGGGTTCATGAGGGATTGATGTTTTTTTATTGGATTGGAAAATCTAAAAAAAGCATTTATTGCTGCAACATTAAACGGGTGATTATAGCAGCTTAGGCGACTCTGTTTTACCAAAACAATGAAAGGATTGCTGGATCAGTCACACTATCCTTCCACTGAGTTAATGTGTGTGTGTGTGTGTGTGTGTGTGTGTGTGTGTGTGTGTGTGTGTGTGTGTGTGTGTGTGTGTGTGTGTGTGTGTGTGATGGTGGGTGTTTTTAAGGGAAGGAGGGCTCCTACAGTACATGTCGTGTGTCTAGAATCAAGCATATGGGTGAAACACTTAAAAATGCATTATGTTTTTATTTCAACATGTGTGTTTTAAGAGCCTTCACTTGATAATGGATGGCTTTATTTGATTCCACTCTGCAGAGACCCATTCCTCTCAACTGGCTTTGAGAAGCCACAGATTGTTTGTCACAGTGACACAGAAGCACACTTCAATGGACACCTCACAGAGCACCTCATTACTGAGATGCACAGGTTAAGGCTGACCAGACCGAGCGTCATTCACAGTAATACAAAGAAGCGCTCCGTTCTGATTATACAGGTGATGTCAAGATGCCACCTTGAGCAGTACAAGGACGCAGCAGGTATTCCGTTTTAAATAAAGATGCTTTGTCTGTTGCTGTGGAGTTAGAAAACCTGATGCTGCTGAGTGTTGTTGAGATGATGGCAATAACACTCAGACAAACATCTGCCTGATTACTCTAGCTTAAAAGTCACACGATATCAGGATGACTCCCTCGCAGTGGACCAGACGTTAGTAAAGCATGTCTGCCAGAAAAGTTTTCATTGGTTGAGAGCTGTACCTTGATTGTGCATGTCAGCCCTACTTTTAGTATCACAGGACCGTAAGATAAGGGCCAAGGACAAGGATAAGGAAACAATGGTGCATGCTTTTATGTTGTTAAATGAAGCTCTGTGTGACTTTCAAGCAGCAACCTGTGGTGCTGAACAACCCTTTTACAACACCAGTCAACCCGTCTGCTTCCTCCTTTATCCTGTTTCTCAGCCAAACACATCAAGGCAGACAGCTGCTCACCAACAAGTCTGGTTCTGCTCGAGGTTTCCGACTCCTTAAAGGAAGTTGTTCAGTGCTACTGTGGCCAAGTGCTCGCTTATGGTGGATTAAGCATTGAGTTGAAGTTTGCCCGGTGCTGTAAACACAGGTGATCCAGGTGCACCTCACGTTCGCCTGGCAGACCAAATAGGAGCCGCTCCATCCAAGCAGCCAAGGTTTGATTTTAAATCACCTCCAGCTCCACAATCTGTAATCCAGGAAGGACTGAACAGACTGATTGTGAGGTATTGTTGTGAAAGACATGCTTCTCATATCAGTGAGTCAGTCAGGAAACTAATGACCAAAGTGCAGCTGAGACCAGAGGCAGAGACATCAATAAGAGGACTGAAGTTACTTTCTTGAGTAACTAATTACTTTCATGATGCAGTAACTCACTTAGTAATTCAGTTACTTTTCATAGCAGAAACAGGTAATTGTAAATAATTGCTCATTTTCAGTATAATTCGGCATCCAGTTAGGACCTTAGAGTCAGAACCAGAAATACTTTATTTATTTATACTTTATTTATTTATACTTTATTTATTCATACTTAAGTTATTTATACTTTATTTATTTATACTTTATTTATCGTGGAGAGGGAAATTCGGTCATTACATGGCTCTTAAAACAGTATGAAAGAAAGTCAAAATATAAATAGAAAATGGAATAAAATAAGATATAAATATACATACAATAAAATCAGATGAAATAAAATAAAGATAAAATCAAATAAAGAACAAATAAAGATAAAAAAAAAGATCAAATACAATAGAATAGAATAAAATAAAATAAAATAAAGATAAAATCAAATAAAGAACAAATAAAGATAAAAAAAGATCAAATACAATAAAATAAAATAAAGATAAAATAAAGAACAAATAAAGATAAAAAAAAGATCAAATACAATAGAATAAAATAAAATAAAATAAAGATAAAATTAAAATAGAACATAATTAAATCAAACCAAGTAGCATGGGAATATGCATGCAGGTGAACTTATGCTCTAAAAAAAGCTCAAATCTTAGCATGTTTTTGTCATATTTCTAATAAAAAATGTCTTATAACTATAAATATAGTCCACATTCACAGACAAGTCCAGGAAAATGTCAAATTATAAGACATTACAAGACAAAAATAAGACCTGAATCGATCTTAATGAGTGAAAAGAAGCTGCCAATGGACTAGAAATTTGCACATATTAAGTTTCTTGAATTAAGACGTTATTCATATTTAAATAAAATGACGAGAACACTGTTCTTACCACATTGGCAGATTTTTGTTACTCATTACAATCAATTCAGGTCTCATTTTTGGCTTGTGATATCTTAAAATGAGACATTTTTCTGGACTAGGCAGGTGTTTGTGGCTCATATTAAGTTTAATAAGATGTTTTGACACTTAGTTGTGGGTTTTTTCAGTGTGTGCCTGCCACTACTCCAAACTAAAGAAATGATCATGACTGTATACAGAAGGTATAGTCTAAGTCCTCCTCTCTGTCTTCCAAGTCTAAGTCTTTAGTGCTTCACTTCAAATCCTGGACCTAAGCACTACATCACACTGTGTGAAATGTTAAACAGAATCTGAATGAACTGTATTGCAGAGAAACATCTGTGGATGAGGACAGACCTTCACTACATGCATTTAGGACAAGGCCTGTATGCATATGAGTGAGGCATCAGCTAAATATAGAGCTACAGTGTTGTGTTTTACAGTTGTTGTTCACTGTGCTCCAGTTAATCTGAGACTCTTATCTTTGTATATATATATCTGGAGAAACAGATACACAACAGACCCTCTGTCTCATCAGGACTTTTACATTCTAGTGTATCACTCCTCCCTTCAGCTCTTCTGAAGCTGATGTAGCATGCATTCAAGTGAGAGATCATTTGTAGAAAGTTGCTTTGTCATTTTCTGGCAGCTTCATGCTTAATTACAGAATTTAGAGTGTGTGTGAAAGGACGCACATGTTAGCGGCTCTGTGCTTTCCAGTTGATGAATTAGCTGCTTAAACAGGTTGTGAGTAATCTGAAATGTATCACACTTTGAGGAGAAGAAGCATCACAGCGCTGCATTTTGAGCTCAAGGCCACCTTCTGAGGAGGCACAGATAAAGTATACATTCTCTCCAAACAAAATAGGTCATGCTGTTTCAGCTCCAATTAAATGCTGAGAAAAAATAACAGTCAACTGCAGAGCAGCTGTGTACAGAGCAGCTAACATAATTAAAAATTAACCTATTCTGTAATTGACATTTTCCACAGCCACTCCAATTTTTGCTGTAAACTGAACACGAATAAAGGGATGACTCTCAGCCCGTTAACAGACATGTAATGTATGTAGTGGGGGCTTTTCAATGTTTGCAAGATTGTGCGTGTGTAAAAACTAGGTCATCTGTGGGGAACTGACACATCCCCCTGCAAACAGATATTTGAAAATCTGAGAGTGTAGAGAGGGGAGCCACAAGCAATGTGAAAAAAACAACAACAACAAATGACTGCACAAATTGTCGGGATGGAGATAAAACTTATTTGGCGTCTCTTTGTGTACCATTACAATCCTGTGAATGGAGCTAACACCATATTACACAGGATGCAGGTTTCCCTGGTTTTGGTCAAAGCTCAAAGTATTCCCCGCTGTTTCCTCCTGTGGGAGCACAGATCTATATTCAAACACATGTGGTGGACATAATAAGGATTTATACAGGTTATGTGTTCAAATCGATGTACTGGCAACCTGCACTTCCCTTTGTAACACACAGAGTGTCCATCTCCTGTGTAATTTCCCCTCCTAAGCAAACCATAATCTATCCTCCACTTCTCCACCTTCATGACCACATGGTTTATCTGAATGACACCCTGAAGCCGATCAGTTGACCAAACACTTCCACTAAAAAGGCTGCAGCCAACAGCACACAGAGCTCCCTCCGCTCAGGGACGCTGCCTTCATGAGAAAAAATGTTTCGAAAGTGAACACGTTTCACGGTCTCCGAGCCAGGGGCGGCTGAGAGCCTGTTTGTGGACAGAGGAGGATGTTAAAGAGGGCAGAGAGGTATCTAGTTTCAGCAACAGTCAAAAAATAGAGAGGACTTGTTTATGTGCAGGGAGGGAGGTGTTAACCTGACAGGAGACCATGTCCAGGAGGAGCCAGCAGGGGCCACTGTTCCTGCAGGTGCATGCTGTCTGAATAAACCAGGGCAACTTCAAACCTCAGTGCAGGCTGTACCTCAGTGTGCTGTGAATGATGCACAAGTGCATTCAAACAGTCCTCTGTGTTATCATCAGATTATTTTTATCAACCAAAGAAAATGCCATGAATCTTCCTGAGTGTAACAACTTTTCTGTTTGAATGAATTCAGCAAGTTAGTAAAAAGCATCCTTAAAAAGAAGCACAAAACAGATTACTTTACCTCAGCCTTCAACTGGCTGGAACTCTCCTGAAACATGCTTTGTTTATCTATTTATCCATTTATTTTTGCACTGCTGCACATCTTTAAAATAATGTATTTCACTCTATTCTAAAACTCTCAATGCACATTTTAACTTCTTAAATTTCTACTTTTATTATTATGTAGTGATTTGTATTCTCCTTATGAGATGCATTTCATGAATTACACTACCAGTCAAAAGTTTGGACACACCTTCTTATTCAATGGTTTTTATTTATTTTATTATTTTCAACATTGTAGATTAATACTGAAGACATCAAAACTATGAAATAATCTGGTTTTGCCATAATCTGGATTACAACAGTAGTCAAATAGGGCTATCCATTGTGTACTAACCCTACCTCTGAACAACACCACTGATGGTCTCAAACACATTAAGAAGGCAAGTCATTCTACAAATGAACTCTTGACAAGGCTCATGTTCATTAGAAACCATTCCAGGAGACCACTTCATGAAGCAGACTGAGAGAATACCAAGAGTGTGCAAAGCTGTCATGAAGGAAAAAGGGGGCTACTTTACAGAATCTAAAATATAAAACAGATTCTGCTTTGTTTAACACTTTTTTGTTCATTCAATAATTCCATATATGTTCTTTCATAGTTTTGATGTCTTCAGTATTAATCTACAGTGTTTACAATCATTACAATAAATACAAACCCTTGAATGAGAAGGTGATGACAAACTTTTGACTGGTAGTGTATATTATTCCCCTTCATTGTTATTATCATATCATCTTATAATCTGCCTCATGTTTTGCATGATTCTCCACTTTAACTGGTTTGTTTTTTCTTTCTATATTTAAAACATTATTGCTCTTGTGTCTTTGTTTTCATGTCAATTTTGTTTGTTTCCATGTGAAGCTCATGGTGCGTGTACGTTCCTTGTTGTTATCTATTTATTTTATTGAAGGTTCATAAGATATAAAGTTGATTAATATTACTGTTACTGTTATTACAAAAAACAACCATGTTTTAAATTTCAGCAACTTCTGGAGTGAAAAAGGTTTGAGTCATGATGTGTGTGTTTGTGTGTGTATGTGTGTGTGTGTGTGTGTGTGTGTGTGTGTGTGTGTGTGTGTGTGTGTGTGTGTGTGTGTGTGTGTGTGTGTGTGTGTGTGCGTGCGTGCGTGTGATGTACTGCTCTGTGTTGTGTCCTGTATTGATGTCCTGTTTATTCAGTGCTGTTTTGTGATGTTTTAATTGTGACCTGTCAAGGGACTGATGCTGTAACTCAGCCTTAAGCTAACCCTGGTACAATGCATGAAACAGCAATATTCAAAGCATTGCATGCTTTCCCTTTACACATAAAATAACATGAAATATGAGCGACAGTCTCTGCACGCCACAGAATGATACGTGACCAGGTTCAAATCTGCAGAGTGTGCTCTGTGCTGCAGGATACATGTTCATCACAACACTACAGGCCAGTGCGGAGAGGTCGAAAAATAAGAAAATAAACAAACCGCTCAGACATTTTAGATTGCCGGGGCTCACTGAACTGCAATGACAGCTATCGATCCGGCCAGTTATTTACCAGCCGTGCTGTTCCTCTCAGAGGGAGCCAGAGCAGCGGAGGGGGGCAGGGACGATTATTTATGAACGCTTATGTGACAAACTCCTCTGATGTACTGAAAGGATACCACTGACCGAATGAACCGGCCAATCAACACACTGACCATAAAAAATAACACAACACAGGCCTTTATTTTAAGATCACGCCAACAAGACAGCGTTTTAAAAAAACACCTCCTCAAAGTGCTGAGCAAGTTTTCATTCTAATGTCATGTCAATAAACTCTGTTTGGTGTAGCAGATAATTAGGGTTTCTAGATCCACACATGGACGCTCTATATGCTTTATTCAGTCACTTTCATTCTGCAGAGAAAAACAGTAGGATTTGATTTTGGATGAGGCAAAAACACTAAAAAGCTGGGGATTTATATCCTGAAAATCTGCCAGAATCTCAAGAGTGATCTCTCTTGAGATAAATCAGGGGCAATCAGGAGATAAGGGAGAGTTCAACATATATATTAAAACATTTCAATACATTACAGTGCAGGCCTTTTCCACAGCACACATGTTGCCTTTACATATGTTGCTAATAACATTAGCAATGGCTCTGCTCCAGTTCATTGCATAAGAACACATACCAGCGTCCTAGCATACATGTTGTAAAGGTCCTTATACTTGCAGACATTATGTAACATTATTTACTAGAACTGTGTAGATCAAAATGTCCTCTTTGAGATTAAAGGCTTCACTAATTCAGTACATATGGTCCCGGCCCCTCCACCACCCTGGATCACACACTGGAGGAAATTTAGGAGGGAGGTGCGGTAAGTTCATGATGTTAAAGGAAAGTTTAGAGAAACCCTGCTGGGATGTGATTGTAAACACACACCATTATGTTCACATTCTTTATTACCAAGCTGACTGAAATACTTGATTCTGATTGGTTTAAACCCCTTTTACAACTGTGGTTCATTCTATATAGCAAAAGCGATTTCAGGGACAATCGGATCACACACATTATATCAAATTAATCCAGCACATATCCCCTCTGCCTGTTGACACTGTGGTAAAAACATTAGTGTGGTCTCAGGCTGGTCCTGAAGGGGGGAAATAATGACAGTTAGCGGGCACAGATGTGAGAGCAGCCTGAGGAGCTACTGGACCCCAACCATCTCTGAGAGGGACAAGTGGAGCAACATCCTGTCCTGCAGCAGAGCTGGAGAGAGCATCTCTGAGCTGCTGATCTCTACAAAGTCACTGAAACCAGTAGAGGTAGAGATAACAGACACAATGTTCAAAGCTGAGACATTTGACTCATGTATGTTTAAAGGTGAGTCAACGTCAAAGAGAAGAAGGAGAGCTGGATGAGGACAGAAATGTCTACATCAATAGTCCTGCAGAAGTTCAGTTGACCTCGTCTAACGTTACCTTCAATGGAAATGTTCACTTTGATTTAAATTATAACAAATAAGCAGGCTATTGTTCTTCAGTTGGGGGTCCTCCAAAATGCAACACCACCCGTTCACTTTACTTATTTCTCACCTAAATTTAGTCCACTCAGTTTTATGGCAAATTATGGCCTGAAGCATGTCATGTGGAGCAACATCAATACAACTAGTCAAGAAGCCCCCTGCTGTAGCTTATACATACATATACGTATACATTTCCTCCTGGACTTCAGATGTTTGTGGACTAAGATTGGCATTTTGGAGGTAAATTTTTCATTTCTTTGAAGATTGTAACTCTCCATTTTGGACCAGAGGATGGAGCTGAAAAGGAGCAAGGGTTAGCAAATGCTAGCCAGCCAAGACAAATGGTCTGCCAGTACAAAAAGAAGCACAGCAAACCATATTATTGGTCTGATAAACTCTGAAATACTCAACTTAAAGCTGGGGTTGGTAACCAGATTTAGATCCACTTTTTGTTATACTGGTTAAAATGATCTTTATGTCCTGATGGTAATCAATACATAATGTGTTCTTAAAAAAGAGCGAAGAAAAGCTGCTATCTACAGCCGGAGTAAACCTGGGAAAACTCCAGCCAATCACCGTTTTTTGGGTGCCAAAATTTTAAACCATTCAAATCCTGTCCTGCCGTTCTGCCCTCCTCCTGCGCGTACATTTCCCCGGCGTGTACTCCGAGTCCCCGTCTCCTGCCTCTGCTTCCCCTGATTCTATTTCCTGCTCCTCTCGCTCGACCTCGGGCCTGTCCCCTCTGACCTGATGAAGTGCTTTGCTCAGGACTGTAGTCCGGATCAGAGTCTAAAAAGCTCTCACCACGGGGCTCTGACAAGCAGGAGAATTAATGACATTCAATAAGTCCTACAGAAAATGTAGATGTATTGTAGCGTCCGTCCGGACGCTGTAGGGATGACGAGCCGATTCGTGAACACGTTGAGTTTTACTAACCCGTCACTGTCGGCTGTGATCACGCCAACCAATAAAACAACAATCAATGTTTGAATGAATGAAGAACTTCTCCTCTTGTCTCTCCTCTCCCACTCACACACTCTACACCTCTCCTGATGCCTTCACTGACCGTCAACACTGTAGGAATTAAGAACATTTACACTGAACACGTTTAACAAACAGTAGAGCTGTTACAGTTTTATATATGTGTTATAACTTTTCTCCTGATATCTTGTCACCAGTACAACTGGATAATTCTAGCATGAGAGTTGTGAGTACTAACAGCAGCCATGTTTGTTTGTGTTTTTAACTTTCACTATGAGAATGTTTTGGTGACGACCGGTTTTGAATCAGTCACCATCATATGGTCGCAAGTCAGCGGCGCTCGTGCATGTGAGCGGGGGGGGGCGTCATTTCGGAGGAGCTCCGAGGGGAGGGGGGGAGGGGTTAGACGGAGTCCTGAGGAAATGCTACATTCAAATTCATGCTGCTTTTCCGAGACTGCCAACCCCAGCTTTAAAGGGACCAACAGCAAAATATGGCTGAGAAGTTCAATGCGTCGAATACCACGGACGTGAAATCAGCAGACAGCTAACTGCATCTACCTGTCACTCTAAACAGCAACACCCTTTATTAAGCGGTTGGTCAGGCAGCAGGTTGCTTGGACCAGATGGGAGCACACCATGGACCATAAAGTCACCTGGACGGATCTCTGGCAGGCTGGGCCACACCGCATCACCTTCCTGATTCCAGCAGTTTATGATGTTCTACCTGTTCTAGCCCAGCGAACCTCTTCACCTGGGGAAAGTGGAGACCCCGAACTGCCAGCTGTGTTCAGCAAGAGGAACTCTGGAGCACATTCTGAGCTCCTGCCCAAAAGTGCTCGGCAAAGGCCGTTACACCTGGCGCCACAACCAGGTGCTGAAACTGATTGCAGAAGTCATCAGTAAAGGAATCAGCAGCTGCAGCCGAGTGAGACACAGCTTTTGTCAATCCGGAGAACAGAACCATGGGAAGACCCAATGCCACCTGAACACGGCTGGGTCGCCTGGGTGAGGGTGTCTAATGCTGAAAGACCTGAAACCCCCAATGACCCCTGAACACATCACTGAGGATGTGTTCAGGTGCATCCGAAGATGTATTCAAGAGTATTATTTATAACTTTCTCTATAACGGTCACAACATCATTTTAAAAACTGTAATAATCACCCTCCATCCATACAGACATGAAAGCCATTTTGTTTACTATACTGCATAGTTGTACTTTTAAAGGTGACATATCATGCAAAATTTACTTTTTAATGGTTCTCTACCTGAAATATGTTTCCCTGGCATGTCTACAAACCCCCCGAGAATGAAAAAAATCCATTCTGCCCCTGTTCTGATTTCTACACCTTTCTATAAATGTGTGCTGAAACAAGCCGTTTCAGACTTCAGTGTTTTTGTTACGTAACAACAATATCCGGTTTGTCACAGAGTCTGAGCTCGGAGCTTGTTCAGTCCATAGCCTGTTTAAAACACAACTCAACTCCTCCTCTGTTTTTCATTCCCTGCACTCGTGTGCTAACAAGAAGCTTAGGAGGGAGGCATGCTAGTTGTAGGCTGTCTTAATAAACACAAAGGTCGGTTTTACTCCCCAGGCCTGCAGATTTGAAGATCTAGTGGATGATTTTTATTTGTCATGGAAAAGTGCTAGCACTAATTAGCATAGCCACATAGCTACATGTTCGTAGCTGTGTACCAAGACACACGTCTACATACTGATAAATAAAACAACAAGAAACACTAAATCTGTGACCAATGGTTCAGAAAGGTCCTGCTACAGGCGCCTCTCCGTCAGGATCAGATTCTGGATCAGATTCAGAGGGTTGAAGTAACGCGGGTCTGTGAGCAGCCGTGTATATTCAGCCAACATGTAAACATTAGATCAACGTGCTGGACAGCCGATGGCACATCCACTTCCTGAGGGGGCGTGGTCAGAGAGAAAACAGAGTGTTCTGAGGAGGACTGAAGAAGAGGGTTTTTCAGGCAGACCAAAATCTGATTTCAAAGTGTTTTTTTGAGCATAAACTTTAAAGACATGTTTTGGGGACCTCTTAGACCAATATATATTGATGAAAAAAGCGTGATATGTCACCTTTAACACATGACTCTATGGGGGAGGACTCACTCATGGAGCCAGCCTCAAGTGGCCATTGGAGGAACTGCAGTTTCCTAATGATGAATTCAATTTCCAACTCCAGAGGTTGCTTTTCATATTCTTAATATTCAGTAGTGCTAGATCTAAAGTCCATGCTGTGAGTCTGTCGTTGATGCTGGTAAATATTTAAAAGTTGGAGTTATTTATTAAAGTAGACTTTCATTATTTAGCCATGCTCAGAATGGTTTGATAAGTCTATTAGTCTCCTTTAAATGAGGTCATAGCTTAAATAACCGAGTGGCTATTCGTAACTTCCTGATGAACAACAAACACATGACTTATCTTATGATAAATATGTTGACTATTTAATCAGTTCTTTACACTTTTACAAAATACCTCAGCAAAAAGATCCACAGCCTTCACCATGAATCACTTTACATAACTGATATATTTATACTACTCTGTACTTAATGGCCCTAATCTGTTCTTGCTGTCGCCTGTGGCTGATTTTGCATTCAGTGATTTTTACAGCCGTGTTTGAGCCCGGGAGCTGCTACTGTAAGGAAGCCTTTTAAAGTGTTGGCATGAGAATAAGAAACCTAAGGAGATCCCCTTTCCATCACTGACCTCAGGGACCAGGCAAAGTGGACTGACCTTTAGTCCATGAAGCATCCAGTAACCAGAGCCTGCATGGACCACCTCCAAACGCCCCGTCATCCAACAACATGGGTGTAAGCAGAGTTCTAATTATACTTAGTATGTAACATGGGTAATGCTGGAAGAATCTTAGTTCCACAGTGTGACCTGCGTTAGAGGGTGTAAAAGTCTGAGTGTGGGCTGCATACTCACAAAGTCTAAGTCAGTCAACTGGTATGTATAGAAGGTTAAATACTCTAAACTGACTCTGGTGCTTCATGTGGCCCCTGCGATCCTCACACTCTCTAGACAATCTTGGTCCTTATATTTGAGGAACCTGCCTTTTTACTTTCATTTCACTTTATATAGTGTATTTGAAAGACACATTACATAGTGCAACTTCCACCTGTTACTCACTTTAATTGTATTTATTTATTTTAAGTGTAGCATCTTATTTTAATGGTTTAATATTTTAGTGTTTATTATCTTAGAAATGTATTTTATTTTGGTGAGTTTAATTTCCTGTGTTTAGTTTTAACATCTTATTTTACTTCCAGTGTTCAATATATCATAAGAGCTTTTCCTCAGTTCATTCAGCAACTCCTTTTTTTTTTTCATTTATTTATTTATTTATTTATTTGTTTATTTATTTATTTATTTATGTATCTTATCTTTATTGTTATTATTGTTATTGTTGCATATAGTGTGTTCTTAACCTTAGGGTTGTGGGATGGGTTTGGGTTTGGGGGTGGGGTTGGGATTAGGATGGGGGGTCTTTTTGTTTTCATTTTTATATATATCTTATCTTTTTTTTTTTAATTCTAGTTGAAGCTGTTTTTATGTACAGCACTTTGTGTTACAATGTCATTGTATGTAAAGTGCTTTATAAATAAAGTCTGATTGATTGATTGAAACAAGCTGTAGTAGCTGAAGTTTTGTATTTAGAGATTGTAGCTATCACTAGTTTCATGCTCTTGCCCCTCGTCAGGCTTTTAGTCATTTAAAAGAAAAAAGAAAAGTTATCACAATTACATAAAATTACATTCATAACCTTGCATGGAATTATGTGTAAAAGGAGCACTCACACTCGCTAAATTAGTAATAATACATTTCTCAATTTGGTTTCAGTGAGGAGGGAGGCCGGGTGTCCCGGACAGCAGGAGAAAGAGTTGCCTCCTGCAGTGGTTGCTGTTTCTGTAGCAATACTTCAACGATGTGCGTGGGGATATTTTGACTATCCAAAAAAAAAACAGTTTACGGACACAATAAACTGTATACTGAGAGAGAGAGAGAGAGAGAGAGAGAGAGAGAGAGAGAGAGAGAGAGAGAGAGAGAGAGATATGTGATGTAAATGATATGATAAATAGATGATATGATGATATATAATAGATGATATGAGATGTAAAAGATAAATGAAATTATTATTATTATTATTATTATTATTATTATTATTATTATTATTATTGTTGTTGTTATTAGTATTACTGTTGTAATTATTATTTTTTGTTGTTGTTAGTATTATTATTGTTATTTTTATTATCATTATCATTATTATTCATATATTTTCTTTCTTCTATACAGCTCTGTTAGTTTAACATTTAATCTTATTATTCTGTAATTGTTTGTAATTTTGTGTTTTATTTCTTTTTAAGCTTTAGCAATGATTACGTATGTTTTCCATGCTAATAAAACCTTTTGAATTGAGAGAGAGAGAGAGAGAGAGAGAGAGAGAGAGAGACAGAGACAGAGACAGAGACAGAGAGAGACTGTACACATCACACATCACAGACCTGTACATACACACATCACAGACCTGTAAATCTTTCCTCTTTAAATCTTTATATTTTAATTTTACATTACTGTAAATGATCTATAGTCATCTGTAAAATATAAATGAAATTATTATTATTATTGTTGTTGTTGTTGTTGTTGTTGTTGTTAGCATTATTGTTGTAATTATTATTTTTGTTTTTGTTTTTGTTAGTATTATTATTGTTATTTTTATTTTTATTATCATTATTATCTTTATTATGCATATATTTTCTTTCTTCTTTCTACATCTCTGTTAGTTTAACATTTAATTTTATTATTCTGTAATTGTTTGGAATTTTGTGTTTTATTTCTTTTTAAGCTTTAGCAATGATTACACGTTTTCCAATGTTTTGCTAATAAAGCCCTTTGAATTGAATTGAAAATTGACAGAGAGAGAGAGAGAGAGAGAGAGAGAGAGAGAGAGAGAGAGAGAGAGATGGAAAGAACTAGCTTTTTATTGCAAATAAACCGGTAGAACTGAGGAACAAGATGCTATTTTCTAATTGTTTCACGGTGGTAACTCCCTAATGAAGTCATGAAGAAATCCAAAGCTCTGCACAAACCTGCAAAGGTGCCAGATTTAGTTTGTGGCTTCCGTTTGCGCACTTCATCCTGAGCACTGTGTGGCTCTGCTCCACTCTAACCCTAATCCTCAACACAAAGAGCTCTAATTCACAGGTCAGCAGCAGGCCGCCCTTTGGAGTCTCATTGTGATACGCACGGTAAGCTTATGTCTGGTGGACTCTACCACCACTCTTTGCAGTGTGCTACTAAAAAATAAATTGAAAAACTTTTGGTATGCATGAGCTCATTTTTCTTAGCAGAGTACCAAAACATGTATTGATATATTTTCATTCTGACAAGTATTATATTGAATTTTAAAATTCTGGTATCATGAAAACTCTACTGAGGTGAGGAGTAAAGAGCATAAGGCAAAGAAACTCTACTCAGTGCCAAACTCATCATTGCCCCACTCACCTTCTCGTGGTACATTTCCCTGTCTTTTACTCTGTGCATGCAGAGCATCTTCTCACCCTATCAAATTGTAAAGAGGGTTTGTTTGGTAACAGTCCAGATAAGAAGAGGTACATTTGTCTGTTTTTATTCACACATGTAGGGAGCCTGGTTACTGTCAGGACATTTTCGTGAGAGCAGTGCAGTGTGAAAGGGGCTCATGTAGCTATTTACACCGTTAATATGAGCTTTCAGTAGAATCAATATATGTTTTAATAGAGTTGATTTATTGATATTAACAGCATCTGCCATGTTTGCATTACATTACACTGAAAGCACTTCTTTCTGAATCCGTACCCCTCAGATTCCCCTCACATTCTGACCATAAACAAACCCTAGGTCACTATTGATGTTTCGAAAACCTCACAAAGTTCACAGCTTGGCAAAAAACATCAACAAGACATTGACATGCGCTGCACTACCTGATGCTCCTTTTGCAGCTTTAAAGTAAAAACACACATCTATGATGTTTATGTGAAGAAGAAATGCTGCCTTTGAGAGGGGCTGTATTTACAAAGTGAATCAAATTAAATGACCGACAGCTGGAGAATCCAAAGCACGGAGAAGCGGACAGATTTTGAAGAAATTGCCATGCATGACATGAGCTCGTGTTTTTTTTAAATCTGACGCCTAGTTGCTATGATGACATTGAAACATTGGAACAGTTATCATTTGTCAGTTTTCACTTGTACTATTCTGTTTCATATTCCTGCCTGTGTAAGTGTGTGTGTCAGCATGTGTTATATAAGTGTGCTCAGGCTGACTGATTAGGACTCAGATCAAGGTGAAACATGTTCTGTAGCTTGACATGAAAACATGACGCTGCATCATGTTAGATGTATGAGGTGTACATTAATGTGCCCTGCTCTGATTGGTTCAGCTTGTCTGTAAAACATCTTGTACATAAAGGCAGAAGAGTGTCCTCTCTACTTTACTCAGTGGTGTGATGAAACTGATAGCACTTTGTTACAGTACTAAAGTATTTCCTTAGAAAGTCTGTACTTGAGTTTTTACTTTTCTGTCATCTTCCCCTTTTATTCAGTTTGTGCAGCATTTAACTCTTAGGCCTGAATGGGCGGCCTGTTAGTCCCGCTCTATATACTATGATTCCTGTGTTCTTTGTCATGTCTCATTTCTCTATGTATTTGCTTTGGTTTTTACATTATGTCTTTTATTTGGCAAGTGGACTGGTGGCAGGAGAGATGCTGGTTCACTTGCCTGGTCACTGCCTAGGTGCCCTAAAGTACGTTTCTTCTTCTTCTTCTTCTTCTTCTTCTTCTTCTTCTGACTTGTGCAGTGTCAGTTTCTTTTGTTTTAAATCTGCTGTATAAATAAATTTGACTTGACTTTGCACTTACTTTGTGAATTAGACAATGTCATTTCGGCTAAGTTGCAGAGGTTTAGCAGGTGCAAAAGCCGTGCAATACTTTTGTGAATTGGACCCTAAAAATTGATTTACACTTCGGCGTCACCCCTTCCCATCAGGGGCTGATGCGGACATGAGCACCACATACTTGTTGATGTGTCTGTGTCGCGCAGCAATTCTCCACCGGTACGCTCAAGGGCAGTGTGGTCTCTCTGATATCCAGTCGCCTGTTACCGGCTACCAGCTACAATCTCTGTTTACTTTTCCACAGAGTTTCAGAGCGTGTTAAGTTAATCTACAGCTGGTACATGTTGCTGTTTATCATACAGACATGATTACATGAAGAACAGAGAGGAGGAGATGAAATACACGGCCGATGAGCGGCCGATAAGTGGCTGATGACTGGGGAACCCGGATGTGATGTACATGCGAGAAATACAATGCCGCCAAGCTGACCAATCACGTGGCTTGTGGTCCGCGTTGATTCTATGGGTAGTTACATTTTGGATGGGGTGCACTTCAGCTATGTGCGTAGGTCTCTGTGTAGGTAATCTACATGCGTAGGTCTCTGTGTAGGCAATCTACGTGCGTAGGTCTCTGTGTAGGTAATCTACGTGCGTAGATTCAACGCAGAAGTATAAATCAGCCTTAAGGATGGTAGTAATGAAACACTGGAAGCCATCTAGTGTAAAAACCTTGAAGGAGGAGGAGAAGGAGAAGAAGAAGAAGGGTGGATCAAGTAGAAATGTGCAACAAGAGGTTTCAAAGCTGCTTCCTTTTTTATGAACATCATTCACTTTTAGGTTTTTGTTGAAGGCTTCAGAACAATAAGCATGAGAAAAATACTCGGTTACTTCAGTTCAGTTAATATCTAATGCTTTAATCAAGTCTGTCTGTCATGTCCTTCATCCACTGCTGACTTTAGTGCCTTGAAAATGAATTGAATACACTTTTATCATAGTTCATCGATTTACTTTTGTTCTTGTCTGCATGTTCCACTGTATTCCCTGGCAACAGCACAAAAAACAGTTAACAGGTAAACAGGAATGTTAACATTCAGGTTTCAAATAAATTCATGTGAAGGCCTTTGCTGATGTTTTGTGAATGACAAAAAAGAGAGAGCATGTTTGCTGAACCTCAAAGACGCACACTTTAGATTAACGGAAACAGGGCGGATGCTTTGTGCCCTTTCAACCAAATGAAAACGGATCTTTTGATGAAGATCTCCTCCTCCATCCTGTTCAAATCTAATATAAACTACAATATCGAGAGCCTTCATTCGGGTCTCATTCAGTGTGGACTTCCATCCTTTGAGTCATACATAGTTCATTTGCTGATGACCTTTTTTCTGTCTTTTGGGCTGTTCAGAGCTTATATAATCTTTTCTAAAATGTTATAAGATAAAAACCAGAATAGCACCGGCAAAATTTACGACTCTTACATAACCTTTAGGTCATACAGAAATTCCTGGTATGAAGCATAAAAGATACTCCAAGAAATGACATCACAATCAGTAGAAGTATCAATGTGCGCTGTGTTTCCATCGCAGATCAAACCATAAAGCTAAAAATTGATCATCATTTCTGTTTGATTTTTTGAAGTGAAAGATCATGCACGTAATCCTCCATGTCCAATAACATGACCTCACTCGTCCCATTTGAAGGAAGCAAAAGTTACTCATACATGAAAGGTGACATCCAAGGCCTGGATAAATGTTGTAAACAAGCGGCAACCTCCGGTCTCAAAATATGAGGCCATTGAGGAAGTGCTAAAAACTGCAGTTCATGGAGGATCCGCTTGAGGCTGGCTCTAGAAGTACCAGAAACCACATACACACCAATTCAAAGAGACGATCTTTACAGCAGAAATAAACATGTTTACAGCCTGGTTCAAAAAACGAGTGTAGTCTGTATACCTCATTTCTCTCGTACCGGGGGTGCATTTTTTTCCAACGCTGCAATTTCGAAGATATTAAGATTACCAGTTTTCCATTATGAGAGGCACAGCTGACTTGATTGACAGGTGGGAACACTGTAGCTGTTGGCGAGGAGGCTCAAAGCCCGCCTCTTTATGTCACACTTGCTCAGACAGGAGTTATGTTGAGTTCAACATAACTGCACAAATGCATCTGTTCCTTCGGAGGGTATCCCCTCAATTAGAACTGTCCAGGGTAAAACTTTAGAGCTGGTCACCAGTTACAAGTACCTGGGACTAATTATTGATGGAGACCTTTCATTCAAAGTGCATGTCAAAAACCTGATCTCTAAATTAAGGGTGAAGCTCGGTTTCTATTACAGAAACAAGTCATGTTTCTCCCTTAGAGCTCGGAAGCTCCTGATGTCAGCTACTTTCTTGCCTGTACTTGATTATGGCGATGTTGTGTATATGTGTGCTTCATCCAGCTGCCTACAGACCTTGGTTCCGGTCTACCACTGTGCTCTGAGGTTTATCACTGGTTGTAGCCGCGTCACCCACCACTGCGAACTGTACGCTAAAGCTGGCATGCCTTCCTTAAATGTAAGGAGATATACACACTGGATGACTCTGGTTTATAAGGCTCTTCTTGGCTTGGCTCCTACTTATTTATGCACTTTTCTTCAGAGAACTGGAAGCCGTTATGCCCTACGATCAAATGACATTTTGCATCTTTCTACTCCTCGTGTTCGAACTGAAACGGGAAAAAAAGCATTCAGTTTCTCTGCCCCCTCTGCTTGGAACGCCCTCCAATCTGAACTGAAACTGTCAGCATTTGTTTCATTGGAAGCTTTCCGCTCTATCTTAAGAAAACGACAACGGAAATCCTTCGAGCAGTGCCTGTGTTCTTAAATTGTAACTGTAAAATAACTTCTGCACTTTATTTTATCAAATTGCTTGTATTTTATATTTTAATGTTTGTTGTCGTTGTTATCTGTCTGTTTTGTTTACTATGATGTTGCTGCCTCTCTTGGCCAGGTCACCCTTGCGAAAGAGGTTTCGATCTCAATGGGTCTTTTACCTGGTTAAATAAAGGTTAAATTAAAAAATTAAAAAAACATTTCCAATATGGCTCCCACCAACCATTGGCTTCAAAACAGTGCTTCACAAACAGATGGGTGACGTCAAGGATACTAAGTCCATATTTTATACAGTCTATGGTTGTAATATGCGACAACACTATGAGAGTTCTGTTAATGAAGTAACATTTGCAAAAGTCAGGCTAAAAAGTTGACTTCAGTTAAATAATCATTCTTTGAGAGTGTTAATCTTCCTCACATCTGCTCCTTTGTGTGATCTTGATTTGTTGAACAGCATGAGTCGAAAAAATAAACTGTTGAAAGGGCAGAGTGGCTCACAGATGTAATTGGAGTATTTATACGCACATGAGTGGGTGTGTTTTTTTTTCTCAAAATTATGACTCATTTTGTTTTTAATTGTGCTGCAAAGACAATATCACTGTCTGAGAAACTGCTGGAATCTGTTCTAATTATATTTCCAGCTTTATTGCTAACACCTATCACCTAAATTGCATGCATCAAACACACATGCACACACACAACACACACACACACACAACACACGCACACGCATGCACACACACGCACACACACGCACAAAAGCTTACTTAAGTGGTGTTGTTTTTTCTGAAAGCTCCACTGTATATTTATTTGGCAGAAATTGCGACACAGAAATAGAACTCATGATTTTGTCCTTCAAACATGGTGGCATGTGAAAGCAAGTAAACATGTTTAATTACAAAAATGGGTATTAAAGGCTGCTTTTTCTTCTGTTCAGCTAACACTCTATTCAAATATAAGGCAGCCATGAGGAATTCTAAGGTGGTATTCATGTCCTTTTGGTCTAGCCAGAGGGAAGCTCTGTAGAAAGACTGAAGCGAGAACACACACAAGTCTGTTTGAGAGCTCTCAATCAGATGCTCTGATGCTGCTGTAAATAAAACCAAAGTGACCCAGCTGAACAGGAGAAGTCATTCAGTCACCAGTGTGAGCCGAAAATGCTGCTTTTGAACACAAAGTCCATCAATGTTTCATTCTTATTAGCCGGCTGTGTGGAACAGTTGATTCTGGTTGGTCAAAAACCCCAAACAAATGGAGCAACACCTGCACGCTACTTCAGGCAGGCAACTTGAGCTGCACTAATTTCACATTTGCCTCTCACAATCACCTGACAAAGTATCCTCCTAATGAAGAGGTCTGTTTAAGCTGAAGGATTTCCGGTCTCTGCCTCAGCTCTGCCGATGCTACTGTTGCACTGCGCTCAAACTTTCACCCACAGCACCTCTCCAGCATACACCTGCAGGCTCCGACTATATGGGGTTTCAAATGTTATGTCATCACTCCTCACTTTGTGCATGTGAGTCTATCTGCAAGGGGATGTGAGGTTCAGAAGCGGAGAGGCCAAATACAAACAATGTTCTCCTGCTGTAATAAAGTTCTGATCGATACAGCGAGAGCTGACTGGCTGAATGATGATTAGTTCTCAATGGTAAAAGTGCTGCCAGGGACAAGCTGCACATGATCTGCAGAAAGTCGTCCGGCACCTTCAAACTCTGTTGGCACTGTGGTAAAAACATTAGTGTGGTCTCAGGCCGTTCTTGAGAGTGGACATGATGACAGTTAGCGGGCACAGATGTGAGAGCAGCCTGAGGAGCTACTGGACCCCAACCATCTCTGAGAGGGAGAAGAGGAGCAACATCCTGTCCTGTGATCCAGAGCTGAAGAGAGCCTCTCTAAGCTGCTGATCTCTACAAAGTCACTTAAATCATAATAATTTTAAAGGTGTGTCAATGTCAAAGCTCTGTGAAGAAGGAGAGCTGAATGAGGACAGAAATATCATTGATTCCTGCAGGAGTCCTGTTCACCTTGTGCAATGTTACTTCAATTGATAGTTTCCACTGAAGGGCAAAAAAGGCTTCCTACTTACGGGCTACAGAGAAATGACTGGACTCTGCTGCTCTGTGTTTAAAAACTTAAAAAATGCCGGACAGTTGTTGTTCAGTTATATGACGAGGAGACAAGCCCGGGTTCTGCTTCTTAAAGGGATATTTCATCATTTTTGAAGTGGGGTTGTATGAGTGTTATGTCACGAGTTTCTGCTAGCCACACAACTTGTGATCTGCTGGTATATTTAAGATGATCACTGTGTCAGAAGGTAACAGGACTTTAAGATGATCACTGTGTCAGAAGGTAACAGGACTTTAAGATGATCACTGTGTCAGAAGGTAACAGGACTTTAAGATGATCACTGTGTCAGAAGGTAACAGGACTTTAAGATGATCACTGTGTCAGAAGGTAACAAGACTTTAAGATGATCACTGTGTCAGAAGGTAACAGAAATTTAAGATTATCACTGAGTCAGAAGGTAACAAGACTTTAAAGGTGACATATCACGCTTTTTTCATCAATATATATTGGTCTAAGAGGTCCCCAAAACATGTCTTTAAAGTTTATGCTCAAAAAAACACTTTGAAATCCGATTTTGGTCTGCCTGAAAAACCCTCTTCTTCAGTCCTCCTCAGAACACACTGTTTTCTCTCTGACCACGCCCCCTCAGGAAGTGGATGTGCCTCGGCTCTCCGGCACGTTGATCTAATGTTTACATGTTGGCTGAATATACACAGCTGCTCACAGATCACGTTACTTCAACCCTCTGAATCTGATCCAGAATCTGATCCTGACGGAGAGGCGCCTGTAGCAGGACCTTTCTGAAGGATTGGTCACAGATTTAGTGTTTTCTTGTTGTTTTATTTATCAGTATGTAGACGTGTGTCTTGGTACACAGCTACAAACTATGTGGCTATAGTAACTAGCGCTAGCACTTATCCATGATAAATAAAAATCATCCACTAGATCTTCAAATCTGCAGACGTGGGGAGTAAAACTGACCTCTGTGTTTATTAAGACAGCCTACAACTAGCATGCCTCCCTCCTAAGCTCCTTGTTAGCACACATTTGTGCAGGTAATGAAAAACGGAGGGGGGATTCAGTATTATTTTATACAGTCTATGGGCTGAACAAGCTCTGAGCTCTGACTCCGTGACAGACCGGATATTGTTGTTACGTAACAAAAACACGGAAGTCTGAAACGGCTCGTTTCACACACATTTACAGAAAGGTGAAGACATCAAAAAAGGGGCAGAATGGATTTTTTTTCATTCTCGGGGGGTTTGTAGACATGCCAGGGAAACATATTTCAGGTAGAGAACCATTAAAAAGTCAAATTTGCATGATATGTCACCTTTAAGATGATCACTGTGTCAGAAGGTAACAGGACTTTAAGATGATCACTGTGTCAGAAGGTAACAGGACTTTAAGATGATCACTGTGTCAGAAGGTAACAGGACTTTAAGATGATCACTGTGTCAGAAGGTAACAGGACTTTAAGATGATCACTGTGTCAGAAGGTAACAGGACTTTAAGATGATCACTGTGTCAGAAGGTAACAGGACTTTAAGATGATCACTGTGTCAGAAGGTAACAGGACTTTAAGATGATCACTGTGTCAGAAGGTAACAGGACTTTAACATGATCACTGTGTCAGAAGGTAACAGGACTTTAAGATGATCACTGTGTCAGAAGGTAACAGGACTTTAAGATTATCACTGTGTCAGAAGGTAACAGGACTTTAAGATTATCACTGTGTCAGAAGGTAACAGGACTTTAACATGATCACTGTGTCAGAAGGTAACAGGACTTTAAGATGATCACTGTGTCAGAAGGTAACAGGACTTTAAGATGATCACTGTGTCAGAAGGTAACAGGACTTTAACATGATCACTGTGTCAGAAGGTAACAGGACTTTAAGATTATCACTGTGTCAGAAGGTAACAGGACTTTAAGATTATCACTGTGTCAGAAGGTAACAGGACTTTAAGATTATCACTGTGTCAGAAGGTAACAGGACTTTAACATGATCACTGTGTCAGAAGGTAACAGGACTTTAAGATTATCACTGAGTCAGAAGGTAACAGGACAACAAAATAGAGCCAAATTATTATTATTAAACTCACTATTAAAATGTTAAGTTTCGTTTGGTTTAGAACTTGCAAAAATGAAACTTAACAGTTCTGCAGCACACTCAGTGATGATAGGATCATGGAGGCCGTAATGTTACTAGGCTCTTATTTGCCTTCCAGGCTGCTGCATTGATCACGTGACTGAAAACTATGAATTGAAATGTTTAGAGTTATGTAAATTATAACAAATAAGCAGGCTCATGCTATAATTTGATAGTGATTAGAAATGTTCAGTTAAATGTTAATTACTCCTGCATGGCGGCTGATAAGACTCTTTTTCCATGGAAGCGTTACACTCAGTGGAATCAGAGGGACAGGTTTTTTTTCTATATAAACAGATCAATTTCAAGATTACACAAGTCCTCCTCAACCTGTTGGGATTCTAATTTGTATTACCACCTGTTCTGCACCACCACATGCACTTTACATTATGCCTTACTTACTCACATTTCCCATAGAAAGTGCAATTTGTTTTTTAAGTTGCGATTCTGCACACACAGGAAAGATCACAGGGCTCCAGATAACATGTCTTCATGTTGAAGCCCTGGGCTCTCACTTTGTAGTTACTCGTGGTAACCCTGCACCGAGCAGAGTCCTCTCTGATAATCTGCAGTCGTGCTGGTAACCCTGCACTCTGGGCAGCCTGCTTTTTTAAGAGCTGCTTAGAATTCTTCAGGGAAGGGCAGCTCGGGTCAATCACCTGAGGAGCAGTCGTCATGTATGATGTAAACACAACAAGTGTTCAGGCTGACCTCCTTTCCAGGCATAAATGTGGGTAGGTCTCAGCACAACTACTAAATGTTAACACACAGTTCAATGACGATGATTATTATATGTCCAGCTGTATGTTCACATAATCATGGAAAATCAAATCTATCCATTATTTATATTTATATTAATATTTATACCATTTACCCTGTTTGGGGCTACAGGAGGGCTGGAGCGAATCTCAGCTGTCACTGGGCGAGAGGCAGGGTGCACCCTGGTCAGAGGGTTATCACAGGGTTAACATATAGAGACAGACAACCACACACACTCACACTCACACTCACACTCACACTCACACTCACACTTATGAACAAATTTAGAGTTACCAACTGACCCAAGGAGCATGTTTGACCGAGGGAGAAGGCTGGGAGGGTACCCATGCATGCAAAATCAAATGTAAAAGCAAAATATTTTATTTTGTGGAGTCCCCCAGGGATCTATCCCAGGTCCCCTTTCATTCCCTGTTATTCAATCTCAGACGCAAATCTTCCACCAACACAAAGTATAAGAATGTGCAGATAATAGAGAACTGTACGCCCTCCATTTAGGTTTCAGATTATGATTTGCCTTGCTGACTTGTCTGAAAATTTCCTGCACTTACATGACTCCAAATCAGAGATCCTTATAATTACCCCTCCTGGCCCCAGTGCTTGCATTATTAATCGTCTCTGATCTGGTCTGGGTGCCTTATCTAATGATGTCACACTAAAAGCCTGGGATACGGACATAATTTACTTTGGTTCACTCAACTTCTGCTGTCTTGTTTCAATTAGTATTTTCTTTTCTTTACTTTTCTAACTTTATGTTGTTAACCTTCTTTTCTTTGACTTACATTTTTGCACAGTATCCATTTTTTTATTCATATTTTTTTTGTCTTTAGTAATTGTAATATTGAAACACTCCTGATGCTTAGTATGCTGTTGTTCTTTTAATCTGTAAAAAATCACAGATATGTTTAAGTTTCTAGCATCATTGTAAGTGGCCAGAAACGGCAATTAAATTAAGTTAAAATTAAATGTTAAATGTTCCAGGTTGGAAGCGGGTACCCCGGAACTGCTCAGAGAGTTTAAATGCACGGCGGCATCTCTGCGCAATCAGCTGATCGGAGGATCACAGCTGATCACAGCTGATCAGCAGCGGAGCAGCAGCTGTGATCGGGCAGAGCAGCAGCAGGGATCTGTGCGAGTGGCGTGTGTGCAGTTGGGGAGGCCTCGTAGTAATCCATGGTCGAGATGGTTCTCCAAGCTTAAATGTTTTGCACCCTTGGTAGGCGAAGCGAGTTTCACGGTGCGTGCTGGAGACAAATAAATATATTGCACCTGTCGACCTCAACGTCTCATCATTTACCAAGGGCTGTAACAATCATACTTTAAAAACTTGCCTTGAATTCACTTGTCTTTACGGTGTGCTCCGGTCATATCTGTTAGTTAGGGAGCTGACATGAATAAGTAATAAGATTTAACATAGAGATTATGCACTGCCAAAGATGTTTCTCAAGTAATGTCTGTGCAGACTTTGAATTGCTTGAGACAGTATTAAGGGTTCATGCCAATCACATGTATTGAAACAGTCTCTTGGACATGTCACGACGGCACCATATGTAAATGTTGTCATGCAGGTCAAAAGGCAAAGTGTCCGGGACCAGAAGGCAGAGAAATGTCAGATATTTAAACATGTGTGACAGTTGAAACCATCATTGACCTTCGAGGGGGCTTTAACTGGCTGCAGGGATCGAGCGGTTCAAAATAATCCTCCCCTGTCAAACGTCACTCAAGCTCAGCAATAACACAAGTCATCATCCAGCTTAGCTTTCCTCCAATTTCGGGAAAGAGGCAGAGACTCGTGGAAATTGGTATGTTAACCGGCAGCCATGAAATCTGTTAATTTTTTGGACCACAATGGAGATCAAACACTGGTGGATTTGGGTAATTAAGGGTCCTTGGAGCCTGTTGATGTGAAAATCTGTTCTTACACCTTCACTTTACGTGTTAGCAAAGCACACTGGGGGGCTGGGTTGGGTGGCTGGGGTTGACTGAGGGTGAAGGGGAAGGCAGAGCAGGCAAGCTAATCGTGACAAGTCTAGATCACAGAGTTTCATCCAAGGAGTTCATCTTGGACTTCTAATGAAACTGACCTTCTATGAATACCCTCATGATCTCTTTAATAAAGTCCTCAATCAAAGTCACAGACCCCCTACTGAGAATGGGTATTACTTAAAATTACCATGAACTCTAAGTACATGGAGATAATTATGACAAATATGTGAATGGTTCCTTTAATTGACTGTGTTTTGGTTTATTGACGCAACAGATTAAAAGAGGCACAACACACTGCTTTAAAGGAGATTTATCACCATTTGTAGAAGGTTATGAACATGTCACGACATTGGGTCGGGCAGAGTGATGATCACAAAGGCAAAGTAGACAGATTTTGAACCCACTTTAATTTCGCTTTTATAGAGTCTCTGGTTTATTTTGGCTTTAAATATCTGCTATACTGGACACAAACAAACAAAAAATAGATTAAAGCTAAGGTTCATTTACAAAAGCTTTCAGGGAGGCCCGGGTCAAACATGATGTGACACCACAGAGTAGTCTCCAGCATGTCATCCGGCTGAATGTGTGCATATGGAGTATGAAGTTTCATGATATGATTCAAAGCAGACAAATAAAGCACAGGGGGGAGGGGGGTGCAGGCACAGAGCCCATTATCCTGCTACAGTATATCCTTGGGAAAGAAGACAAATATATACAGCACACATGCTATCTCTGTAAAATTAGTGATTTGCTTTTATCTGAAATCAAAGAGAAGCTCACAAATCTATTAAACGCCACCTTTTGTTTTTTAATAATGCACCAAACTGGGACCAAAGACGGCTTTTCAAGCAATATGTAGACTTTTGTTCAGAACAAATATAATTAGACTTATTTTTAAGATACTTTCCGCAACGCTGAACCTAATTTGTATTTAGTAAAGTACAGTCCTTGATGAGCTATTCCCAGAGGCTGGGAGGCCCAGTTTGTATTTTGAACCAGCATAAAATCCTTGAATTAAGGAAAACTCAAGGGCCTTTCACTTTCCAGAGATTGTCGACTGCTGGATATATTAAGATTAGAATAGCTGTCTCTGTGGCATTGATTACTCTCTTCTAAGGGACGACTGTGTTTTCTTTTTCTTTCCACTCGTGTTCATGTTCACTTCTATAAAAAGGTCTAATGCTGGATCCAACATCCTACGATGTTTCTGAAGGCATGAGGCCAGACTGGTGCAGTCTCATGCTGCTCTTTCCAAGATTAAACAGCCAGCTTTTTAACATTAGTATCAATAGATGATTTTTATTCCTTCTTTTATGTGCAAAGAAGGTCACAACTATTACATTTCTTAAAAATGGGTTGTGCTGAAAATATTTTTAATTCTTGCAGAGCATATATGTCTCAACTTTACAATCTTACCAGTAACAGGTTTACTGTATCATATATATATTGTTTATCCTGAGGGTTCTTGATACCAGACAAAAGCAGACAGACCGGGTTTCTCATTTCTTGCCTGAAGCAGATTTGATCAGATATATCTAGTTTGATATTTAAGCTAATGTTCCATAGCCGAGAACGCTGATTCCAGCCAGCTTACGTAAAGTAAAATATCTGTTAAGTTAGACCTAAACACCCAGTAAATCTTGCACTTATCTTTATTATAAAATATATGTAAATAAAAAAAACATAAATATCCTTTATTTCTAGTTTAAACTCTTTTGTTTGTTGTTATAAAAATGGGAAGTATGAATTGAATGTGATTTTAGAGGGAGCTCTCTAGCATACTCTAGGACTGGTTGGCTCCAAATAAAGACCTTGTTTGTATTGGCAAAGAAAATGTTCCTCAACTTAAACTCTAAAAGAGTACAAGTCGGAAAAGCTCAGATACACCTCTCAGGGTTCGGTTAATAAATTCCATAAAATATGGAAACCATTCCTGGACTATTATAATAACGTTTACACTACATGAACTGTAATTTAAACCCTGTAGCAGCTGACCATAATCACGCAGAATTGCTGTAGAATCCTGACTTTTTAGTAAATTGTATTTATTTTATTTTGTTTTTGTATTTTAGTACGTTTTGTCTTGTATTTTGCTTAATTTCCTTTTGTGATTCATTTTATATATGAGTGTGCATGTAGGTGTATACATATCATTATTTTCATTATCTCTATTATTATATTTGTTATTATTTTGCTGTTATCGACTCATGTAATTGGTTATTTATCCTTTTTTACTCTTGGTTTGTTGGCCAGTCTCCCAGGGGGGTGGGGTGGGTGGGTTGCAAATGTTTTGCATAATGTATAACTTGTAATTGATTGAAAAAATCCAATAAAAACATTTGAAATAAAAGAGTACAAGTCTTGGTTAGGGAACTAACTAATAGGTTTGGTGACCCAAACATCTAAGACAGGCTTTCACATAGTGGGATCACACTGTACAGTTGGTCATGAACTTAACCTGTAACCCCATAAACTAAAGGAGTCATTGATGTGGTCCTTGAACCTGGTAGTGACACTCAGGAACTGCTGTTGGCTGTCAACTGAAATAGCCGGACATGTTTAAGATTTCAACTTCCATTTGGAGTTGGAGTTTTTAACTGGTCACTCTTCTAGGTATGCCTCTTCATGACCTACAGAGTAAAATCTGATTATCAGCAACCAGATTGGTTATTTCTTCACACTGAATTTTAGTCCATGTGTTCAGGTTGGATTTCTGACTGAGTTGATATCCGTCCCTCACCCTGAAGTGTCTCTGTTCAGAGCTCTGCAGGTAAAGTTTGTCAGGGAGAAGTAAGTTATCAAGCAGGAGGAGTTTTTACTTCAGATCATTTTCATTTGACATCATGTTTAGTCCTCATGTCTGATACTGGATCAGCATTATCAAACAGATGTTCGTTTTCTGTTGAAGTTTCAGACGGAGAAACTCTACAACCAGGACTCTGCTAGCTAAAAGAGCTAAACGTCTATGAACAGGATTTATTGTTTATGTCAGTGTGTGAATGCTTCACTGCTTTGTGAGGAGTTAAGTGTTGAACCGTGTGCATATTTAGATTAATAAGGCATTTATTGTGACACTGGAGCTCACATCATGAAACTGGGGCTGTGACAGGTAACGTTAAACTGGTACGTCTGCTCACCTTTTGTAAGCTAACTAATATATAGATCAGAGTTTACAAAGTGTATCTGTTTTAAGTCACAGTTCAGAATGTAACACTACTGGTTTCATCCAAAAGGGCCTCCGAACCGCTTCTTTCACTTCTGCCCCCGTGTTTTTGGTCTGACTGTGGGAAAATCTAAAGCTATGACTGGCCAGTAATGGTTTGAGGAACAGTCAAAGAACAGTCAAAAATCATATTAAAAAAATACCAGAAAGTGTTCGCCTTTCGTATAAATTATGCAGTGAATGCATACTGTATATACATGTAAATATAGGCTCTGTATTTGAGACAAATTGAATTAGACGGTGTGAAACTCCAACAGGGAAGCACTTTCAAAAATTCATAAAGGTTAAAATGACTGTTTATTCTGAGATGTTCAATGAGAGATGGCAAGCAGCTCCCCAATGCATTAGACACACACACACACACACACACAAACACACACACACACACACACACACACACACACACACACACACACACACACACAATGACGCACCCAATATTAACACAGTTGCCTGCCAACCACACCAGTTTCAGAGTAAAGTGAAGCAGGGTTTAAACGGACTGATTGCTGATGGCATTTTAGTCAAACAACGCACAGCTGTGTACTGAAGCTTTTCATTTCACTTTTGATGTGACCACTTATAACCATGCATTTTTGCTACAGTATTTCAGAACTGACTAAAAAGACATTTTTTTATACCAGTGGGTGGAATGAGATTTCGTCCCACGGTGTCTGGGCTCAGACTTTGAGACACAGGAGTCTTAACATCCCAGAAGGCTCTGAAAAAGTACTCATTTTTTAATTTTTTTTTATATGAGCATGTAGAGGTAGTTCAGGCACCCAGTGGGAAAGCCTCCTAGTCTCCTCCCTGTGGACGTATTCCAGGGATATCAAACTGGAAAGAAGCCCCAGGGCAAACCTAGAACCCGCTGGAGGGATTAAATATCTCAGCTGGCCCGGGACCGCCTGGGGATTCTCCAGAGGGAGCTGGGGGAGGTGTTTGGGGAAATGGATAGGCTGGTCTGCTCAGCCCAGTGTCACCAATTAAGAGTTGGAAGAGTGGAAGAAGTGTGAAAATGGTAGATGGATGGACAAATGGGTGGAGTATTGCTTTGAATTCTGAATTTATTCTTTCGTATTTGTTATAACTAAAAATCTCACCCACATGTGGAGTGTGTTGATGAATACACAATGAAAGCATTCTTACCTTTGGTGGAATGGCTGGTCCAGCGGTGTATGGAGCCAAGCTTGGTGGAACATCTGTGATGTAGGTCTTCTTGGGGCCTGCAGGCTGGTATGCTTGGACGGGAACTGGCTCAGGCCTCCTTAAACCACCGACTTGGGCTACTCCTGGTTGGTGCTGTTCTTGGTAAACACCCATCGGGGAGAAACCAGGCTGTGGTGGTCCATAGGCAAAGTCAGGACCTTTGGGCTGGGCGGGCATGTACTGCACCTGTGCTGGGCTGCGAATGGGCTGCTGGCTGAATTGTTGCCCAGCTGGGGCTTGATGCTGGGGGCCAGGTTGGGCTGACCTCACCTGGACGTTGAAGGTGGGCTGGCTCGGGGTTGAGGCTGTGGCGTAGGAGGCTGGGACAGGCTGAGGAGCTGTGTGGCTCTGAGGCTTGGCCACAGGGCTGGCAGAAGAAGGGGGGATGACTCCCCCAGGAGCCTGAGGCTTGGGCGTGGACTTCTTGGTGGCAGTCAGAGGTGGTTGGGTTGGAATGACCATACGCTTGTAGCCAGTCACTGGAGCGCTGGGGGTGGAGGCCGCTGAGGATCCAGAGTTCTGAAAAACAGCAGAAAGATGGGTCAGACAAAAGAAACAATGAAATATATTGATTACGCTCCTGCTCAATTTAAGACTTGTTGAACTTTACAGGCTGGAAATGGATATCTACGGCAAGGTAACACTTAAAAACAAAAACAGGACTTGGGTCTGACACCGTTGCACATCTTGAGACATTTTAGTCTCTTACTCAGTCAATAACTCAACAACAAAGACTGGTTATCTTGCATGTTCACTGTTTACAAGACAATTAGATTCCTTTTGAGGTATTTACAATTCGAATGTGGTGCAAATGTACACGAAAAAACTGAACAATGGACAAAAAAAACAGATTCCCTCATGGGTGCTGTTGCTTGAGCCTTCCCAGAGTCCCCTCAGTGTTTAACATCTACACAGTCAGCTGCTTTCATTAACAGCTTATGACAACCTTTGAGTCATTCATCTGCACTTTTTGCACAAACCAAGACATCACAGATTGTATCAAAACATCAAGACAAGAAAAGACTGGCCATGGTCAGCTCGATCAGAGTCTTCTTTTAGATTTTGTTTTATTTCTTGTAACATTTGACTGACCCCCGACTCAAGGCCTGATTTTTAGAGCTTGACTCGACTTGTACTCAAGACTTCATTATTTAGAGTCTAATGACGACCTTACACCAAATGACTGACGTGATCGGAGCATGTCACAGCTTAAAGCTGGGGTTGGTAATCAGCTTTAGATACACTTTTTGTTATACTGGTTAAAATGATCTTTATGTCCTGATGGTAATCAATACATGATGAGTTCTTAAAAAAGAGGTAAAGAAAGCTGCTATCTACAGCCGGAGTAAACCTGGGAAAACAAAAACCAATCAGCCTTTTTTGGGTGCCAAAATTTTAAACCATTCAAATCCCGTCCTGCTGTTCTGCCCGCCTTCTGCGCGTACATTTCCCCGGCGTGCACTCCCCGTCTCCTGCCTCTGCTTCCCCTGACTCTACTGACTGCCCCTCTCGCTCGTCCTCGGGCCTGTCCCCTCTGACCTGATGAGGTGCTTTACTCAGGACTGTAGTCCGGATCAGAGTCTAAAAAGCTCTCACCACAGGGCTCTGACAAGCAGAAGAATTAATGACATTCAATAAGTCCTACAGAAAATGTAGATGTATTGTAGCGTCCGTCCAGACGCTGTAGGGATGACGAGCCGATTCGTGAACACGTTGATCTTTAATAACCGGTCACTGTCGGCCGTTACCACGCCAACCAACAAAACAACAATCAATGTTTGAATGAATGAAGAACTTCTCCTCTGGTCTCTCCTCTCTCCAGCTCACACACTCTACACCTCTCCTGATGCCTTCACTGAATGTCAACACTGTAGGAATTAAGAACATCTACACTGAGCACGTTTAACAAACAGTAGAGTTGTTACAGTATTATATATGTGTTATAACTTTTCTCCTGATATCGTGTCACCAGTACAACTGGATAATGCTAGCATGACAGTTGTAAGTGCTAACAGCAGCCATGTTTGTTTGTGTTTTTAACTTTCACTATGAGAATGTTTTGGTGAGGACCGGTTTTGAATCAGTCACCATCGTATGGTCGCAAGTCAGTGGCGCTCGTGCATGTGAGCGGGGGGGGGCGTCGTTTTGGAGGAGCTCTGAGGGAGGAGGGGAGGGGTTAGACGGAGTGATGAGGAAATGCTACATTCAAATTCATGCTAGTTTTCCGAGACTACCAACCCTAGCTTTAATCAAAACTTACGATTTTATTCTCACAAATTCTCACACACTTTGTTGTTGAGTTATATTATTTTAGCCTGTACATATTAGTCATGCCCATTTGTTGTTCTTTTGTATTTATATCTGATGTTATTGTTATTATTTTTTTATTTTTTATTTGTAGGTCTTATTCTTATGCCTTGTACAAAGAGAGCACAGTTTTCCAAAGTCAAATTGCTTGTGTGTTCAAGCATACCTGGCCAATAAAGCTGATTCTGATTCTGAAGATATTTTTTGAACAGTGAAGTCCAAGAAGATCCTTAATTTAGAAATAAATCAATTACAAATACGAGAATCAGAATTAAACACGAGACATTCCTAACAGACTGATGTTCAGAAAGTATGATTATTGCATGTTCCATCACCAGACTCATAGGATTCATCCTTTGAGGGCCATAAATGTGAGCAAACATTGTCATGAGAAATCTCTTGGATAATTGTTGAGATGTGTTTGGACTGACGCAGCAGACAGAAATACTTTCAGCACGGCTAAAAAGCTTTGCAATTAGAGAGTAACGTTAACCAGACAATCTGAAAACTTTGATAAATGTAATCCTGCTGAATGGTAGAAATGTATTAGTTGTATTCAACAGCTATTTACTGACAATGTGCTTTACGCTCAAATGATTATCCAGCCTGCCTCCCCAGAGTCAATTATCAGGCTACCTCGACAGCAGAGGCCCTACGCTGTCCACGACTGCCCATAATCTATGGCTAATAAAGCAGGCGGGGAAGCAGTAAATTGTTTGGCAGAGGACGCCATGACAGCAGATTGGCAATGGCACATGACACTTGTGCTGACTGCGGCTGTTTGGACGGGAAAGATGTTAAATCACTGAGATTTGTGGTGATGGTGTTCCTGGGAAGAGACGACTGCATAGCAGCAACACAAGAACACTGCTGGGAATTTCAGCGACTAAACAACTGTTTGCTTTGATGCAGAGGCCGAACTACAGCAAATAAAGCTGGGAATAACACACAGAGTAACATTATTTCACACTGATGTCAGAGGCTTCTGCCCCGAGTGTCTCTCATGTAAGTAATAATTGTTTTTCACCACCACTACATATCGGTGTCAGACGTTCAGCCAGTCTAAAAAGGGTCTATCATTAACCTTGGATGGCCTTATTAGGTTACTGCCTGAGGCCAAGAATCAGAGTCAATTACTAAATTTGCAGCACTAAGAGAACAAAAATGAACACTTGTAGACTTTAGACCCTTTGTAACTCGGTTTGATGAGATGTCTTCTAAATTGGGGCAGAGCAACAATTCCAATCGATTTCCTTTAAGAGTTGATCAAAGCTGCTGCACAGAGATGCCCCAAATAGCTGTTTTTCTGCATCACTGCTCTCTTTTGTAATTCTTTGCTTAAATTGAATTAAACAACTCTCGTGTCGAAATCCTAGCAGTTGAAAGTACATAGTGAAATTCAATACGTGATCCTAATGATGTGCTTAGATAAAAAGGAATCCCAAGTTTAGGTAAAAAAAAAAGGTGCATGCATCAATTTTGTCTAAATCCCATCTAATCGGAGTCAGAGGGGAGCCCCTGAGGAACCATTAAAAGCTCCACTAAATATTTCCTGCTCTCAGTCTGATTTCTGTCTCAGTGATTAGTGCCGATGTTTATTCTAAAAGTGTGTCTGTCTGCATATGTATGGAGAAGTCTCCACCATGCCCTTTAGGAAGTGAAATTACTGAATTTAAATGTTTCATGGGTTTTAAATACTCCAGATTATTAATTTATCTTTAAGGCCTCAGAACCTACAGTAGCATTTAGCTAGCAGAGCAGTGGATATGCAAATTGGGCCCCTCAAAATAATTACACTGTCATGGTACATTTTCCACAAATTACATAAAGAGAATGGATCCAGCCCTTTTTGGGGAAGATGAAACTAATCAAATGCGTACAATCTGAACCAAAATGTCTGAGCAGAGGAGAGGATTTACACTTTAACTAGTCTGATGTTCAAGTTGCTGTTTGACTTTGACCTCTCTGTGTTAAGAAGTGTGGCCTGAGATCATATCAGGAAGCATTAGGTTACAGCCTTCTATGCATCACGGTGCATCTGGCCACGTTTGAGAGTATTCTTTTTTACCAAATCAGGTAAATATGTTCACTATGTAACCTGGTTTGAGTAAGTATCAAGCCTGGGACACAAAACCATGATGGTATATAGTATGGATTTCTGGCAAAAGGCCCCAGGGCAATTATCTTCACACACTGAACTCAGCACAGGACTCACAGCACGGACATCACGGCAGAGCACAGAGAAAAAGGGAGAGCATAAAAAAGATATCGACGGACAAGAAAAGTGTCAGAGAAAGACGCAAGAATGAGTAAACCTTGAGTCAACTTTCACTGGTTAGAGACAATTATACATTATAGTGTACATTTTTACTCATGCATTGTTTGAAACTGTAATAAGACGTATGCACTTTATGTACTGATGTTTAAGGTTGCACACAAAGTTTGAAAATCAGCATTATATAAAAAAATGTCTTTGTATTGTGATGTATACTTCCACAATCACACATTTTCATCACAACATTTTTCACATAATCCATTTTTTAAAGTAGAAAAAAAATTGTTGTTATTACATACTGATGCACACGATACATATAGGTCTGATATTGTTAATATTTTCTAATTTTTAATTATTCTGATCATAGAATTATATCAAATAAAGATAACCAGTAATAGTTTATTTCAAGGTTTTGAAAAGCCTTTACATTCTGTCACAGGTGGAAACAGTATGTGATCGACCATACAGAGAAGAAGGAGCTCAGTCACAGCAAACTTCAAAATGTCACCCCCAGTGTGGATGTTTTTACTGTTTCAGATGAGGGTAACATGACTGCAATTTGCTAAACAGTGTTCACATGTCAGATTTGACATATAACAATAGAACAGAATAAACTTAATTTGTACTCCATTTGTGGAATTGTCATCATTTTCAAAGGGAAATCACACAAAGACGTGAATTACAAACAAAACAACATGAAAATACAAGAGTTTAAGAGAGGGCTTAGTCATAGTCAACATGATTCATAAAAACAGAGAATATACATATTCTTTATACACTACAAGTCAAAAGTTTGGACACACCTTCTCATTCAATGGTTTTTATTTATTTTAATTATTTTCAACATTGTAGATTAATACTGAAGACATCAAAACTATGAAATAATCTGGTTTTACCATAATCTGGATTACAACAGTAGTCAATTGTGTACTAACCCTACCTCTGAACAACACAACTGATGGTCTCAAACACATTAAGAAGGCAAGTCATTCTACAAATGAACTCTTGACAAGACTCATGTTAATTAGAAACCATTCCAGGAGACCACTTCATGAAGCAGACTGAGAGAATACCAAGAGTGTGCAAAGCTGTCATGAAGGAAAAAGGGGGCTACTTTACAGAATCTAAAATATAAAACAGATTCTGCTTTGTTTAACACTTTTTTCTTCATTCAATAATTCCATATATGTTCTTTAATAGTTTTGATGTCTTCAGTATTAATCTACAGTGTTTATAATAATTACAATAAATACAAACCCTTGAATGAGAAGGTGTTTCCAAACTTTTGACTGGTAGTGTATAATATATTCGTCATTGCTATCTTTATCAGTGCCTCTCTTTTTTTTTTACCTTTATTTTACCAGGAATATTCCCATTGAGATTCAAAATCTCTATTACAAGGGAGTCCTGGCCAAGACAGCAGTATAAAAAAAATGTCACAAAGAGAACAAGACAAGACAAAACAACATACAGTAACAAGAAACTATTATGTCAATTAATACAGTTTTAAAATCCTCCAATAGAATTAAACAATCTCTAGTTTTAGGTTAGCTTGAAGCTCAGACCAGGATGAGGGAGCAAAAACATTTAAGTACTTTTACCAAAAACAGAGCGAGTCCGAGGAATGACAAAAATAATTAATCCATGGGGCCAAAGATTACAGCCACTGACAACTTAAGGAGTCAATAAGGAGCATAGATAAGACAGCAGATAATGCAGTATGGCCTTATAGAGAAAGACAATGCTCCATTCTTCTGTTGTGGAAGGAAGACAAGCCAACCTTTTCACACATATTCTCAGCTCAACTAAGCATCATGAACTTACTTTTTCAATTGAACAATGTGAAAAAAATGTCTGCAACCTTATCAGTATCTGCAATCTGCTCAAAAATAAACACAACCATTACGTCTACCATAAACTAAATCATATCTATTATAAGCAAACTTTTCATGGCAACACATACATTATTTAAGTCATAAATACAACTCATACTGAAAGCATGTCTGTTATTATTGTGTGTGCTACTGTAAGTGTTATGTTAGTACTGTGTGTATAGAGGGTTTGCATGATTTGCTTCAAACAAACTTTAGATACATTTTTTTTTTCTTTGGACAAATAAGATAGTTGTTATCAAATATTCAAAATATCTTCTTATTGTACAAAATCAATACATTTATTTGGATTTGTAAATGATAGCACAAGTCTTCATATAAATTCATATAACAACAGAGTGAGTCTTTTTATTTAAGTCCCAAATTGTTCCTGAGACGGGCTCAGACGACCAAATACTGTAAAAACTAGTATTAAGGAATGTAAACAAAGAAACAGAGAGCAGTTTTGTGTAATCTGACCTGTTATTGTCGGGCCCTGTGTGAAATCTAGAAGTCAGCCCTTACATAAAGCATCAGTTTGAATGCGCACTGTGCTGCTGTCTCCAACACCCCCTCAACACACAAACAAAACACACACACACACACACACACACACACACAGTTTTCAAAAAGTTTTCCCTAACGCCCTCAGAAAAGTTAACCCTCACTCTGCACTCTAATTCAGACTGACTTTGCAAACAACTTAAGTGTGAAATTTCACAGAGACTCTCAAGAAAGCCTTTTGACACATTAAAAAAGATTAGGAGAGACTATACAAGCCTTGGGGGCCTGAGTAAAACTGTTAACTTTGCATTTCAAACCACGAGGGTGGGGGGATTTTTTAAAGCAAGCTTGGGGAAAACCCCTTAAGAGAGAGAAGTTCTGCATCTTTTCAGACTCATCTAAGACCTTGGATATTTTTCACTTAACTTTTCCTGCTCCTTATTCACACAAACCTCACAACTGCTGGCTCCACTGTCCATTTGCATCTGTCTGTTTCAGCACTTACACAATGACCATGAAGGAATTCCCAGTCAACACTTCAGCATTCACTCGTATTCCCTCCACTTTCACTCGTCTTTTTTTCTCCACAATCAGCCACAGAAGTCCCGTTTAACAATCTTTCTGCTTTATTACAATCCTGCATTTGAGGGTATCAATTCCCTTCCTAAAATAGTCTGAGATAAGGAACATTATGATTAAACAATGTCTCTGTGGAACATGGCGAGACCTCTAGCTGTTTTGAACTATCTCTCCGTTTGCAGATAAAATGTGTGTTTTGCACATATTGGGAGCTTTTCAGTTTGCATATCTTATATTTGCATATCTGATTCTTTTTTGGCTCCTTCAAGTGATAGCTGCACGACAACTCTCGTCTCCACCGAGTGAAGATTTCAGTATGTGTTCACCCACGCCATACAGATTCGAACAAATGTGTAATGGGTGCCCTGCATCACATTGTCCTAATATGCAACCATTATGACTGCAATAACTGCACAGATTAAATCTCAGTGTTGGAAAAATATATACTATCTTATTCATTTAGCAATATGCATTAGAATAACAGAGGGAGACTACTACTAACAATATTTCCATTATCTACAGTGTCCATCATAATCTCTGTAATGCACTGAGCAGGTGCATTTACAGAAACAGCACCCCATCCAAAGATTTCAGGCTCACTTTTAATTTGCATGTATAAAAGAAATGGAGCATGAATGCTGCCGGTTTTACAGTAAAATCTGTAAAACTCAGAAAAAAGAGAAATATTGTGCATCCAAAGGAAAAAAAAACACAATGTGCAATTTACATGACTTTTGGGAAGTGTGACGTCCCAGCAGAGAAGACAAAAAGCTGCAGAAATATCAGATCTGTGTAGAACAACAAAGAAATGTTAACCATTGTCTGTGTGTATTGAAATAATATCACCTCACACCTCCCTTTAATATAAATTGTTGATATTAATACGTTAAATTGTAGGGGGGGTGTTTCTAGCTTTTATTGGATAGGACAGCTTAAGAAGGACAGTAAATGTGGGTAGATAATGCTGAATGTTCTATTCTATTAAAATTCTATTTTATTTTTTGTAACAGACAAAAACAAATAATAAACAAAAATAGAAAAGCAAAGTCCCTCCCGCCTCCATGAACCATCAAACCAGTTCCTGCAAACGACAAGAAGGACCTGAGTGATCACGGCATACATACACATGCATATATACACACACATACAGTATATACATACATACATACATACATACATACATACATACATACATACATACATACATACATACATACATACATACATACATACATACATACATACATACATACATACATACATACATACATACACAAACACACACACATACACATCTGCACATATTTCTGCTGTTTTAATTAATTGACACTTTTGTTGTTGTTAATTGCTATGGTGATATTAAATAATTTTCCAGTGAAGCCCATGTTTCTGTGTATTCCTGCTGCTTATGTTGCAGCCTGAAAGCTTTTCTAATCTGTTTATTTCCATTGCTTCGGTGATCCACTCTTTATAGGATGGTGCGTTAGATTCAATCCAGTTAGCCATGATGACTTTTTTTGTGATCATACAGACAGAGAGAAGCATTTTCTTGTTCTTTGAGGAAACATCATTAAGGCTATGGAGGTCTCTAAGTATGTTTGTGGTGTGAGTGGTATGACTGAGTTAATATGGGTCATTGTTTTTTCTGTTATATCAAACCAGATGTCTTTAATTTAACTGAGTGAATTCTTGATTATAACATGAAGACTGTGGATGAAGATGCACATTTTCTCACATTTCTACTCAGATTTTTCTGCAAAATTGTGCCTGAACGTGCAGAACATTATGATGGAAACCTTACTTATATTGACATGTTTGGAAAAAGTATACAACAAAAGGTATGATGTATAAGAGGAATATATGTCATTAAAAATGCAATGTTAAAATGATGCTGTTATATGGTTGATTTTTTCAATCCAAATGAATCACAGATTTTCAACAGTTAAATGCAATAATTGCATGTTTTGTTGCTTGATTACAATTCCATTACAAAGCAGGTTTTCAAGTCAAATGCACAAAGTCTTCTTCAGTGTTGGCTGACCTGCAGTCAGTTGCAAACCATTTAGCAAATGCTTTGATTCACACACTCTACAACAGTGCTCTGCTTGTGTTTGTGATGTGACTGCCTGCTGACATCAGTCTGATCAGCTGCACCTGTATGCTTAGCTCAAAGGTGGTGGCTCAAACTCAAAGTAACGTGGTTGTATTTTCATCCTGTTTCAAACATATTGCATATTACTTTTGACTCGTCAGCTGATCCTTCTGGGAGTTTTTGCTTAAGTAAAATGTGCCATCAAAGTGCGGTAAAGACAACACAATCAAAAGATAATGTGATGATTTCTGACTTTAATTTAGCATGTGCAACAGTATGTTGTGCAGAAACAGGCAATTTGCCCAAATGTTACAGATTTCTACACGTTCTTAAAACCGCACATTTATTTATTGTGGATAAAAGAATATTCATTTTTTGTTTCTTTGTCTGATTCTTCAAAGGTGTTTGATTTGCTCACTCTGATGAGATATTATAGATGTGCACTAAATGCAGGGAGACGGTATGAGTTAAGCAGTCACATGTACGCTACATTACAAACACACTCTTTGGTTTGACAACCAAGAGAACTTGAAGACAATGTAGTTGAACATAAAGTCCATGTTTCAACATTCAGAGTTATGTAATCCCCTAAAAAATGGGTTTCATAAAAAAAAAGTATGTAATATTTCTAGTATGATGTAACAACATCATATAAAGTAGGGCGTATTACTCACTGATGCAACTAAAAAAATCCTTTTCTGGGCTGCCGTGCGAGAAAAGAAAAGTCCCCGAGAGTCAGCGATCATGGCACTTCTGCAGGCTATCTTTACAAAAAGAGGGAGATGTGTGTTTTGTCACCCTCACACAGCAGAAACTAATTGTTTCATTCACCTCCTGCAGTACTGAGGGCCACTTTTTCAGCACATACACCCTACTCCTCCTGTAATGAGCTTTTCATGCACTTGTGACCTGCTCCTGCACGAGGACGTGAAATACTGCACAGCTGAAAATGTCCCGCGCTTACAGTCTGCGGATGTCATCAATTCAACAGACATGCAACTGTAACTGGTCCCTCTAAAGATGTGTATGTATGTGTGTGTGTATGTGTGTGTGTGTGTGTGTGTGTGTGTGTGTGTGTGTGTGTGTGTGTGTGTGTGTGTGTGTGTGTGTGTGTGTGTGTGTGTGTGTCTGTAAGCTTGTTGTTGGGAGAGGGGATAATATGCAATGACAGTGTTTGATGCAGAGCCTTTTAGCATTGTTACCAGGAGCTGATGATGTAAAGAGGCAGGTTACATTGACAGTCACAGCTCCCTGGCTCAGACTAGATTCGTCATTGGTTCACCCTGTTAATAAAAGACAAAGGGCTGATTGGAGTTTATTTGACTAACAAACATTGACGGAACACACTGAGTGCCCGAAGGCGTGCTCCTCTCTCCACAGTTGGCTGCCCCTGTCAAAACTCCAAACCTGCTGCCAGATTGACCTTAAGGTCAACGGGCGCCACCGGCACAGTGGCAGCATCTCTGCTCCACGCAGCAACAAAGCAATCAGAGAGGATCGCAGCTTATAAAACAAACAGAGAGGAAAAAGTTAAACACCAGCGAGCCCTGTAATTACTGAGCTGAGTGTCATCATGATGCAGCTCTGGCAGCTTGTGGAGAGAAGCTACAGAAACACACTCTGGTGGCATCAGAGCCCTGAAGAGTACAATATCCATTGCAACAAATAGCTGCCTTTGGCTTTGACCTTTTATAAGAAAGAACAGAAGCTGGCCAGTGTCATGCATGTGACAGCAGCAATAACTGGAAACAATTAAAGCCAGCGTTTCTCAGCTGTCACCATTAAAGTCACAGACGTTTTCTCACACTCATGATCTCACAGGATGAAGTCCACATTTCCTTTGTTTAAATCATCAACAAAACACAGAATCATGTGAGCGTTCACTGTCCTTATGACTGACCTTTATATGAGATAAACCACCAGTGAGAACTGAAGCGTAATGCGTCTCTACATCTACCTTATTACATGTCTTACTGACTGTTGCAAATACATTTAGCCTGAAGAGAAGCTGAAATCCAAATGTCTCAGTGTTGTGACAGCCAAAACACATGAAGGATGCTCCTGACATTTTAGCAGGACAGCAATATAAGCACACATGGAAACAGTGAGAGGGGATACACTGAAAACAAGGACACAGCGTGTCAGTCACACAGCAAAGCCTGAAACCGACCACAGGGGGCAAGACGGACAGGTGAGGAAAACAAGGAAACTGAAGCAGATTTTATTTCCATTACAAGCTGGCTTCTTTGGGCAAATCTAGGAAAAGTACAATTCAATAGACATCTGGTAAACTTTAAAAAAAATAATAATTTAAAGGTGACATATCATGCAAAATTGACTTTTTAATGGTTCTCTACCTGAAATATGTGTCCCTGGCATGTCTATAAACCCCCCGAGAATGAAAAAAATCCATTCTGCCCCTGTTCTGATTTCTCCACCTTTCTGTAAATGTGTGTGAAACGAGCCGTTTCAGACTTCAGTGTTTTTGTTACGTCACAACAATATCCGGTCTGTCACGGAGTCAGAGCTCGGAGCTTGTTCAGCCCATAGACTGTATAAAATAATACTGAATCCCCCCTCCGTTTTTCATTACCTGCACACATGTGTGCTAACAAGGAGCTTAGGAGGGAGGCATGCTAGTTGTAGGCTGTCTTAATAAACACAAAGGTCGGTTTTACTCCCCACGTCTGCAGATTTGAAGATCTAGTGGATGATTTTTATTTATCATGGATAAGTGCTAGCGCTAGTTAGCATAGCTACATAGCTACATGTCGTAGCTGTAGCTGTGTACCAAGACACACGTCGACATACTGACAAATAAAACAACAAGTAACACTAAATCTGTGACCAATCCTTCAGAAAAGGTCCCGCTGCCTTTCTGGCAGAGGTCGGTTTTACTCCCCACGTCTGCAGATTTGAAGATCTAGTGGATGATTTTTATTTGTCATGGATAAGTGCTAGTGCTAATTAGCATAGCCACATAGCTACATGTTCATAGCTGTAGCTGTAGCTGTGTACCAAGACACACGTCGACATACTGACAAATAAAACAACAAGAAACACAGAATCTGTGACCAATCCTTCAGAAAGGTCCTGCTGCCTTTCTGGTAGAGGTCAGTTTTACTCCCCACGTCTGCAGATTTGAAGATCTAGTGGATGATTTTTATTTATCATGGATAAGTGCTAGCGCTAGTTAGCATAGCCACATAGCTACATGTTCGTAGCTGTGTACCAAGACTCATGTCGACATACTGATAAATAAAACAACAAGAAACACTAAATCTGTGACCAATCCTTCAGAAAGGTCCTGCTACAGGCGCCTCTCCGTCAGGATCAGATTCTGGATCAGATTCAGAGGGTTGAAGTAACGTGATCTCTGAGCAGCCGTGTATATTCAGCCAACATGTAAACATTAGATCAACGTGCTGGACAGCCAAGGCACATCCACTTCCTGAGGGGGCGTGGTCAGAGAGAAAACAAAGTGTTCTGAGGAGGACTGAAGAAGAAGGTTTTTCAGGGATGCCAAAATCTGATTGTGTTTTTTTGAGCATAAACTTTAAAGACATGTTTTGGGGACCTCTTAGACCAATATATATTGATGAAAAAAGCGTGATATGTCACCTTTAACATTTCCTAACCTGAGTGGTCGAAAAAACAATAATCCCTGCTTTCCTACACTGATTTTACAGCAACCTGGAGACAGCTTATTCTGGGCGCGTCATTGTTTTTGGTTGTCTAGTTATTTTCTGTGCTTTCTCTGTGTAAAGCTCTTTACAACATTCATTACAACTGAACTAAATGAACAAAGCTGCCTTACCTAGACTGCACAGTGTGACAAGAGCCAAAATATATTTTATTTTAATTAAAAGGTAGAAAAACAAACACACAAAGGATATTATGGCAATCAAACTAAATTAATAAATAAATCAATATTTTGCAGTCTTGGTTATTGTCCTTCTCCTGGATCAGTATTTTTGCAGAGGTAATAAATTGCATGTAGCAAATAATTGAGTGGGAATATGAAATTGATGCTGACTACATGTCCCAGCCTCTGTGCAGACATGACACAGCAAAAGGAGTGATGTGCCCCTCCCTGTTTGCAACCTTACCTCCAAAAAGTTTGAAATAGTTTGCGTGTGAAAAAGAAGAGAGTCTGTTTTTTAGGTGGAAACCTTAGGTTTTAACAGAAAACTAAGTATTAACACAAACTTTAATGGCATTTAAATGTTCAATCATCAGTTTCATGGGGAAAAAATACAACAAATTACATTATTTTTTATCAATGTGAAGTTAAGACCAGAACATCTAGGTTGTTTAGGGGGTTAGAGAGTAGAACAAACTGATAAATAGCTGGATTATTTTCTGGATTTCATTCCGTATATTTGGATAAAAATGATATACAAAAAAATCTAAATAAGTCTGTTATATTTTGAAGCTGTCCTTAACAAGCACCGCTCCCCACAAGCACAGGACTTTCTCAAATAAATCATCCAAGCTCAAGAGAGCAGGCGAATGGTGTGAGTTGGCTCAAACATCTCCGGAACAAAGCAGTACGAGGAGAGTCAAAGAGGCAAAGACATGGTTTTTAGCAGGGACAGTTATCTTAAAAGTTTGGAGGATATCATAGATGACAAAGATGCTTACAAAATATGTGGTTCAAACTTACCAGACTAGTTTGAAACTCTGAGAAGTTCACGACATACAACAGCCGACAAGGCAATGCGACAAAACTCTGAACAAATCCAGGGAAGCAACCTCACAACACAATCTGAAGCCATGTGTGAACATTCAACAAATCACATTTAATACAACAACTAACATCATAGTTACGATAGATAGGTAGATGACGTTATACAAATAATATAAACAGGGTGAAGTATTGCATGTTTTTTATGCCCCTGTGTTGCTGCCTCCACTGCCACAGGTACAGAGTCATCCTGTGGGAAACACTGGGTGACCAAGATAGACGCAAAATAAAAGTTCACCAGAGGAGCTTTAACAAACAAATTAGCCTTAACATTATTAGACGCCTTCTGTTTGTTAACTATTACTCTGAAGCCAGAAAGTTCAGTGAGGTCCTCAAGTCCAGACAGATTCCCTTTCTCTGAAAGACACTTGACGACACAGCTGCACCGTCCTCCAATTTAAAGACAGAGTTGATTCAAAGAAACACTTCCCAAGTTTTACTCCCACCTCACTGTGCAGCTTGTTTATGTATCTCTTGTTATAGGCTAGGTTTATGCCAAAAAATGTGTTATTGTACATCTGGAAAAATAACTTTGTGTGCATTTCCAAAAAATATGGTTTATGTCTAATTTATTCATTTCTCCTCATCCTCCACCTCCTGATTTCAAACCTTAGTAAGGGAAGTGTGATAGCCCGACAGCTTCATCCTTTACTGACTGTTTATTAACCCCGTCACTGACCTTCTCTCTGTAGCATTAGTATGTATTTAGGTACCTAGGTGAGTGAATGAAATGACTCCCTTGTGTCTTGCATCTTATTGCATCTTGTTCTACCTGAAAATCCATGCATCACTTAATTTCTGAGCCTCTCGACTGCAGATACACAGAGTTCAGGGATGTAAGGGTGATGACGATGATCCTGGAGGCATGATAAATTAAAATGGTGAGGCCGTCTCTCGAGATGCCTCCAGAGTTTGAGCCTCACAGGACGAGCAAAGGAAAGGTCACAGACCCCTATCATCCTCTCAGGGAGCAGAGACACCACCAGGGTGGTCTGGAGTCTGCGCGCTCCGTGATCGCTCAGCAGACGCCGTGATCAGTGGGAGACTTGGGAGCGAGCAGCGAGGGCCTATCATTCTGCCATGTTGTGACAGCAAGTGCCATCTGCAATGCTCTGCCTGTTGAGAGATGGGAGTGTCACGGCATGGCTTGACTGGCACAGTGTGAAGTGAGGCCTCCTTAGGGCACTCATGTGGAAGGATCCATCTCAGCAGCATTTCAAGCACTTGGCTTCAGCTAAACTGTCAGCAGACTTCAATAATGCCCATCTGTTCTGAACGGACATGACAATTTATTACACAGACATCAAGCTATTTGACACGGAGCAAAAATACAAACAGAGCGATGTGTGCGATGCTGCAGCTCGTCTGCTGACGTAGCCATGAAGTGACAGTAACATGATGCCCTTCTCCTCAGTGTTTTATACAGTCTGGATCAAACTGAGCCACACTGGGTCTGCTCCTGACGTTAATGCAAACACTCGTGCTGTGTTGGGACAGTCCAAGAAAACAAGCAGACTGGATTTGCATTAAGAGTATTTAGAAAGTAAACACGACTGCCTACATTCCTCTGCGGTATGTTCCAACATTTCACCAAAAACAGATGGGACAAAAACTCAGTTCTGCTCCTATACAACAAGAAAAACAGTCGTTTAGTTTAGATTCAGTTTTCTGAAACACGAGGGGACTTAAACGATGTTGTGAGAGGAAAACAACAAGACACTTTTGTCCTCTAAAGAGTGGGCTGCATCCTGTACACTGGTGTGACCACTTCCCAGTATGAACTGCAGAGAGGTTGGAAGGTGGGCCAGTTATCTGCGCCACTTTAAACAGCTTTTCTCCATCATTTATTACCTATTTATTTATTTATTTATTTAAAGGGACAGTGCATATTAATGAACATTTCAGCGTTTGCATCAATGTAAATATGCCAGAGTTAGCCATAAGGCTAATTTTCATCCTTAGTCCCCGGCAGGTCAAAAACAGAGTTCATGAAAACAGTACATCATGATAGCATGACAATGAAAACAATGATACATCACAAGAGCATAATAAGTTATACTAAAGTGTAAGTTAGTGCATTAAAGTGCCATAGAGCATAATCACACAAATGTCTGGAGCTGGAACCAGGTAAACCATGGACCTACATATCAGAATATCACACAAGTAAAAGTGCATACCTTAAACCAGTAAAATAACACACACACACACACACACACACACACACACACACACACACACACACACACACACACACACACACACACACACGTGCAATGATTTGGATGTAATCATTCATTAATGTGAACACTGGTAAACCATTGAGTGAATAAGCCTGTTAGAGTGAAAAGTCTCCTCAGTTTAAGATGGTTGAAGTTTCTGGGTATTGGTTGCAGGCAGCAGGTTTGTTTGAACGTCACAGCCACCAAAGTTACTGTAGGCTGAGCTCAACTAACACGCCAGCAGCCAGCAGGATCTCAGAAACTGATGAAACTAGAAAGAACTGTAAATCTGCATGTTGTGGACACTGCTGATCTTAATGGAGGTCATCAGGCAGGAGGACCATCTAACCCTTGTTGCCTCTGAAAGCTCTCCAACAACAAACTGCTACAGGCTTCTCGGTACATACCGCACTGATTTTAGTGATGTTGGGGGTTATTTGAAAAATGATTAAACGTTGTCAACCTCGCTAGTTGGCAACAGAATTATCTGTGGATTTAATAAATTATGAATATTACTTTATTTTATTGAAGGCTAAAAATGTCACTCATATGTTGTCTAAGCCAGGGGTTCCAAACTTTTCATCCCACAACCCCCAAAATATAGGTGCCAAAGACTCGCAGAGCCCACTGTCCCTCAAAGTGATTTAATGTGGCTTCATTTAGCTGGTCTGCAGAAAATGACCCTACCTATATGAGCATGTGTCTATGTTTCCTGTGCCATTATGAATTAACCTGCTGCTACTGATCATTAACTGTTCACTGACCTTAAACTTAGGAGTCATCTGGCAAAAAGAAAGGCAGGAAACTCATTACATCTTCTATTTTCAAGGTTTTATTTCAAATGTAGCTACTATTTTTGTTGATATTTTTTTACTATAATGAGTAAAATGTGCTATTTTTTATTGCATTTTTTTCAGTATTTCTTTGTTCACCACAAGTTTACAACTTATATACGACATGAGTCACACAAAACCAACAAAGAGAAGATATAGAAATAAACAAATACAAAAAATACAAAATTAATAAAGAATAAAGAAATAATAGAAATTAACAGTACAAACAAAAAGGAAGATAAACATAAGAAAACAAGGTAAATAAACCAAAATAAATAATAATAATAATTATAATAAATATTTTTAAATAACTTTTTATAAAAACATTCTGGAAGACATCTTAAGACCCCCCATTTGTGTCTCACAACACCCCAGGGGGTCCCAACCCACACTTTGGGAACCCCTGGACTAAGCTGTAGCACAGCCACCAACCACTAACTCCAGTTAATGGCTACTACCATAATGCTATAATGCTCTACTACCCGGATGTACACAGGCACAGATGACAGATGCTAACTAGTAGTGTAGCACAGTTTGTCAGTATTTGGATCTAGAAAATGGAGACAGTGTTGTATGTAGGCTGTGACTGGTTAAACTGACATATAACCACTCTAGTAGCTGCTAACGTCAGCCACACTTGGTAAAGCAGTTTGACATAGTTAACCTGCAGACTCTGAGATCTTTGGCTGAATTCTGACTGTTGTCATTCTGTCATTCTTTGTGTTTTCTTACCTTTAGACTAGTCAGAGTCAGAATTTAAATTTCTGTTCAATAAGCAGGAAATGAGTCCCTCCAGAACATGATTTACTAAACCGATTTAGTAAAGTTTAACAAAATGCTCAAGCTGTAGCCGACTCAAAGCTGTGTTAATCTCCTTCACGGGTCTTCAAAGGTCCAATAATATGAACCTGACCTCAAACTGACCCACTAACAAGACAACAAGCCCAAACAAACACGTAGGATTTCTTCTTTGACCAGATTGAAAGGGACACAAGGAAATTCAGACATAATGTGGACCTTTCACCAAAGAACAAGGAACTGCATTCAGCTCTGAAACAGACAGAATACTATTATGATGGAGTTTGTGAGGTTGGCCGCAAAATGACCTCATGTTCTTGTTCTTACTGTCACTCTCTAATCATCGTATCATATCAACGGTTAGTCATTGGTCTAGTTTTGCCTAATCGACACGGTTCCTCCAGTGCCAGGAATGCAAACTGGAATGTATAAACAGACGTTCAGGATGCTTCTTGTTTAGTCAGGTTGAATCAGACTCTTCGTTCTTTTCCTCTTTGGGACGATTCGACTGGCTGATCCAAAAACAGTTATTGCACTCAAGTGCAGATGAAAGAGCCGCACTAAGAGCCATAAGAGAGGGTTTTTCAGCTTGGTTGCAAACACGTTAAAGGTTTATTTGCACACCAATTCTGACCCAACTGTGAGGTATAGTAGTTTGATTTTTCCTGTGAGAAAGAAAAACGAACCAAGAGGAAAATTGGTCCCTTTATCAAAGCCTGTTTAAAACTGGGCCTTTATTCAGACTTGCCGTTTTGTGTTAAAGCTACAAGCAGGATGTTGTGAAAGGAGTGACTCCAGCATCGACTTTTTATTTAAGACACAGAAACTGCAGGGTGAAATTACACCGTGCCCCGACAGCATGTGAGCTTCAGACATCCCATCACACAGCGTAGCAGCAGACGCTCACTCCTCTGCATCCGTCACATATGCACTTCTGTTATTTCATGTAAACAAACCACATTTCTTTCAGCTGTGCACGAGGACCAGCTGGAGACGACCAAGAGGGAAGAGTATTTCCCACATCCTACGTTTGCACTCTATGAACAGAAACACAGCCACCTGTGTTATCACAAGTCCGGCACAACACTTCACACAGGATATACAGAATATTAAAGCACCACTTCCTGCCCCACAGCTGCCCCTTTATTGAGGTTTTAGAAGTGACATGAGGAAGTGTAACAGGTAACTCCTCATCTTGAGTTCACAAATGGCAGGTGTGTGCGTCACGGTCTAACAGCACCATATTGTTTAGAGAGCCAGTCTGAAGCAGAGAGCAGCCGGCCACAGCTCAAGGAAGCTGGACTAATACTCTGCAAGATCAACAATGCATGCATAGAGGGACATACATAACAACAGGTACTACGGCTTCCTCTGGTTGATTCACTTTTTATGTGGATATGATTCTGTGATTTGTGTGCTTTTACAATATTTCTTCTTGTGTTTAATATATAGTTATCTTCTGCCTTGTTGTGCTGCTACCTTACGACAAAAGTAACAGCTTATAACCAATGTGATTTTAAGATTTGTGGCCATTCTCTAGTTGTTAACAATATCCTGTCATTTTATGTTCCACCGTGATCACTAAGGTCCTTGAATGCTTCCTTGTAATTGTCCCTCACAGAGAGATTTCTGTTTTTAGGAACTCTCTACCTCTGGACATTAAAGTGAAGAGCTCATGGAGTGTTTTTAAAAGTAAACTAAAGACCTCTTTAATCTGGCTTTTAACTTGGAGTAATTTTGCATTATCACCATTATGGCCATTGTTTCAGCATACTTTTAAAATATATATATATATATATATATATATTTCTTCTTCTATTTATCTGAATTAATTTTATTAATTTTATTGTAAGGATTTTATTTTAGTTTTAAATATTTCCTCTATCTTGTTTTAGCCTTATATCATTTTACCTCTTGCTGTTGTTTTCTGTCTCTCTGTTCTTTTGTGAAGCACTTTGGGCTGCAAGCTTGAATGTATGAAAGGTGCTATATGAATAAAAACGAGTTAAAGCTGGGGTTGGTAATCAGATTTAGATCCACTTTTTGTTATACTGGTTAAAATGATCTTTATGTCCTGATGGCAATCATTACATGATGTGTTCTTAAAAAAGAGGTAAAAAAAGCTGCTATCTACAGCCGGAGTAAACCTGGGAAAACACCAACCAATCACCGTGTTTTGGCTCCCCAAATTTTAGACCAATCAAATCCCGTCCTGCCGTTCTGCCCTCCTCCTGCGCGTACATTTCCCCGGCGTGCACTCCTCCGAGTCCCCGTCTCCTGCCTCTACTTCCCCTGACTCTATTTACTGCCCCTCTCGCTCGTCCTCGGGCCTGTCCCCTCTGACCTGATGAGGTGCTTTGCTCAGGACTGTAGTCCGGATCAGAGTCTAAAAAGCTCTCACCAACAAGCAGAATAATTAATGACGTTCAGTAAGTCCTACAGAATATATATATTTATTCGTGAACACGTTGATCTTTAATAACCGGTCACTGTCGGCCGTGATCACGCCAACCAACAAAACAACAATCAATGTTTGAATGAATGAAAAACTTCTCCTCTTGTCTCTCCTCTCTCCCGCTCACACACTCTACACCTCTCCTGATGCCTTCACTGACCGTCAACACTGTAGGAATTAAGAACATCTACACTGAACATGTTAACAAACAGTAGAGCTGTTACAGTATTATATATGTGTTATAACTTTTCTCCTGATATCATGTCACTGGTACAACTGGATAATGCTAGCATGATAGTTGTGAGTACTAACAGCAGCCATGTTTGTTTGTGTTTTTAACTTTCACTATGAGAATGTTTTGGTGAGGACCGGTTTTGAATCAGTCACCATCATATGGTCGAGAATCAGCGGCGCTCGTGCATGTGAGGGGGGGGGGGGGGGGGGGGGGGGGGTCGTTTTGGAGGAGCTCCGAGGGAGGAGGGGAGGGGTTATACGGAGTCATGAGGAAATGCTACATTCAAATTCATGCTGTTTTTTCCGAGACTGCCAACCCCAGCTTTAAGTGAATATGTTCATCATCGATCATTTTATCTTATCTAATTATCTGATATACAGTCTGGAGTCTGCATATGAATACATTTTTTTAAATTGACCTGACGCTCTGAACTACTTCACTCACCTTGACGCATGCTAGATGTGGGATACATCCAAACCACAGACAGTATAAATAATGGACGTAGTATCCGTGACGTCACCCATCCGTTCCTGAGAGCTGTTTTGAAGCCAATCGTCGGCAGGAGCCATATTGGAAATGCTGAACTCAACCAAACTAAATGTGAGAAAAAGAGGCGGGGTTTGAGCCTCCTAGCCAACAGCTATGTGTTCCCGCCTGTCAGTCAAATCAGTCATTATCTTATTTGGGCAAAAACTCATAATCTTAATATCTTCTGAACCGTCGCGTTAGACAAAAATGAATCCCCCGTACAGTGTGTGCAGATACAGAAATGAACTACGTAGACCTACGTAGGCCGTTTTTTGTACCAGGCTGTAAACATGTTTATTTCTGCTGTAAAGATCGTCTTCTTTGAATGGGTGTGTATGTGGTTTCTGGTGCTTCTGCAGCCAGCCTCAAGTGGATCCTATATGAACTGCAGTTTATAACACTTCAGCATTGGCTTCGTATTTTGAGACCGGAGGTTGCCGCTTGTTCCAAACTAGACTTAGCGTGTATCTTTAGGAGAGTGTAGAAGGGAGATGCTTCTGGTGCAGATCTGAGACACAATGTTTTCTCTCTATGGAAACACAAGCATTGATCAGAGTGGGCACGGATCAGCTCAACAGCGCACATTAAACTTGGCGCTGAGGCTTGCTGCAGAATCAAGACTCAAGTAACTACACTGCAGAACAAAGACATGCATACAACTCCTGCATGTAATAATGTACTCATGAACTCTAAAGTTGATGTCACAGGTTCACAACCTCTGACCTTAGACGTACCGAGCAGCTTCATGTGATTTTTCTAGAGGGCAAAACAAACGCACTCCTCAGTTTCAACATGAACACAAACAAAGAGACCGCCTCAGTGCTCTCCACTGCCTGACTGCTAACTGAGGTAGAACCACCACTGTAAGTGAGTCTCACATCTCTGGTCCCAGAAGTTCAGGCAGCACACACACACACACACACACACACACACACACACACACACACACACACACACACACACACACACACACACACACACACACACACACACACACACACACACACACACTCTCAGACACGCTCACACACTCAGACGTCTTGATGCAGAGCAGCAGGACTGGTGAGGTTTAACGTGGTGGTAAGTGTGAGTCAATGGGGAGCTGAGGCTTTGAATATTTTATTTATTATGCTGCACATTATCGTATCCCAGCGTGAGGATGAATCAGACAGGAAGAGCTTTTTAATTTCAACACAGATCTTTATCACACAGATTGAGTCAGATCGGGATGAGACGCGGCTCTAATGGAGGAAGTGCATTAGGAGCTTAATTAGGACAAAACTGTCACTGCTTCATGTTGAAAATGTGTTCCTTAATTGATTTTATGGTGTGTAACAAGTACATTTTATCCACACTGTGGACACATTTCAACAGACTCAGTTTGAGTGACCATTATTAAACCATAAAAAGACCAAACAGGAAACATCTTTGTGTGTTTAGAATTCTGGAAAGAAAAAGAGTTAACTCAGGAAAATAACTAAACTCAAAGTAGGCACAAATCTAGAATTAAACAAAAATAGATCCATGCAGACCGGTCTGGTTTAACTCGTAGAAAACCAATAGGAAGAGTGAATAACTTGCCTATACAAATTATTTAGTTTTTATTTACTCGTAAGAGTGTTATCAGCTGAAACTGTCTCAATTTTGACCTAGTTCTGTTTGATTTCTGTGCTATTACAGTTAAGTGTAGAGTCTTGAATTCAAAGTACATGGTGTCTGTCATTATATATAGTGTTATCCCACTCAATCACAACCTAGAACTGGTCCAGCCTGTACTAAGACACAAAATTGATACAAGTGCTACATAGGTATTACATTAACTGTGTTCATGAGAGTAAAACAATAACCTGCTGTGACTGAAAGAGCTGACTCGTCCCTCGTTTTGCATTTTCTTCTGTTTATTAGAAGCTACTCTGTAACTTTAATCCTGTGTAGATCTTGTCTTATTTCATCCTGATTTTGTCCTGCATGTGAATATGTTGTATTCAGTGACAGAAAAATCCTTTGGCTGTCTTTATAATAGTCAAACATTTTACTCAATGGAAAATGTATATGAAAGCACTTCTGTGACCTCATGTCACACCGACTCTGTGGTGGTGGTTACAGATAAAGAAGTCATACATTTTATCACTTGTGGTCCTGGTTGCTTTTGTGGTCCATTTTAAAAGCATACATGATCTTTTTAGCCAGTTAATAACTTTTAAAAGGGGCCTCAGTTTCATATAAGCAGATCAGTATTGACATTTTATCCCCGGTCAACAGCAGGTCAATCAAAACTACCAATCACTAGGGGTGCAACGGATCAAAAAACTCACGGTTCGGATCGGATCACGGTTTTGAGTCACGGATCGGATCATTTTTCGGATCAGCAAAAAAAAAAAAAAAAAAAAAGACAAATACAACTTTGTCCCTCCAGTTATTTTGTTAAACACTTTTAAACTTTTGCCAATAAAATAAAAACAAGAATCATCTCAAAATGTACTGCTTGTGCAAAGCACCCTATCTGTGGGCCCAGTCCTACCTAATTCACTGCATTTCATGGCATGGCAAGTGAAGGAGCAGAGGAACTTCAAAAGATTCACTCCATTCTTCTTTCAATCGTTGATTTTCACCGTCCACTTTTTCTTTGAGCTGCAAACTTGGAACACACCGTTTTATTCTAGGGTCCTAAAGATTTCACTTGCAGCATTGGACTCTAAGTGACCCATTAACAGCCTGTCTGCGTATCGTTGACATGGAGACAAGTCCCGGTAAACACAAGGTGACCCGACCAAAACACAGAGTGAAGGAATAACAGTTCGGGGGCCACAAATAGACGGCCGGACGCGGCCCGCGTATTGACGGCCTCTGGTCTAGTGGGTGCGCGACGGAATTTCATAACGTGGCTCAAGCACATTCAGCATTCACTGTATTTTACAGGGAAACCAAAATGCTCCCATACATGTGACTTACAAGATGCAGGAGGTTTTTCAAGTTCCTCTGCTCCTTCACTTACCATGACTACCGCTGCGCTTGACGAGTGAGTGTAGATTGAACATGCAGTCATCACGTGAACGCGCGCAACTTTTTTCATCAACCGATCCGCGGACCACGTCCGTGCCGAACCGTGGAGAGGCATCCGTACGGATCACGGATCAACGATGATCCGGTGCACCACTACCAATCACCAATGTGTTTCACTGAGCAGGTCAATGGAAGTAAAACAATCTTATTCAGGAGGATCCAACAAATCAAATGTGAAAGAGATTGAAGACTGAAATACTGTGACACATTCAAATGCAGACGTTTAATTGTATCTCTTCTAGTATGACCAATCATGGGTTTTAAAGGCTCTGACGGCCATGTTTTATCTTTATTATGTGTTGCTAATAATGACCCATACGTATAAAATGTGTCAGAATAAACTCTCATCCTGATCTTTAACATGTTAGGGTCATGTGAAGCATGAATCAAAAGACGAGATGTTGTATCACTCAGTGGTAGAGTGACTGTGATGTGTTTGATCACTAGAAATGAATCAGTGGTCAGTGTGAATTGGAGGTCACAACGGTCAAAGCTTCTCTGGCCTCCACCGAGCAGCACTGCGGCTCCAGCTCTTGATTTAAGCACTATTTTGACACTCATCTGGGCCTCCTTGTTAACTCTCCCACAACAGATCTGATGTGCTTAGACAGGCCAACGCTGCATGTTAGCGGGCTGGTTGGGCTCAGATTGCACTGCAGTACACTTGAGGGATTTAGTATGAACACGCTCTCGTCTTCCCTCAAACTCAGAAGCAGATCTACACTGAGGACAAAAAACACATTATTAGATCCTTGAACAGGATCCTAAATAGTGAGTGATGACATTTTTAAAAATGGTGAGGTCCAGATGGTTCACTGTGTAGCAGTTCCTTGTTAAATCAAATGTGTGGTTATGTGTAGGGACAGGAATTGCGCAGTAATCCACGATACGATACGACATGATATGATACGATACAATAGATACAGTATGATACAGTACGATACAATACGATGCAGTGGGGTGCTATGCCATGCGATAGGACACGATGCAGTGTGATGTGGGGCTGAGCGTTAAGATATGATGCGATACCATACTACTAGGAACTAAACATAGCACAAAAACTAACAACATTTGTGTTTGATGGACTATTTCTTTGTTGTAACAATATGTGTGGTTATGTGTAGGGACATGAATTGCACAGTAACCCACGATGCAATGCGATGCAGTATGATACAATATGATGCAATACGATACAATACGATACAAGGCGATGCGATGCGGTCTGATGCGGTACAATACGATCGATAATACGACCCAATGCAATAAGATGCAATGTGATGCGATACGATACGATATGATATGATGCAATGCCATACGGTACTATACGATGCAATTCGAAGCAATGTGACGGTATACGATATGATACGATGCAATACGATACGATACTATACGATACTATGCGATACTATGCACTGCAATGTGATGCGGTGTGATCATAGACTGTAAGTAAAAATGGACAGTGTTGCTCCGCCTCTTCCCGTTGTACTGTTCTGAAGCCAAAAAATCCCGCTCCTGGCCGCCGCCATTTTGCAGCCAGAGCCCGTGAAGCCACTGTAACAAGCTCCGCCCTACAGCGTAGCGTCACAAGACGCTGTGTATCCTTTGAAGTTTCACTCTACGGCGGCTGTGAATCAAAGCAAACAGGAAGTAAAACCCAGTTTTTTAAACTCTAATAACTAACGAAAAAGAAACATTTTTTAGGAAAAAGATGCCTTGGACACAAAACAGTCAAATACTAACTACATATCACCACAGCATACGGATGGGAGAAACATTCGTACCACGTGTATTTAAAGTATGACTGCCGGATTTTTGACCTATACTGCAGCCAACCACCAGGGGGCAGACACTCTGCTGAAAGCTTCACCACCAGCCGCGGGAGCTGCTCCCCTGGTAGGGACATGAATTGTTCAGTGTCCCACAATGCAATGCGATGCAATACGATACAATACGATGCGATGCTATGCAATGTGATGCGATGCAATATGATGCGATACGATACGATACTATACGTTACATGGCGATGCGGTCTGATGTGGTACAATACGATCGATACGATAATATGCCACACAATGCAATACGATGCAATGCAATACGATATGATAGGATACTATGCGCTGCAATGCGCTGCAATGTGATGTGGTGTGATGCTGTATGGTAAGATAGGATGCGATGCGATACTATGCAATACGATACAACTAAACAAAGCACAAAAACTAACAAAATTTGTGTTTGTTAGATTATTTCTTTGTTGCAACAAAAACAGTTGTGCTCAAAAGTTTACATACCCTGGCAGAATTGATGGTTTCTTGGGTAGTTTCTGTTGTCTTTATGATATAAAAAGAGTAAACATTGTCTTTTGATAAAAATTTTGCTTCACCCAACCGCTAGCCATGAGTGAAGAAAAGGTTTTTCTCTTATCATTCATATTCTCTGAAAAAATGGCCAAAAAATCATAAATTCTGCCAGGGTATGTAAACATATGAGTACAGCTGTATGTTTGGTTATGTGTAGGGACATGAGTTGGGCAATAACCCACGATGCAATACCATACAATACAATAAGATGCAGTGTGATGCGATGCGATGCGATGCGATAAGATAAAACTAAACATAGCACAAAAAGTAAGGACATTTGTGTTTGGTAGATTTCTTTGTTGTAACAATGCGTCTTGACAATAAATCATACACCATTGGAAAGCCTGATTAATTATCTTTTAAACGGTGGCACATTTGCAGGGAACATGCATTTGTGGGATGAGCAGCGGGGCTGAGTATGTGGGTTGCGACCAAGCGTGCCGGATAAGGCCCTGGTGGTGAGGCTTTCAGCAGTGTGACTGCCCCCTGGTGGCTGGCTGCAGTATAGGTCAAAAAATCCGTCTCCCCCATTCATTTGAATGGGGGAGCAGTCAAACTTTTAAAAATAAATACACATCGTACGAATGTTTCTCCCATCCGTATGCTGTGGTGATATGTAATTAGTATTTGAGTGTTTTGTGTCCAAAGCCTCTTTTTTTCTGAAAAGTTTATTTTTCGTTAGTTATTAGAGTTTAAAAACCGGGTTTTACTTCCTGTTTCCTTTGATTCACAGCCGCCGTAGAACGAAACTTCAAAGGGCACACACCGTCTTGTGACGTTACGCTGTAGGGCGGAGCTTATTACAAAGGCTTCACAGGCTCTGGCTGCACAATGGCTGCGCCCAGGAGAGGGATTTTTTGGCTTCAGAACTGTACAACGGGAAGAGGCGGAGCAACGCTGTCCATTTTTATTTACAGTCTATGGTTGCGACCAGGAAAAATGTGCCAAATCTTTTCTGCCAAAGTCAGACTGCTTTTTAGTGCCCCCTGTGGACAAAACAGTATATAGTATTCACCTCTTGCTTTCTTTCAGCTGTTAAAGGTATAACTCATCTGGAATCTTTGCTATGGAAAATGAAAATAATGTATTTTTCTCCAGTGTTCTCGTCCAATATGGTGGCAGGTGATGAAAACACCCTTTATTATAATCTTCAGTCTTATCACTGATGGTCTCATTTGCTTTTTTGGGTCATACAGAGACATCAGCATTAATTTGAGTGAGTTTTAGGACCTGTTAAAATCGTCTCACAGGCCGTTTTACTGTACACAAAACATGATTCTTTTTTAAACGACATACAAGACACAGCTGACAGATGGAGTTAAGTCGGATTTCTCTACGTCTATCCAACCGATGAAAACTTGATCCACTCAAATGATTCTTGTTGACCCACTCTGTTGTGAACTATTTGGGTGTGCATACACTTTGCTTTATTGCTGCAAAGTTGACCCATGTTTGAATTTGGTGTGAACAAAGGTTATAGTCTGACTACACACTACAGACTTTAACAAGGCCTCAAACAGTGTTAGTAATTATCTATGTGCTGACAAGTTTTTACTGGCAGTAGATTCTCCTTAGAGCATGTGTCAATCACTCAAACAACACTTAAACATATCAGTGTTAAAGGTGTTTATATCCTATGTGACATCAATGCTGAGGATGTTAAAGTTTCAGTTTCTAACTCATGCTACACTTTGTTTGCTGACACACAATAAGCCACATGGTGCTCTGTTAATATTTTTCTCTGTCAAAAAAAGATCAATCTGTCCTCCTCTGAGTGCAGACCTCTACTTCATAAGCATCACGTGTGACATCCAAACATGTCTTGATTCAAATCAGGTGTGCCTAGACATGAAAGAAGCCTATAAAAGAATAAAGAGGAGGATGTCATTAACAGGCCTGCCTTAATTGTTGCTGTCACAGGATGAAGCTAACAAACTGTAACATAGACTTAGCTGACTGTGTCAAACAACAAATGGCACGTTAGATTCAAGTGGAGAGAGAACAAATGGGAATTATATAATGATCACATTTCATTACCCACTGTTATGCCACAGAGGATACCAACCAAAGCAAACAAAATTGCTTTGATGTCTGTGAGGCATCGGTGCCGGCTCAATGTTTGCAGGAAGGCTGCTTAGATTTTTATGAATGAGCAGCAATGTCCATTTCGATTTCATCTAGAAGGCAAAGCACACATAAGGTCCCTTTGCTGATTCTAAATGTAACATGGGGAGGAGGAATCATCTCCTGGAAGCATGGAGCGAGCGTGGGGTGGCCTATTGATTTGGGGAAGCTGGCTCTGTAATTGCTTGAGTGCAGAAAGTTGTAAATCAGAACTCTCTGCTCATACAAGTGGAAGAGTACTGTGTCAAAGCTGGAAAACGAAACCTGGACAACAACAGGACAGAGCTGTGCTGTAGAATAAAGCACTGGAGGAAGCCAGGCACGGACTGACAGGAGCAGCTGGGTGGGGGTCAAAGGTCAACCTGAGTTAATCAGCTAGAATCAGCATCAGATGAGGAGAGAATAACAGTGTTTGTGTTTGCATTCGCTCACAAAACTGAGGGGGAAACTGTTATATGAAAGAACAAACTCCTCCTCTAAGAGAAGGAGCGGCGGTGAAAGAGTGATGGTGGAACAGAGAAGCAGCCTTACGCTGCAGAAACAGGGTTACATCAACAAAACGTCTGATACATAACGATTCATGATTAAAACATGCCCGAACATGTATGTGTACTCTGCTGGGACACAGGTGGTGTGGATCCTCCACCATACATCCAGAAGCTTGCAGCAGGTCATGATAAAAATAAACACGTAGTGCCTCTGACCCTGGCAGGTAAAAGCACCGTGCCAGCCATACATTACTTAGTACGACTGCACAGCCAATCACTGGCAAGCTGGGCTCTCACACAGCTGTACAGGTGCACATCAATTTTTAAAGTCATGTTGACAAAAGCTTTCATACCGCACATTTTTATACCAACAAAGGTGCAGAATGTAAGGAGACGTCATGTGTTCAGCAGCTGGAGGAGAAAAATCCTGAAAACATGTTTGCCTTTCTACGCCGTGTGTGTGTGTGTGTGTGTGTGTGTGTGTGTGTGTGTGTGTGTGTGTTGGTATTTGTGTATTAGGTAGACATTTCATCGGAATACACACCACACTGCACGGACATTTTGTATTATGAGGACATGTCCAGAGTCCTCATAATTCGGACACTGTAGAAGTGTTTCTATAGGTTAGGGGAGCTCTAATTCAAATTTTCTCCAAAAGTCCTTTTAGTACACAAAACACTGATTCTGTGTATAATCTGTGTATTGAAAGTGCGCTCGTACTGCTGGATTTTGGTACTGCACCCGCTCATGAATATTCACACATGTGTATGATTCGCGGCTTCTGATTGGCTGACGGCCGGAAGTCCCCATAATGTTGGGTTTTGTCAATACTGTGTATTAACCGAATTTCATCACAGACTCTTGTCTGCTAGAGATTGATAAAGCAGCAGACTTTTCCTTTTAAAATAAACCAATATAATATATTAAAGTGTAGAAGTAAGATAAAACCATATAGGAACAGGGTAATCCAGACTGAGTAACAAAAATCTTATGACATTTTTTGCAATTAATTAATTACAAAGCCTGTAATTTGTCATATTAATTTATTATTTTTTACCGTAAATACAACTGTCAATGTAACTGCCACTATTACTTTTTACTAAGCTTTATTTTGTAAATATCTTATTGTACTATTGTTATTATATTAGGCACTGTCTTTTTGCATCACTCCGACGGCCCACTGGCGGGCCCTGCCGACTTTTTTCTTTCAGAGGCTTCTGTGGGCTGAGTTTTAAAGATACAGCGAAGATACTGATATCATATGAAACTAGAAGACATAAGGAATCAATTAATGAATCAATTAATACCAACCATGCCATGATAGGAAGGGAAGTGGGTTAACTAACGCTCCAAAGTTAGGCTAAATTTTGGCTATCAAAAAACTTTTCAAAGTGGTCCCCTGACCTCTGACCTCAAGATATCTGAATGAAAATCTTTCAGTGGGTTCCCACAAGTCTCCTCTTTACATACATACCCACTTTATGCTATTCCCATTCAGTTTGAGGCAAAAACAAAGCAGGTTTCTGCATGCAGTACAAATGTGTTTTTTTCGCCTAGTCTAAAATGGTGTTTCTGCATACTGGGGTCCCTAAACAGTGTTTGATTTGCATACATGTGATATCACTGGAAAGCTGAGACTCTTGTGGATTCAATCCCTATTGTATTCATGTGTGATGATATTAGAGCCCACAGTAGCCTTTTCTCTTAGTGAGACCAGTTTTTGAAACCTCGAGATCACTGTATAAAATGACCTCTTGTGACCTCTAGGATAATCACAGCCTCATGAAACTTTACACACATAAACTAGAGACACAGGGCTCTCAGAGGATGTATGGCTTTCCTAGGTATGTTGACAATAAGGGGCTTTCTCAGCAGCCTCAAGAACAGAGGTGCTCACCAGCCAATCGTCGAAAAATGCGATTCTTGCGAAATCTCCAAATGATGTAAACCACTTCTATGTGACATATACTGTTGACCTGTTATCTATCACTGAAATTACCCGTCTTACACCCCATATTACCATTAAAAACGCCCGGAGTGCTAAGAGGTTAACTTCTATACACTCTATATTGTATATTAAACTTATATTTGAGTTATTTTGTAACTTGGAGCAACCTGTTCTATTGTATTTTATTCTATTAATCTCCTGACAACAGTAATTTAAAGACACATTTTTTTACTATTCTATGCAAGGAACTTTTGAAATAAAATATATCATTGAAAAGAGTAAATAAGTAAATAAATAAATAAATAAATAAATAAATAAAGACCCCCCACCGCCCAAACATTTTGGATCCACCTGACTCTTTCCTCTTCCTGCTGCCTACGTCTAGCCTGGCATGGCCAGAGAGATTGCAAATACACCTCAGTGTGGAAACAGTGCAATGTCTATGTCAAGGGGGCGTTATCAACAGGCACAGACCAAAATGCTTACAACCAATCAGAGCAAAGAAACGTGACCTGTCACTCAAGGAGCTGTCACTGAGCGTGGTGGTGAGAAACATGGCTGCCTGGTCACAAACGATCTCAAATTACAGCTAAACAGTACACTAAAATGTGATTCTGAAAACATTTGAGGTGAGAAATAGGCAATGCAGTAACGGAATCTTGATTCAGATATGATCAGCACTGCCTAGTTTTACAGTTTGATCCGAGTTTCGGGAGCTGGATGTGTTGCACTGGAGACAACTGCAGACTAACAGCACCTACAACCAATCAGAGCAGAGAAACGTGTCTAGAACGGTGACTGTGATTGGCTCGTCTGTTTCTGGAAAAGATATCTCCGAGTAGAGGAGACTGTATACGTCCAAGGAGGAGACGCACCGCATCTGCTGCAGGTAAGACAGGTGACGAAGTCTGAATCACACATATCACCGCTAAACTTTAAGACTAAATACTACTATGAGCTTTTCATGCTATTTTAAATGACTAGTCTCTGTTTTTACAGAGATGATCTGTGGCTGAGTTGTTCAGGGAATATTTTACCTCAGTAGTATACTGATTTAACAAATTGCCATCATGTGGAGATGTTAAGGGGTTAACACTTCGTATTGAGTCCCCTGTTGCACTGTTTACACACCAGTCAAGGAACAACAGTCATACAGTTTGGAGGATACAAGAGATTTTTTTTTTCTGTGTAAAACGGACTTGGCAGGAAATTAGGACCACTGTTTGTATTTAGAAGTATAGATGTACGGTCCTCATAAACCTGCGAGGTTACTCACACTGAAGACTGTGTATTTGTATTTAGAAGTATAGATGAACTGTCCTCATAAACCTGCGAGGTTACTCACACTGAAGACTGTGTATTTGTATTTAGAAGTATAGATGTAAGGTCCTCATAAACCTGCGAGGTTACACACACAGAAGACTGTGTATTTGTATTTAGAAGTATAGATGTAAGGTCCTCATAAACCTGCGAGGTTACTCACACTGAAGACTGTGTATTTGTATTTAGAAGTATAGATGAACTGTCCTCATAAACCTGCGAGGTTACTCACACTGAGGACTGTGTGTTTGTATTTTATTGGTCTGTATGCTAGTAAATCCTCACATTCTTTAGTTGATAACTCACAGTATCACCTGTGTTATCTACCATTCTCTAAATAGATAGTTGTGTTACAAGCTTAAAACATCAGCATGTACTTCCTTGGTGTGCTTAATAATGTTCAGTGATTTAAGTTTTTCATTTTTTCCCCACAAGATTTCACCTGAGACAGACCCTCAGCTGAGACCGAATGGTGGCATTCAACAGGTGACTTATTACATTATAAGTTTTAGAATAGACAAGGCTTTTTTTCTAAGATAAGATGTACTTTAATGTGGCCATAGGGACATTTGTTTTGAAGTTTGTTCTGAAGGTCCACAGAGGGTAAAAAAATACATTCTCTAGAGAGCAACACATACGACATGTTCTGTCATCTTATGTTCTTGTCGTGTCAGCGTCTGATGATTTTGAGTTCAATCTTTTAGGATGGATGCATACTCGAGTTAATAATCATTTTTTTGAACTTTGCTCACATTTTTCCACTTGGTTACAGAAGAACCCCTGCAAGGCTTGGTTAACAAATGTTACTTTTTTTCCAATTTATGAATATAATGAAATGCTGCCTAAGTTAAACACTTAATTTGCGTTGAATTATTGCATACTAAATGTTGCTTCATATTTCACAGGGGACTCCAGACAAGGAAGGCCAAGGCCAGGCCAGCTCTACGGCAGAGGATGCAATGGGGAAGGTAAATGTCTGTGAGGTGTGCCTCTGACCCGTGGAAATAACTTTAGTATTTGGCAAAATAGAATTAAAATGTATTTATTGAGTAGATTTAATCTGTGATAAATACCTACAGACCCATCAGTTTTATTATCTGTGTTTAAAACCAGCTGTGTAAAACGGACTTGGCAGGAAATTAGGACCAATGTTTGTGTTTATAAGTATTCATGTAAGGTCCTCATAAACCTGCAAGGTTACTCACACTGAGGACTGTGTATTTGTATTTAGAAGTATAGATGAACTGTCCTCATAAACCTGCTAGGTTACACACACTGAAGACTGTGTATTTGTATTTAGAAGTATAGATGAACTGTCCTCATAAACCTGCGAGGTTACACACACTGAAGACTGTGTGTTTGTATTTAGAAGTATAGATGTAAGGTCCTCATAAACCTGCAAGGTTACACACACTGAGGACTGTGTATTTGTATTTAGAAGTATAGATGTAAGGTCCTCATAAACCTGCTAGGTTACACACACAGAAGACTGTGTATTTGTATTTAGAAGTATAGATGTACGGTCCTCATAAACCTGCAAGGTTACACACACAGAAGACTGTGTATTTGTATTTAGAAGTATAGATGTACGGTCCTCATAAACCTGCAAGGTTACACACACAGAAGACTGTGTATTTGTATTTAGAAGTATAGATGTACGGTCCTCATAAACCTGCAAGGTTACACACACAGAAGACTGTGTATTTGTATTTAGAAGTATAGATGTACGGTCCTCATAAACCTGCGAGGTTACTCACACTGAGGACTGTGTGTTTGTATTTAGAAGTATAGATGTACGGTCCTCATAAACCTGCAAGGTTACACACACAGAAGACTGTGTATTTGTATTTAGAAGTATAGATGTACGGTCCTCATAAACCTGCGAGGTTACTCACACTGAGGACTGTGTATTTGTATTTTATTGGTCTGTATGCTAGTAAATCCTCACATTCTTTAGTTGATAACTCACAGTATCACCTGTGTTATCTACCATTCTCTAAATACATAGTTGTGTTACAAGCTTAAAACATCAGCATGTACTTCCTTGGTGTGCTTAATAATGTTCAGTGATTTAAGTCTTTCATTTTTTCCCCCACAAGATTTCACCTGAGACAGACCCTCAGCTGAGACCCAATGGTGGCATTCAACAGGTGACTTATTACATTCTAAGTTTTAGAATAGACAAGGCTTTTTTTCTAAGATAAGATGTACTTTAATGTGGCCATAGGGACATTTGTTTTGAAGTTTGTTCTGAAGGTCCACAGAGGGTAAAAAAATACATTCTCTAGAGAGCAACACATACGACATGTTCTGTCATCTTATGTTCTTGTCGTGTCCTCCTGAAATCCTAAAATTTTATATATTTAAAGTTTAACATAAAAAAAATCATTTTGATTTAAAATTGGCTTAACTCTGTTTTTCTTACTTGTCTGAAGTGGTGGAGATCTTAAATTTGACATCACATATTCTTGTGTTCCAATCAAAGACTTAACAAAACTACAGAAGTCTGACAAGTGAAATTACTGAAACTGCTCACACTTTGACATAAATTGATCCATTTATTTAGGACTGTACCCTTGTTAGTATGATATAGTAAGAAAAAGACTGTAGGTTTCAGTGCTGTTTAAATCACATTTACATGTCAGAGCATCTGTATATCTAATAATGTGATGAACTTCCAGGTCAACAATGTTTTTGTAAAGTGCATTAATGAGGGGATTTAAGTCCAGTTCTTTAGATTTGGTTTAAAGTAGGCAAGGCTTTGTAAATATAGCGCTGTATGTCCATGAACAACTTTATCATATTTTGGAGCTGCAATGATGTCACACTTTATAAAATGTTAACATAGAACAATTCAGACACACACCCACCCTATATTGTTGTACAAGCCCTTTACCACAAGCTAACAGCCAGTTAATGATGGGCAAATCACCAATTCTGTTTGTGACATTCATGGACAGGATTTCAAGGCGCAGCCGGGGGGAGTGTCCAAAACATACGGCCGCAGATCAGATGATACGACCACAAAGTCGATCATCGATCTTTGGCCTAGGGTGTTCTGGTACCAAGTACACTTATGAACATTCCTATGTTCGAACATGGTGTTTGTTATGGACAATCCATGACTAGCACAGAAGTCCAATAACAAAGCACCATTCGGGTTCAGATCAGGCAGGCCGTTCCTCCCAATCACTCCCCTCCAGGTTTCTCCGTCGTTGCCCATGGGAGCATTGAAGTCCCCCAGTAGAACTATAGAGTCCCCAGGCGACACCCGTTCTAGGACGCCACCCAGAGACTCCAAGAAGGCCGAGTACTCTGAACTGCTGTTAGGCGCATAGGCACAAACAACAGACAGAGACTTTCCCAGAGCGACACGAAGCCTCATCGAGGCGACCCTCTCGGTCCCCGGGGTAAACTCCAAAACTGTGGCGCTCAGCCGTGGGCTTGTGAGTATTTCCACACCCGTCCGGCACCTCTCACCCTGGGCAACTCCAGAAAAGGCAAGAGTCCAGCCCCTCTCCAGGAGTTTGGTTCCAGAGCCGGTGCTACGCGTGGAGGTGAGCCCAACTATATCTAGCTGGTATTGCTCCACCTCCCGCACCAGCTCCGGCTCCTTCCCCGCCGGAGAGGTGACATTCCACGTACCAAACGCCAGTCTGTGCTGCCAGGGGTCGGCGCGCCTAGGTCCCCGCCTTTGCCTGCCACCCGGCTTACATTGCACCCGACCCCGAAAGCCATCCCTGCTGGTGGTGGGTCCACAGGGTTGCTCCGTGTAGCTTCTTCGGGCTTGGCCCGGCCAGGCCCCATGGGCAAAAGCGAGGTTGATTATCATGGTACTACCACAGAGAATACAGCTCTTTGAGTTGAACGTGAGTCACAAAACACCACAAAGGAAAGGACAAACCAAATCCCTGCAAAGCAAAATAAAGGATAATTGAATCTGCAATTTTAACTGTACGTCTGTTTGAGATGCTGAAGAGATATTGCCAGAGATTGTTCCTCTATAAAGAAAGTGTAGAACAGTTTGGGATTATGAAATGTTTGAACATATGAAACCAAACCATTCATATTGAGTTTTGTTTTTCATGCTGCAGGATTGGAGACAGCTAGCTGTCCTGTTGAGGAACCTCCAGGCAGCTCAGACGGTATGACCATCAACCTCAGTTCAGCAGCCCAGTGATGTTTGAATATTATGACTCAGCAATCACAGCTTAAAATTCAATTTATGTGCGGAGGTTGTTTTGCAAAGCTTACAGGTTTTTTTTAACATGAGATATTTTGACACTATATATTGTAATGTGACAACTTTGGACATTTAACATAATTACTAATGCTGTTTAAAATAATTGTTGAGATATTGGCCCAGGTGAAATGATCAAATGACCATTCATATTGAGTTTTGTTTTTCATGCTGCAGGATTGGAGACAGCTAGCTGTCCTGTCGAGGAACCTCCAGGCAGCTCAGACGGTATGACCATCAACCTCAGTTCAGCAGCCCAGTGATGTTTGAATATTACATGTGGTCATGTAGACTACACACTGCTGCTGTTTGTTAGGGTGTATTCAATGTGTACTTCTCCATTCACAGATTGTGACTCTGCCCTAGAAGGGACATCTCAAAGTATAACAAGAATTAAACATTTTGAACTGCAGAGCTATGGTTAAAGATATGTAAATGTTGACAACAACACATTTTGAAACTTAAACAAGTTCCATTAGTCATCATCTTGTAAGCAATATTTTGCAGTATCTATGAAGTGTTGTGATCTTCCTTTCTTGATGGTTTTATATATATATGCTCATTAGCTGTAGGATGCTCTGAAGCTGTTAAAAATTACAGTTTAGATGGTTTGGAGATGTAGATTTATAACATCCTGTAAATGACATAGCAGTTAAGATGACAATTAAATGGTAACCTTAATGTCAGGATTTAAGATATTTTACTAGTTTCTCCCCTCTTTTCAGCAATCAGCAAAAAGACTGTTGGGAAGTGCAAAGTGCCCAAAAGAAGAGAAGAGCAGGAACCACTAGGTAAAAGCACAAACACAAAGGAGACTACAACCGAATCATGTTGATCGATTTTTCTCGTTTTTCACTGTTTTTTGCATTGCTTATTGGCAGTATAAAAGCAGCATAAAGACAAAACAAAATATATAGTTAATACTGAAATGGGACATGTAGCCTCCCCGGCTGAATGATGCTCTGACTCACCAACGGATGGTTCACAAATCTTAAATTTTTTATAATGTAGCTCCAAAGAGCATGCTGTGACCATTGTGTGAACACACCGTCAGAGCTACGGAGAAGACGAAACAAAATAACAGATTACCATTTTAAACTTGACGAAATGACAAGCTTTGATAGAGTGCTAAATATAAGCATATTTATCTGTAAATGAAATTATTAGCTTCCTTTTAAACTAACATTATCAGCCAGGTGCTAAAACAAAGAATACAATTTCGACACACTCCGTTTGGGAGACATTTGTGTGGTTTCAAGTTCGTCTATTTTGTCCTTTTTTTACCGAAAGTCTGCCTCTACGATGTAAATAAACATAAATAAAAGCACTCATCTTAATAATGTAACTTACAGGAATTTACATAATGAACAAATATAAAAACAAGATTATGCAAGGACCATGGTGAAGGTCATTTACAGGACATCAACCTGCCTTGTTTTCAACTCAGGAAATGCTAATCATAAACTGAAACATTATATGCTCTTAATCATACCCACTTCAAACAAATATTCTTCTGTTGTTATATTAGAGTGATGTAGAGCTAGAACCTAAACTAAACAGTACTTTATGATATAAGCTGACAATGCAGATGAAGGCACTGTAAACCTAGAATATATTCTTTTTATGGCAGCTAACCGTTAGGAGATTATTGGCCCAAAACAAATAAATCAGCCTTTTGAGGCCTCAGAAAGTAGGTATGTTACTGTAGGCCCCAGTACTGAACAGCCTTTCAGAGGGAGAACAGTGAGCTGGAATACACAGGTGCTACCTGAACAGCTCACAGAAATGTATTGTGTTATCCAGTGATGCTGCAACTCTTCCAAAACACTGCTTAAATACACTGACTCTCTTTGTCTTGATTAAATAAAACAAATGTTATTGTCCAAGGCACAGTTTCACACATACACACATGCCTATTTTTCTTCAGGCTGATTGGCATTTAATAGAGACTAATCAAACCATTATCATCTGATCGTTATAGGTTGCAGATCAATAAGAGCACACTTAGTTTTAACAGATATAACGCAAAAAACATTTTATGTTACCTTTACAAATACAAGAACAATGAGCTCTATGCAGTTAGGTGTGCATAGTTAGATGTGTTATCACATTTTAAATATGGGAAGGGAGAGCATTGGTATCTGATCTGCACCTTGAATCCAGTGCCATGATCTGGGATATCAGAATATGTATCAGGAGATACATTTTTTTATTTACATTTCTTTGAAATTGTAATTTTAGTATTTCACAAACAAATGTAAAGTCAATGAATCTCTTTTCCTCTTTTATAGAGTTACTTGAAGAAGCTGCTGAAAGGGACAATCCTCGGAGGAAACAAAAACAACAGTGGTCTCTAAAAGAGGTCTCAGCGGTGATCAGACACTTTAAGAACCTTCCTAAAAAGAGAGTGAAGTCCAACTCCCTTTGTGTTTGTTGTTCTCAGCCCTCTGATGATGGCTGCTGTGCGGCCAAACAGGGAACTGACTGTCACTGTTTTCAAAACAGAAATAATTAAACATGGCTTCTTCTTTACTGAGTATGCTGTGATATGTTCTCTTGTCTATTTAAAGATCATACTCAATGTAGAAAAACAGTCATATGACACATAACACTATATAAAAATCACTACACATACAGGTTTGGTTATATTGTCGGTTACAGTAAACCAGCTCTGCATTACAGACATACCTCATGTATGGGGATATACTTTGTGTTTTATAGAACAGGCAGTCCTCATATATCGGGTGTGTCCTTTTAAAGCACAATGTCTTCACTGTAGTGTGTGTGTTTTCCCGTTCCATTAATTCATGTTTGACCCTTTAATACACTTCAGTGCCGTTTTTGTGTGTTGTATAGCCACTGTCCTCACAAATGGTGTTAGTCCTTATAATAACACTTTATGTCATGGGTGGGGCTTATTATCAAATTAATTATTGTCCACATAATGATGCATATTGTCAGGTTGTTATATTTCCAGTTGTGTTGTGTGTATTCAAACTCCGAAGTGAGATCTGTGTTGTTGGGCTCAAAAAAGAATTTTTGATACCACCCACATCTCTGTGGGGCAGCTGGAAAGGGGTGCTCCCCTAATACACCACCAGACTGGTTTGGAGAGATGTGTCCTTGTAATACATATAGGCGGGTATGTGTGTGTGTGTGTGTGTGTGTGTGTGTGTGTGTGTGTGTGTGTGTGTGTGTGTGTGTGTGTGAGTGTCTGTGCATCTTCAGTATGGAAACTGTTAATAACTTCATGCATGTGTGTGTTTGCTCATGTCAACAAGAACTCATCATAATGAAAGACAGCATGTTGGAGGAAAGTGACTTGATGTGTATTAGAGTTTTCCAGTGACCCATGCACATAGAGTGTATAAGTTACAGATGTAGTCTCTGTGATGTCAACCTCTTGTTGCTGAAGCAGAATTTTGAAGCTGATCACTGAATCACCATACTAGACATGCCTAACTCTCAGTCCACCTAGCATGAGGCACAGAGGCAAAGTTAAGGTTGGCCTTTAAAGGTGACATATCACGCTTTTTTCATCAATATATATTGGTCTAAGAGGTCCCCAAAACATGTCTTTAAAGTTTATGCTCAAAAAAACACTTTGAAATCAGATTTTGGCATGCCTGAAAAGTCCTCTTCTTCAGTCCTCCTCAGAACACTCTGTTTTCCCTCTGACCACGCCCCCTCCGGAAGTGGACGTGCCTCGGCTCTCCAGCACGTTGATCTAATGTTTACATGTTGGCTGAATATACACGGCTGCTCAGAGATCACGTTACTTCAACCCTCTGAATCTGATCCAGAATCTGATCCTGACGGAGAGGCGCCTGCAGCAGGACCTTTCTGAAGGATTGGTCACAGATTTAGTGTTTCTTGTTGTTTTATCTATCAGTATGTCGACGTGTGTCTTGGTACACAGCTGCGAACATGTAGCTATGTGGCTATGCTAACTAGCGCTAGCACTTATCCATGATAAATAAAAATCATCCACTAGATCTTCAAATCTGCAGACGTGGGGAGTAAAACCGACCTCTGCCAAGAAGGCAGCGGGACCTTTTCTGAAGGATTGGTCACAGATTCTGTATTTCTTGTTGTTTTCTTTGTCAGTATGTAGACAAGTGTCTTGCTACACAGCAACAGCTACGACTTGTAGCTATGTAGCTATGCTAACTAGCGCTAGCACTTATCCATGATAAATAAAAATCATCCACTAGATCTTCAAATCTGCAGACGTGGGGAGTAAAACCGACCATTTTGCAAAATGGAAGACATGAAAAGGTTGTGTTCATGGTCAAATAAAGTTGTTTCCTTCAGCTTTGGGTCAAGCTTTGTGCCAAATAAGCACAATCAGGCCTACAATGGATCCTTTGGAAACAAGGCCCTGAATATTCCAGAATTCAACATCTTTGGAGACCCTTCACAACCCTTTGTGGGAGTCTGGTCTGTGCACAATGTGGGTCAGCTCTATATCAGTTTATTTTACTACAAACTGTCTGTTTGATTGGTGAAAAGAGACATTTCATCATGCTTTATGAGCCCATAATGTTATGTTATTACAGTATCACATTTAACATCAGGAGCCATGAACACACTGACTCGCCGCAACAATACACATGCTAGAAATCATTCAGTCAGATTGTACTCACTTTCCTTTAAAGTGTATCATTAAAGAACCACATGGCTCCCTTCTTTTCACCCTGTATCCGCTATGTTTCCCCTGTGTGGTGCAATAATTTTCACTTTGTGTGAAGAACAGCCATTTTACTCCCTCTAACCAGGGAGCCAGGGTCACCAAAACCAAAGGACACAAGCACTGTATGCTGCACACTTCCACCAAAATACCATGTTTCAAGAGTCTTTTCTTCCAAAGATGTTGCGCCTCATAAGTGCATTCCTCCAGCCTGAGAAAAAGAGAGAACTGGCAGAAGAGCAAGAAACGGAAAAGAAGCTTCGTTTCCCTCCATATGAGTCCGAATCACTTTCTAACCCATGCTGACATAACAGGTCAGAGGGTGTAAATTTGTACGTCTTGTAGGAGGGCAGAACCCTCATCTGCAGCTAAACGAACACTCAGTCAATAATTGATGATCTTAACCCTGTTTCCAGCCTTTCATATGCATCCTTTGATAAATAAATGAAACAGACAACATGTAGACATGGCTCCTACACAGTAAATAACTCACAGAATAAAAGCAGTAATACCTTCAGGATGTTCAATTCCCCGTTGATGCCCTCACAGGGAACAACCTTTCAGGTAAAACATTATTTCTCGAACCTCTCACTAGAGAAATGATCTGCGTGCTGTTTAAAGCCCCTGTGAGAGCCTCCCTGCTCCAAACACAATTGGTTCAGTTTTTTTATGCGTCTGTCCTACATTTATTGTGTGTCAAACAATTTAGTGAACTGCCCAAGGCTTTGACTTTTAGAAGTTGCTCTTAATATCATTTAATATCAACTAATGATATAGGTCACGACTCATTTTGTCTCGACTGCAAAACATTTGTAATAGTTGCAACATGGAGCCCGCTGTTGTGCAGAAACCTCATTTATTACAGTGCGGCACCTGGGATCAATAATAAGAGTAATTCAGTTATCCTGTGTTTTATTGGAGTGTTCTTACACAATGTCCTTAAGAATGAAGAGTAGGGATAGGCATTTCAAGACAAAATACTATACCACAATCATTGTCATCTATTCAACGACTATTCTAATCTTAGTTCTTTTGTTTGCCAATGCAGTTAGCAAACGGCTTTAAGACGCTCTGTAGCCACCGTCTGGTGGGAATACCGTATTACAACCAGGCACCTGTAGAAACGATGAAAAACGTTACTTTTAAAGGTGACATATCACGCTTTTTTCATCAATATATATTGGTCTAAGAGGTCCCCAAAACATGTCTTTAAAGTTTATGCTCAAAAAAACACTTTGAAATCAGATTTTGGCATGCCTGAAAAACACTCTTCTTCAGTCCTCCTCAGAACACTCTGTTGTCTCTCTGACCACGCCCCCTCAGGAAGTGGATGTGCCTCGGCTCTCCAGCACGTTGATCTAATGTTTACATGTTGGCTGAATATACACGGCTGCTCAGAGATCACGTTACTTCAACCCTCTGAATCTGATCCAGAATCTGATCCTGACGGAGAGGCGCCTGCAGCAGGACCTTTCTGAAGGATTGGTCACAGATTTAGCGTTTCTTGTTGTTTTATTTATCAGTATGTCGACGTGTGTCTTGGTACACAGCTACGAACATGTAGCTATGTGGCTATGCTAACTAGCGCTAGCACTTATCCATGATAAATAAAAATCATCCACTAGATCTTCAAATCTGCAGACGTGGGGAGTAAAACCGACCTCTACCAGGAAGGCAGCAGGACCTTTTCTGAAGGATTGGTCACAGATTCTGTGTTTCTTGTTGTTTTATTTGTCAGTATGTAGACGTGTGTCTTGGTACACAGCTACAGCTATGACATGTAGCTATGTGGCTATGCTAACTAGCGCTAGCACTTATCCATGATAAATAAAATCATCCACTAGATCTTCAAATCTGCAGACGTGGGGAGTAAAACCGACCTTTGTGTTTATTAAGACAGCCTACAACTAGCATGCCTCCCTCCTAAGCTCCTTGTTAGCACACATTTGTGCAGGTAATGAAAAACGGGGGAGGGATTCAGTATTATTTTATACAGTCTATGGGCTGAACAAGCTCCGAGCTCTGACTCCGTGACAGACCGGATATTGTTGTTACGTAACAAAAACACGGAAGTCTGAAACGGCTCGTTTCACACACATTTACAGAAAGGTGGAGAAATCAGAACAGGGGCAGAATGGATTTTTTTTCATTCTCGGGGGGTTTGTAGACATGCCAGGGACACATATTTCAGGTAAAGAACCATTAAAAAGTCCATTGTGCATGATATGTCACCTTTAAAATGAGAAAATATTCATATTAACGCTTTGATTTTTACAAAGTGAACGAATGTTTGAATATTCAAAAACCATTGCCCATCCCTACTGAAGACCTTATTCAAAACCTTTTAAAATGTAAGTTATTAAGTACATTCACATTATCAGGACGATACAAAATATGTTGATTGTAAAAGCACTGATTTGAAGACATGCATGTCATCTGTTATGTCTATCCTTTCTGAATCTGATGCAGGTGAGACTAGTTTGATGCACTGTGCACAAACAACCAACATAATAATTCACTTCAGTGTTTACTTTCTTCTGTGTTTACTATTTAACTTTCTTGTGGAATACTGGACAATCGAATATGTTAAGGAAAGTTTAAACCTGCAGGAAACAAAAGCATGTGAGTTATAAGTATGCCAATCACCAAAGAGTGTAAGGACAAATGAACAAAATAAGCGGGTGTGATCTTTTTGTTATCCTCAAATAAGTCAGAGTTTGAAGGTTTATTTGAACTTAGGGGAAAAATGTTAATGTAAGAATAAAGTCAAAGTGTTTAGTATTGATTCAAAATGTCCAAAATACCATTTGCAGGAAAATAATCTATAACTGGCACTTCTACCAAACATTTGGTCTCACTCCAAAACTTTTCACTTTATTCTTGAAATACAAATAATAAAAAAAAATGTATAATGCCATTATATTGTCCTTTTATGTTTGGCCATGTTCTCTACCAAACTACAGGAGACTTCTTCTCAAACTCTTGATTGAACTGCTAACAACACCTAAAACATAATAAATAGCAACAGCATGACACTGCTTTGGAAAGCTTCTCCAAAAGCCACTGAATGCATCATGGACAGATGATGAGATAACACTCTTTATAGCATGTAAACTTCACTTGTTGTAATATCAGAGTTATATATTAATCTATAACCAACCAGCTTTCAGAGTCACTTAACTGCAGAAGTTAAAAGTACAACTTATTTATATTAAACTGAATTCATCTATACTTCAACACTGAAGATATAGGGCCTTGTTTGTTTATTTCCTCCTAAGACTTTTATTAAATTTGCTCTTAAGAAAAGTCAGATTCATGATCCTGTTCTTAACATGCAGAGCTCTTCACACGTGTTCTTAAAGTGATGAACGCCATGTACTCTGAAAGCTTGTGCCAACTTATTTACAAGCCTGTACAATCAGACAGAGTAGGTGTCAGTATGTGAGTCTCTATTACAAACAGAGAAGAGGAACAAGAGCAGCCTCAACAAGCTGTGAGAGAGTAAAGATGGCGTCACCGGTGTGGATGTTTTCACTGTTTCAGGAGGAGGATACCACAAATGCAATTTGCAAAACATTTCCAGTATTCCAAGAGGAGGAAAAAGGCCTCATATTTTAACACTACGGATCATTTAAACAACCTGAAAAGTCATCATGGTGATGAAGATGTATTGATGAAATATGAAGCGGCAGTGCCCTCAGCTAACATTAGTACTAGCATCAAAAAAATGCAAGTGCCGAAGTACCAGATCAACAGGTTTGAGAAAAGCAGGAAGTTTACCAGAGACAACCCAAAGCAGACAAGTCAGTGACCTTACAGGACTTGATGACCCTCTTTTTCTGAGGTAAAGGACCAAAGATTACACCAGCTAGAGGCGTAATTAAAACAGCATGGTCGTTTACCAGTATTGGCTCAAAATAATCCATATCATGCACCCTTACTTTTTATCTCAATGCTTCTTCTAGTAAATGATAGAAGAGGTGATGTTTCATTCAAATATCACGTGTTAATAAAAGTACTTTAAATAAATGCAGGTACAGAGTTAAGAAAAACACAGTAGTCATCATTTTAGTGTTTGTAGATTTTGGTCTTAAGGACAAATCCTGTTTGAGAACACTTTGGTGAACGCCAGGATCTTCTTAAAACCTGATTAAGAGGGCCTGAAAGAACATTCCACCAGAGAATGAGGCCTATTGTGTGTCTGTATGCACAGGCGTGAGGGTGTGTTGGTCTCGTACTTGTGTAGTCCGTGGCTTGTAGGGCGAGCTGCTCTCCAGGTCAGCCAGGATGCTGGTGAGGGAGTCGATCTCTGCATCCAGGCTGGAGCGTCTCTCCTCCAGGGTCTTCTCTGGTCCTTTCATCTGTAACACACATGAACAGAGTAAACTTACCAAACACAGCCTGCCATGACACCTCCAGTTTACTTCTTCTTGCTGCACTCTAAAGTTGAGGACAGATAATCATCAATGAGGAGTATTTCTGACTCTGTGCAGCTCGGAGACATTCTCTCCAGTTTTGTTTTTTTTAACATTTCTTACTCTTTGCATTACAGTTTCTGAGTTCACGTTTCACCTTGACCTCAGACAATCCTTTTGAAAGCCACACATCAAGAGCAGAGACTTCTCTGTGAGAGAAACACTCTGAGAAAGAAGAAGCGATGTATTGTCTGAGAGACAACTTTCATAACGCAGTGCACTATTCACCTCCTGCTTTTCAGCGCACTTGGATTTACAGTATCTCATTCTTCATGCATTATTCATCACAATCTCTTTCAGCAGTATTTCAAACAAAAAGGTCAATTTTTTAAAATTAAAGTCAGATATTTTTTATTCCACTTTTTAAAAACCTTCTCTATAAAAGATGATAAGCATTGGTGCGATTTTTATTTAACGAGTTTATTGTCAGAGGAGGCTTGAAAGCGTCAGTAACAGGATCACTTCAGCACTCTGAGCCCTCACTGATTTATTCATCCACAGTTTTTTAGTTTCACCTCAGAGAAAATCCATCTTTAAAATCTCAGGGAGGATACAAAAATCTTAGAAAATAAAGTGGAAAACTGGTGCTGAAAAATCTGGAAAGTGATTAAAGTGATTTGACCATTAGTGACACTCAGTTTTTCTACAAAAATTCCCGGGAATTTTCTCCACGGAATGACAGATTTATTTTTAGTCTTCTGAACTATGCTGCAACTGCAAGAAGACTTCTTGCAATTTGCCTGCGGGGGCTTTTTGAGTTGGCTGGATCAGTGACTGCTTCTTATTCTAATGTTATGTGTTTGGATTACCTGTCACAATCTATTACAGGCAGGGCTTGCCTCCATTTGGAGCCGAGCTGCTGCTTAAAAACATCTAAGGCAATCATGAGCAGGGGGTAAACAAAGCAAAACACTAATGGCTTGTCTCAAATCAACACAGAGAAAAACAGGCAAACTTGTTTAACGGTGATAACGAGGGGGATGAAAGGAAACATCGCAGGCTCTGTGATGGTTGCTTTTTGCCGTGCGGAGCTTCATCGAGCGGTCCCGATGAGGACGAGCGGCTTCTGCTAAAGGTTCCTGCATTAACACATCACAATGCAGACATCTCTCTCCGTCAGAGAGAGAGAGACGAGAAGATTCCTGCCTTCTTCAGAGGAAACACCACTTCATCTCTGATTTACTCATTTAGTGTGTTCATGCTCTCCACTTTGATATCTGTCCTCTTTTTCAGAACAATTACAGAGTCCTGCTCCAGCTACAGGACAATAGAAATAGTGTATTAAAGAATTATGTTGCATGGACTCAGTTAATTCACAACCAGTAAGTGTTCATGTCATTTCAGACCGTAAATTCTTTAACTTCTACTGTTTGAACTATGCAAAGGAACAGACATGATCAAAGAGGTGACAGCGGATAAAAGGACAGAACTTAACCATGAATCACTGATCGTCATTCTTATAGTGTAGACTTATGAATAATGTAGTTGTCCTGTGAAAACAACCGTCTCCTTAAAGACAAACTGCCTCACTTTTTAAAGAGTTTAATGAGTTTTCCAATTGTACTTGTACTTGTAGAAGAAGTGGGATCATCATACATTCGGGGTTTAGTGAATACTTTTCAATATTCATTCAAATCTGTATCAAATATTTACTTCTCTGTAAAGCGAGTGCACCCCTCATGACTGAGGCCAGCTATGAGTCACTGCTACGGTGCCAGGGGGATGAGAGATGGAGTGACACGGTGAACAAAGTATTAAACCAAAAAACTGAGGCGGAGTTATGACGCACTTTTAAGAAATCAATTATCAATGCAGCATAAAGATTAAACAACCGTCAAACAGCCAGGAAATATGTCAGTGTGTGTAATGTTGACATGAAATGGGCGAGGAAGTGTCTCTGAAAAACAGACTGAAGGTTTGCTTTCCACATCTGAGAGCCGTCAAACAGCCAACAGACTGCAGGTCATGTTAGGTTTTCTTCTTTATATTAAAGTACTGTTACCAGGAGTGCTTCATTTAGATACAGAATCATGTTTTATTCCACTTAATTGTTTGTTTGGTGTTTGGGGGGCTTTTTGCCATTATTTTATAGGACAGCTGAAGAGAGACAGGAAATGTGGGGAGGAGAGAGAGAGGGAAGACATGCAGGAAATGGTCAACCGGCCGGGAGTCGAACCGGCAACCTCTGCGAAGAGGACTATAGCATCCATGCATTTATCTTTAGCAGACTAGACTACTGTAACGGGGTCTTTACAGGACTCCCTAAAAAGTCCATCAGACGGCTGCAGCTCATACAGAATGCTGCTGCTCGAGTCCTAACAAGGACCAAAAAAGTAGACCACATTACTCCAGTTCTTAGATCTCTACACTGGCTTCCTGTCTGTCAGAGAATAGACTTTAAAATCCTGCTGATGGTTTATAAAGACCTGAATGGTTTAGGCCCAAAATACATTGCTGATCTGCTACTACTTTATGAACCACCTCGACCTCTGAGGTCATCAGGTACTGGTCTGCTTTCAGTTCCTAGAGTCAGAAGGAAACATGGTGAAGCAGCGTTTAGTCATTATGCACCATATATCTGGAACACACTCCCTGAAAGCTGCAGGTCTGCTCCAACTCTCACCTCTTTTAAATCAAAGACTAAGACTTTTTTATTTGCCACTGCCTTCCTATCTTAGATTATTTTAACCCACTTTAAATTTAAATTTTAATGTAATTTTTAATATATTTCTAATTTTCCTTTTCTTTTCTGTTTTATCATATTTGTCATTTTAATTGTGTTCTTTTATGCCTGTCTAAATGTCTCCAATGCTTTTAATGTTTTAATGTAAAGCACATTGAGTTGCCCTCGTGTATGAAATGCGCTATACAAATAAAGCTGCCTTGCCTTGGCTATAGCCTCTCTACGTGGGGTGCTTAGACCGCTAGGACACCAATGCCTCAATTGTTTGTTTAAACATTATTGCAAATTAAAATGATTGTCTCTATAAAATCAAAATCACTAAAACTTCTTTCCACTACTTGCACCTCACACTGCAGAAAACAGCCTGATAATTAAACAGTGACCTGAGGTCACTATACACTCCATACTTTAAGTTTGCACACTTTAGAAACTTGGAATTGGCTTGTGCAAAAAAAAAAGAAATACAAATTTATAAAACCGTGCACACACACACTTTCACACCATAGTCCTTTCATATAGCACAATCCACCTGTGAACACCCATACACGAGGTTCAGCCTCATGTTCCACACTCTATGGACTCACATTCTTCCATAGATGGTCAATGCAAAGCACCTTATAAATGAATAAATGAATATGCATACAATGAGCCAGCAGGTCAACGGTTCGGTGGTGCGGTGACCCATGTCAAAAACAGAGAGGAAGACGAAGAAAATAAAGTTTCTTCCACAGAAATCAAGGTGCTCTTCAAAGAAAGGTCAGAGAGGACAGTCTGTTTGTGTCTTACAGCATGAAGGTCACAAATACAATGAAAAGTGTGCCACCGTCTTAATGCTGCGTTCAGGTAGTTGTACAGCAGTGCCAGTGTCCATCATCCAATAACACGCACAAGTCCCTGCAGTGTTTATGTTCATAGGACCCTAACTGATTTTTTTACATTACAAACTACAACATTAGAGACATGCAGGCGATGAAGATGTGACGAGTTGTTGAGGCAGCCGTCTACGCGTCTCTGTACGTTGCATAGTGATATCTATTAAAAGTAAATATTACACCTGGAGATAATGCACAGTATTAGCAGATATTGATGAAATCACCGTCAATATTACACCGAATGATTCAGTTAGGGTACAGTCTGGTTTCCTCCACTGGGTTGTGAAGGTGACTCAAATCAGATTAAATATTTGATGGACTTTAAGACGTGCTTTTATCTTTTCATGACATATGGAAACGCCTCACTACAGTCACCTGTGCCAATACGATATGCAGACAGTGTTGCCAACTCCTCAGTGAGGACAGTAGCTATTGGCTGTCCTTAAAGTCAGTAGAAGTCACTAAATGACGTCATCATATAATTTGCATAATTTGAATTGTAATGGACGCTGTCAGAGAGACGTGTAACGTTGATGGAGAAACAAAAAGAGGTTAAAAAACACCCTAAATATGTTAATAACTACACTTAAGAGCCTACAACAAAATAAAGTAAAGTAATTACATGTTTCAACAATAACATGTTCAAAATGTTTATTGTATACAATCAAGCGGCAACCTCTGGTCTAAAAAGTCCAATGCGGAAGTGTTAGAAGCTGCAGTTCATCGAGGATCCACTTGAGGCTGGCTCCGGAAGTACCGGAAGTCACATACACATGAATGGGGAAAAGACGATCTTTGCAGCATTAATAAACATGTTTACAGCCTGGTACAAAAGATGAGTGTAGTCTGAATAGCTAATTTCTCGATGTCCTCTCACTGTGAGGGGGGTGAATTTTTTTCTAATTCGGTAATTTGGAAAATATTGAGATTACTAGTCTTCCAATGAGAGGCACAGCTGCCTGCAGGAACACTGCAGCTGTTGGCTAGGAGGCTCAAAGCCCGCCTCTTTACGTCACACTGGCTCGACAGAAGCAATATGGCTGCCGCAGCCGATTGGTCTCAAATCAGCTCTTCAGAAACAGATGGGTGACGTCACGGATCCTACGTCCATATTTTTTACAGTCTATGTATACAATCTACATTTACTATCTAAATGGATCAAAAAGAGACAGTAGGCAGGATCAGCCAGCGGTGTCTTTGTACATGCGTGATATATTAACAGTCTGGATGCTGAGGGATGAACACCTCCTCCTCTGAATGCAGCTAGGAGGGACTCACAGCAGCATCCACTGCTCATTGAGAAGAGTAAGAAAGATACGTGCTTTCACGTCAGTCTCCAAACGTCTCCATTAACACCAGAAAAAGTCGATACATTTGTTGCTAGTCGCTTTTTTGCAAAAGAGTCAGTAGAGGGGTCTGAAAACTCACTAAATATAGAAAACAAGTCGCTAAGTTGGAAACACTGTACGCAGATTTAGTGATACAAATGGCATTGGTCTATTAATATGTTGATATTCAATTCAATTAAATGTGTAAAAGGCGTCAAAATATAATCTGACTTTGTTTGCAGAGATGGACCCGACACTTTTAATATAAAGCTTCAACTTTTAATTCTTTATTTGAGTTTTGCGACGAATCAGGCAGCCCACATGAACCTCATGTTAACCTGAATGAAGTATCATTATCATCAGGTGTTAACATAGACTACAAATAATGGACGTAGTATCCGTGACGTCACCCATCTGTTCCTGAGCGCTGTTGTGAAGCCAATCGGCGGCGGCAGCCATATTGGAAATGCTGAACTCAACCAGGCAGAGTGTGATGTAAAGAGGTGGAGTTTGAGCCTCCTAGCCAACAGCTATGTGTTCCCGTCCGGGAGTCAAGTCAGTCATGTCCTTATTTGGGCAAAAACTTGTAATCTTAATATCTTCTGAACCGTCCAATAAGAAAAAAAATTCACCCCATGTAGTCTGTGCCGATAGAGAAATTAGCTACGTAGAGCCAAGCTGTTTTTTGAACCAGGCTGTAAACATGTTTATTTCTGCTGTAAAGATCGTCTTCTTTGAATGGGTATGTATGTGGTTTCTGGTGTTTCTGCAGCCAGCCTCAAGTGGATTCTTGATGAATTGCAGTTTATAATACTTCATGGACTTCATAGTTTGAGACCGGAGGTTTCTGCTTGGGTGTTAATCAGCATTAGCTGTCAGCATGTTGTTAAATATTTCTACCTATGTCGTAAACAAGAGAGGCTTGGCATTCAAGTGGTAACTATCCATCTAACGTGAAAAGATAAAGCTAACGTTAAGAAAAGATAAGACAGCTGGAAATATAGCATTAACATTACATCTACGTGCAGAAGGATGGTTGTTGTAATAAGGCTTTTACACGTTGCAGTTAAACCAACATTTTCACCACATTTTTCAAAACCACAATGAAAGATGATTTAATGTAAATCAATCTAGATTCCACAGGCTCTGCCATTTCTGAAAATGCCATCAGGCACGTCACAACTCCCGGACTCGTAGCTCTCTGAAAAATTTCACTAGCATCTCATGTGACTTATTTCAACTTTTTCGTGAACACGGTTAACACGCCCTCCTTTCAAGGCACCATTAATCCCCTGATCTGTTTTCTTTAAGAAGAGGAAACTGAATATATTGTGTCATTTAAAACCTTTTGTAAAGTTTACAGCTCGTCCTGTGATTGCATAATGACGAGGCTAACTCATGGCCACATGTAAGTCACAGGTTTTTCAGTTGGTATTTTGGACTGATGGGAGGCAGCTCTAACAGCTGTGTTTTACGTAACATTTAATCAAACCTTTCACAGCTGTGAGTTGATGAACTATCCAAGGACATTTGGGAGAAAACATGACACAATGAAGCGTGTGTATGCTTAGGAATACAGTTACGTGTACGGATTTCAAAGTGACGTAAAATGATCACTAGCATAAGTTCAGTAAGTCTTATTGCAAGAGAAACAAACCTGACTTTACAGAAGACAGACTGTTCAGTGTCTTGTTCAAACACAGCCTTTGCTATTCGGCTGAAAATGATCTGTAACAAAAAGACATGTGTTGTAATGATATAATATAATGATCTTCTGGAAACTCGTGAGAAATTTTCCGATGATTTAGAATTTTTCCCGCTGCTTGTGTGTCCCTTTCTCTCCAATCAGTGGAGGTAAGCAGCTCTGCTTATTGGTTTAGCCTCATGTTCCCCCTGTTAGATAAAACCATGAAATTGTCCTCACACTGTGCAGAATGGAACAGTTGTGAAGCTGCGTGGTTACCATTTAGGTTGTGACATCTAATGGACATGATGGAGCTATTTACTGACATTACAAATACGTTTTGGGTGGGAGGAGGGGAATTTACTCACATTGTATAATGTATTTACATTACATAACATTCAAACTTATAAAGGAAGCATTCATTTAAGAGGAAAAGTGGTTAAGATCAAAAGTTGGGCGTGAGGAGGGAGATTTTTTCCCCCTCCTATCATGGAACAAAAGAATGTGAAGCAGTCAGAGGATTTCACGGTAGAGGTCAAGCACTGAGAGTTTCAGTCAGAGCGCAGAGGCCAGAAATCCCAGGAGGGACGCATGCCTGTGGGTATTACAACCAGCAAAGCAAAGACAAGTGACCAGACTTCACCAATAGGTGTCAGCCTTCTATCCTTCCTGCAGGAGAGCTCAGAAATGAAGATTGTGTGTGGGTCCCTGAGTTATAGGGTGTCTGGCTCCAGGCGGCTTCTGCAGCTGGACGTCTCTGCAGTTGGCTGCAGCTCAAATAAAGAGACAGTTTTGCTGGACTTGGTACATGAACTCAGTGTAGAGCTTGGGGCTGTCTTTGCTTTCTGAGCCGACTCTTCGAGAGTTACTGACAACCAAGAAAATTCAAAACAACAACACTTTTTCTCTCACCTGATAATCGTACGAGTTCATCGGTGGAGGAGGAGGGAAGGAGCCCGAGGACGGAGGGAAACCAGTTGAATCTTCCGCAGGTGGTGGAGGGGGAGGGTAGTCTGCTGGGATGCACACACACACACAGACACACACACACGCACACACACACACACACACGCGCACACACACACGCACACACACACAGATCCAGGCACATACACACACAAGAGAAACAAAAACGGCTCATCAAACACTTCCCCTTTTTTCCTGCATTCAAACTGTCAGAGTCTAAAAGAACAGACACCAAAACACTGAATGCAAAAAAAATATTTTACACAATTTTAGAATTTTGTCAACATCTTCAAAAGTTTGTGTGACAGCTGCACAGAAGAGCAGATAATAGGAACAAATGTAGAAGAAATATTAGTTGCATATTCAAAATATCACCAGTGAAATCAAGGATCTACATTGAGACAGAGCGGTTCACATGATGGTCTACATGGTCTACAACAGTAGATTCCACGGTCAGGCTCCTCAGATGACAGTGTGTGTATGGATGGATCAGGCTGAGCTGATGTGAAGAGAATGTGCTCACACATCGCTGTGAAACTATGTTTGTGTATTACAAACAAAAATCATGCTACACTAAGCAGTTTATCGTTAACCGCACACTTTTGATATGTGGAAGCTGTGACGCACAGAGAACACCATAATGAGTCAAGTTCATACATGTCCCTTACAGTTATAGCACAGCAGTGTGAAACACTTGTTTTTAAGGTCATAGCGACGATCTGTTAGTGCTTGAAAGCAAACGCAACGGGCACAGGTGAAATGTGCCGGACTCCTCTCCTTGGATTGATTTGATGTGACGTGGTGATCAGGTTGTCCCTGGTGTCTATTTTGCTGTTGAGAATTAACCACCGTTGCTATGAGGTTTTGACCAACCAGAATCAAGTATTTCATCTGCTGTAATAACCTGCTCACTACACATTATCTCTCACTTATCATGTCATTGTTGTCCATAGATATGGGTCCCAACCAAGCAGCAACCTCCGGTCTCAAAATATGAAGCCCATGCGGAAATGCTATAAACTGTAATTCATGGAGTGTCGGTTCAGAAGATATTAAGAATACAAGTTTTTGCCCAAATAAGGACATGACTGACTTGATTGACAGGCGGGAGCACAGCGCTGTTGGCTAGGAGGCTCAAACCCCGCCTCTTAATGTCACACTCTTTTGGATGAGTTCAGCATTTCCATAAACTGTATAAAAAATGGACGTAGTATCTGTGGCGTCACCCATCTATTCCTGGGCGCTGCTTTGAAGCCAATCCACAGCAGTTGTCATTTTGGAAATTCTTAACACAACCAAACTTGGTCCAAGCTGGTGTAAGGTAAAGAGGTGGCCCTTTAGCCTTTTCGCTAACAGCTACAGGATGCCCACCTGTCAATCAAGTCAGCTATGCCCTTATTTGGGCAAAAGTCGTAAGTTTAATATCTTTAGAATTATGTGCCGATAGAGAAATTAGCTAATCAGACCTAAACCATTTTTTGAACCAGGCTGTAAACATGTTTATTATTGCTGTAAAGATCGTCTTTGAATGTGTGTGTATGTGGTTTCTGCAGCCAGCCTCAAGTGGACACTCGATGAACTGCACTTTTTAGCACTTCTGCATGGGCGTCATATTTTAAGACTGGAGGTTGCCGCTTGGTCCGGCCACACCAGGACTTTGTCTGCTCTGAAGTTGCAAACTAAAATCATGATGAAATACTTGCTGGATAGCTTACATGACTGTCTGTAGAAAAAAGTATAACACAAATACATCTTGTCCTTGCGCCTTTTGATAAGAATATCAAAAATGGCGGCTACTGCCATCACCTTTCACCTTTTCTATCTGTGAGAGTTCTGTGAGTGGCTCAGATTTTCTTAGATACAATTGAAGGGGGGTGCTCCAAGTTAAAAAAAGGTTAGTAACCTCTGTCTTACATCTCGAATATGTGATCTAACTACTTCACACATCAGTTCTTAGCTGCAGTTTTTAAACTCAGTGTTGAAAGTGATGATGAAGCAGTGAATCATTCCCCGGGTCTGCAGTTTCTCTCACCACATTACGGCGCTTTATTATCTTTCAGCTTCTTGTTTTGGTTGTCAATTCTTTACAACTTTGCTGCTTTGGTTTATTAGAGTGTTTTCATGCCTAAAAGGACTTTACACACACTGTACACAAACCAAACCAAAGACAGGATCTGCAACAAGCTGGTAAACATGGAGGGAGATTTAGAAGCTCAACAGATATTCTGGAGTTGGTAACAGCTGATTTCTGCAGCCAAGACTGTCCAGGTTTATGTTTACAAATGCAAAATAATGTAGGGCAGTTTAAATATGGTAAATGTTCTTTTCAATAATAAAAAGAACTGAGCAATCTGAGCTGTTTGAATATTTATATCTAAGTATCTTCTGTTTCATAGATGCATCACATTCATCTGAGCTGTGTGAAGTAACTCTGATGCAGGCATACATTCAGTTTTAAAGTTAAATTATTTTCCTGTTTTCTATTTTCATTGTTATGCTGCTAGAATTATTGTTTTTGCATATCGTCCAAATATTTCATAATTTGTTCCAAAATGATTTGGCAAAATCGTCTCTGCATCTTTTATGTAAATGAATGATTTGAATTGAAATAAACTGAATTTGCTCGAATCATCTATTTCACTCTGAGCTTCATATTTTAAACACAGCAAATGAATGCTTTAGTATTGTTTGTATAGTGTTGCAAAGGAAGAACAAAATATATATGTACACATGCTGCAGATAAAATGTGCCGTTCTCTAAATTGTTTTCGGTATAAAATGTTGAATGTTCAGATTGTTCCTTAAAATTTGTCTTGAAATGTGAAATCAAATCAGACATTCGAAAATGGTTACAAAGTTATTACCACAGAGAGACAGAGTGAAGGAGACGGAAACGAAGCCTTGTCATCCCACGTCAATGAGCTGACACACATAATTGCAGCAATTTGGTTAACTAAGAAGTACTAATCTGGAGCGAGCGTGTGTTTTTTTCTCCCTGAGATTGGAAATGTAAAAGCTGTGTTACAAACGGGTTAGTCTAGGTGTTTGTTCTGCCAGAAGAGGAGGAACAAGCCAAATGTGTAGTTCTGAAGTCTTCGTTAATCCAAGGATTGCATCCATCCACATGTTTCAGACAGGATAAGGAGTTACGTGCCAAATTAAATTCTGATTTGGCCTCTCTTGGCACAGGACTTAAGACTGAATCATTTGACCATGTACTTCTAAGTACCAAACCAGACATGAGCTTTGCAAATTAAAGGCTTTTATGAGACGTAATGGGAATTTGTTCCAATGCTAAGACTTTGATGAGTCCTGTTTAGAAATTCCATTTGCTTTCCATGGCTTTTATCTGTTTTCATTAGAATCTAATTGATGTCATCAATGTAGTTTATCCAAGGCAGCTGACCAAATTAATTAAGCGTGGTTTTCATTGCCTCGACAAAACAGCCGAAAGCGTCAAAAAAAAAAAAAAAAAAGAGAAAGAGAGGGAGAGGGAGATAATGCAGCATGGTTAAAATTGTACACATGTTCGCGTCTTGAGCATTACAACATTTCAAAATTGTGAGCATTGCATTAAACATTCCCCTCTGGGTGCTCCAGGGCCTCCATGTGAATTGTTTATACAATAACCTTGTGACCTCCGCTAAAACTCCAGAGTGTTTTAGCTTCACTAAACCTCTGGGAGAGAAAATAAAATATGCTGCTCCGACAACAAGGCTGTGCCCCCCGTCCCTCCTCCCTCCCTCCCTCCCAACCCTCGCGCTCCAGCACGGATCCTTTCTGCCAGAATATAAGTCACTTGTAACTTGTGGCTTACAGAGAATTAAAACATTAAGTTTCATGTACATTTCTCCTGAACATCAAAGATGTTTTGGATTTATCATTTCAGGAAACACAAGAGTTGTAAATGTTTCAGAAGGGCATGTTTTATTGAAGAGGTCTTAGAGTTCTGAATGTGGAACAGTGGAAAGCGAGACTTGGAGCAGAAACAGGTTATTAAACGTCTTTTCTGAAAGGATCTTTCTGGTTATTTCACCCTTGACCTTATTTTTTTAGTACCTGTCATTGTGCCAGTCATTAAAGATTAAAAGTGCTAATGTGCTAATGTTACACACAATCGCTTGTAGTGTGTTTTTATCCTTCCAAGCAAAACTGCTTTCTCTCATAAAACCTGCACTCAACCTTGAAGATGTTTGCAGCTGAATCAGGGTCAGCAAAGAGACAAAGAGAAGCTCTTTCAATGAAACTGAATGTTTAGTTACAGCTTTTTTCTCCATCTGATTTTGAAATTACATCGCTCATGGCCATGAGATCTTATGTGTGCCAATAAAATCCCAGCATATTATCGAATCATGGCCTTCATTTTGCCAAATCCTAAAAAGTGGAACCTGTCTCCACAGTGCTGCAGGATCTCAAAGTGCCAGAGCCAGAGAGCCGTAAACACACCCTTACAACACAATAACTCATGATGGGGATGTGCTTGAATTTAAATAGCTGTGGCTGAACAATTATCACACAGCAAAATAACTTAAAGCTGTGAGTTACAGGCACGCTGTGGAGATTTTAGCTGTATTTGACCAGGACATGCTGTGTGTATCCTCAGGGTTACACAAACATGCTGAATGAATTTCCTTCCTCATAAAACATTGGCAAGACGACTTTTGAAATATTTTAGATACAGATTTTTTACATTCATGTTTTATAGCTTGCAGGCCTCTTCTTTACTGCCTCTGTAGGCGCAATATTACATTTCTTTGAAAAGTTCCGCTTCCAGCTGTCACTTGACAACACAGTGTTAAATCAACAGCATGAAAGAGTGTACAGTCACAGTCTGCTAGTGTATGTACTCATGGAGTAACACCACAACAATAGTTCAAACTTCACTATGATTGACATCAACATGCTTCTGTAATCATTCACACTCACTATCTATTTTACTGCTGAGTTATAACTCCAAACAATTTGAAATTCACAAGTAGTAAAAAACGTAAATAACACATTACAACCTGACAGCCTAATGGTAAAACTAAACTAACTAACTTCACTTCTCACATATGACCTGGCTCACAAAACAACTTCCCCAACAACCGACCTAATCAACCAACACACTGACTAATTAACTGACTGCACAACTGACTGACTGACTGGCTGGCTAACTAACTAACTAACTAACTAACTAACTAACTAACTAACTAACTAACTAACTAATTAGCTAACTAACTAAATAATTAATTAATGAACTAACTACTTAACTAACTAACTATCTAATTAACTAACTTACTAACTAATTAACTTACTAACTAACTATCTAATTAACTAACTAACTACTTTACTAACTAACTACCTAACTAACTACTTAACTAACTGACTGACTAATTAACTAACTCACTAACTACTTAACTAACTAACTACTTAACTTACTAATTAACTGACTATCTTATTAACTAACTAAATAATTAATTAACTAACTAACTTACTAACTGATTAACTAACTCACTAACTAATTAAATAACTAACTACTTTAACTAACTAACTAACTATCTAATTAACTAACTCATTACTTAACTAACCACTTAACTAACTGCCTAACTACCTAACTAACTAACTAATTACTTAACTAAATATCTAATTAACTAACTGACTAACTAATTAACTAACTACTTAACTAACTAATTAACTGACTAACTATCTAATTGACTAACTAAATAATTAATTAACTAACTAACTTATTAACTAACTCACTGAATAATTAAATAACTAACTACTTAACTAACTAACAACCTAACTACTTAACTACCTAACTAACTAGCTAACTGAAACCAACTCACCAAACTAACTGATCAACCAACAGAATAACTAACTAACTAACTAACTAACTTACTTACTCACTAACTTTCTAATCAACAGACTGACTAATCAACAGTCTGAATGACTGACTGACTGACTGACTAACTTTCTAACTGACTTAACTAACACTACCTAGCTTACAAACTAACTAACTTAAAGACCAACAGATGGACTAACTAAATGACTAACAAACTATCTATTTTATGTACTAACTGATTTTCAAACTGACAGGTAAACATGTCATCCTTTGTTTTAGATGGCAAAGGAAAGCCTGTTATTACCTGGTGTTAATATATGACATGGGTTTCAAAATGATTTCATGTTATTGATTTGAAACAGTATTGCGTATGCATGAACTGATATAGTCTTCTTTTAAATGGAGAGATATAGAGAGTGTGACAGCATGCAGGGGTCAGGATTTCACTGGTCTCGTAGAAAGGCAAACATTACCAGGACTTTCCAAAACTTTGGGGTTGTTTTTAAATATTGGGAAATTGGAGAAGATAAAGAAAACTACACTTTGAAAAAAAAAAGAAGTATTAATGAAAAAAAAAATCACTTTCCTAGCAAACACATCTAAAACTACTTTAAACAGGACTTCATCTGTGATATTTGTAGGTTTTCACTTCTCTTTCTGAATTGAGGAATTTCTTGATTCATTAAAAAGAGGACGTTCCTTCCCCTCAAACTGCAGTGAAACAGAGACAGTCTGTAAGTCTGTGTTAAAACTAAAGATAAAGAACCTCATTCAGAGGTTTAAGTTAGTTTCTACTGTCATTTTATTTTTGTTTTTCTGATCATATTATTCCATTTCTTGCATTCTGATTGTAACCCAACAGTTACAAGATGGCCCATTGACGTCCCAACATTAAAGGGATAGTGCGTTTTTTTAAGTGTGGTTGTATGACATATTTGTCAATAGTGACAATCCAATCAGAAAACAAGGATTGCATTATGTCAAAATTCATGGTCCACATGCTATGTGTGTTTTATCAAAATACTCTGTGAGCTGTTGGAGGGGAGCTGAAATAAACTCTACAGACCTTACCCTATCAGACTGATAATGTTCATCATTTGTTGCTTAAAATGCTGAAGACTGTGACGCAAAAGTATCAAGAGTATCACAATATACAGTGTCCTAGGCAAAAGTCAAGTTTACTCCTGGACACAATTTTCTGATCAGGTGGAGGAACGCGTTTTATGAAAGTAGGGCTGAAACAAAGGGGCTTGCTTACTTTATAAAAATGCTTAACATTCTCCAAACAGATCGTACACTGACACACACCTCAGTGTTCTGGTCAGACTTTCTTAAAATTAGCTTAACTACAGAGTAGAGTTGTCCTGGGCCCGTATGCACGTCCAGCCATTACATAAACGGGACCATTGGTCTTAACATACCTTTATGGAACGGCCCATTTGGCTGTAGCGTTAGCACCATGCACAACTGTAAATAATTGGCCAATTAACTAAAAACAAAACGTCATATGTCCATGAAACCTCCTGGAAAACCCCTATCTAACAAATTCAAATTGTGCATGCCTGCTACGCATAAACAACAATAAACATGGCGAGCAGTACCGGTGTGACTCAGAGAAGATCATGAGAAAACTATTTTCAACGGAAGAAATGGATATTTTATGACAAGAATATAGAATGAACAAACAGCTGTATCAGCAAGTCAATCATCAAAGATCATACTTTTCCAAATATCCATTGTCTTTGTATTTTTAGTATAAATGGTAATGAATAAGCACAATGTCCTCCATCCTTTAAACAGCCTAACAGGTGAGGTAATCCTGCCGTTAGCACCTGTAATGTTGGGGTCTACCTCCATTAAATGTAATGCTTTGTTGGGGTGTTAACCTGGCTCATGCATAACGCTAATACATTTTTTTTAGAAAGAACAAACAGCCCATTTTCATCCCTAATAGCTGGACGTTCATACGGGCCCAGATCTACAGTGGTTGATAGTGTTCTCCACCAAAGAGGCCGAGCTGACCGGCATCCTCCCTTATGCTGTGGATAAAACATTTACTATTGGCACATACCTCATACACACATAATTCAAAATAAAGGGACAATCTCCTCAAATTTAACCAAACTGTAATCACCAAAAACACAACCAAGAGCTACCTTTACTGGGGTTGACAAGCCTCAGCCTCTGCAGCCAGGCCCTGAGACTTCCTCTCCCTCTGCGTCACCCGTATAAATAATACCTGTTATTAAATCATGGGTTGGAGCTGTAAGTCGCTCCATGCTCTGCAGCTTTGAGTGTGTTTTTGGTGCTGCCATGTTTTAAAGCAGAGCGAACACAGCCAGAGTGAGAACAGCTCTCTGTGCTGTGAATGAAGCTGGCTCCATTTGTGACAATGGGGAGTTGAAAGCTCCAAGTGAGCACTAATGAGAGAAGCAGCAGGAGGACCTACTTAATACGACAACTTCCCCTCTCTTTATTGAGCAATTACTTTTAAGTAGCTTCTTTGTGAACAAGGAATCCTAATCAGTGATTAAAGTTATTTGAGAGGCTATAAGAGGTGTAATTGGTTATCGGGAACCAGAGTATTGTTAAGGGGAAGATAAAGGAGAGGCGATGGATCCAGCTGTGACAGTGGGATATTATATTAAACTTTGTTTTTCAAATGGTACAAGAATAAACACTTCAAACTGTATGAGACCAGTGATTGGCAGCTGGGATCTCCACGTATTTGAATATATATGTGTGACACTGCAGGATTTTGTGACAGCTTTGCATTTTGCTGCAAAGTTACACAAAAAAAGGAGAAACAGCGGTGTAGAGAGCAGTATTTTTATCAGACAATAAACCCATTGCAGCTTTTAGATGAGTCTTTTTTAAGTAGTTCTGCTCTGTGGTACGGATTAGTACATTCTGTGGGGGCTGAAGGTTGAGCATATGTTTTTAGATTTACATATGTACACTATTATAAGAGTTACACGTGGGTTAGCGGCGGCCATCTGGTCTTTAGGGACTTAGGACAAAGCCCATGAACGCATTTTTTTACATTATGCATTCAACATTAAAGTGAAGGAAAACTGTTTCGCAACCGTGAGAGCGGGGGAGAAGAGACTCTGGGAGAGTTGTGTCCCATCACTATAAAAAACATCACATTTTTTCCAACACAGAACATAAATTTGAACTTGATTTATGGCCGAAAGTTTGAGCCGCTGGTGTCTGAAGGCGTTCTCACACGCTGCTGGAGCCAAAATAAAGGCAGGGGAGTTTCAGTGTTTGCGTCATGTGACATTGAAGTGTTAAAAGATTGTATTAAACAGCGTACCTGACCCGTGTACATCTAAATTCTTTCAGCTTTTATGCACACAAAAAACTCAAAGTATTCTGCATTAATAAGGAACAGAAATTCAATGCTTTGAGAAGAAAATCCCCTCCTGAGAAAGTGTCTCAGTCTCGGTGTTGGGCCACATGTTTCATCTCCACATCTCGGCTCCAAAAGTGTCGGGGCAGAGGTTGAGAGCACATTGTTTCTCCATAATTATGGACCCATTTTGCTCCATCTTCCGCTGGAGAGGACAGCGGAGCCCTGCTCTTAATTAGCATGATATGTATAGAAGAGTGATTTATGAATCATTTGGTTTTTGAGATGGAAGGGAGGGATTTGAGGTCTTTGGATAGGGACTTGTTTTAAGTTTAAAGGAGCGGACCAAAAGAGGCTACTGCTACTTTAAGAGGGAGAATTTCAGATCAAGAACAAGAGATGGATTAGGATTTTGTATGAAGGCAGAAAACACATTTTGTTCTAGAGAAAGGTGAATATTTGAAGCCACAGTCGGCCTTTTCATATCTTCAAAGCTGAAAGATTGGTGGAAGAATTATATGATGTTAGTAAAGTCTGCTGATGAGTGAAAGTGTGATTCATCAAAAGCAGAGAGAGGAGCGCTGCTGTCATTTCTTATAAACAAATGAGAGAGAGAGTAAATGAAGCCAGTCAAATGTCACAGCAGACAGTCACTGCTGTGTAAACTCAGACGCTTTCATAACGGGAAACCTTTCCCAGCAGCGTCTGACACGCAGAGAGTCGACTGTAAACTTACAGCCGCTTATTCTACACGAGTCAGAGGGTTCACGAGGAGACAGGCCGTACGTCAGCCCTGAATCTGATCCACATGACTCTGTGATAGTTCCAAATGAGGGGATCTCTACGCAAACGAGTTTAAATGTAGTTCTGACATTCAAGCATAATTACCATTTAATGGATACTTAACATAATTTATTAGGTGTCTTAACCTCTGTGATGGAGATCACTTCCACTGGGTTTGTCAGCAGTGGCAGCTAAATAAAGGGAGTGAGCAGGTGGTCATGCAAATTTTGAATTCTAACAGGGTGAGCAGGTCCCAATGCAAAGAAGGAGTTGTCTCTTATCACCACCCACTCACTGATCATTATCCCACTAACCACCGAGCGACCAACTATGGACATAATCAAGCTGATGCAAAATATTGATTCAAAGTTGATTTATTTATAAATCTGAAAAAAGCCCCTCTGATTCTATGCTCATCGGATTTAACCTGGCCTAACCTGGTTGTTATGGAGAACTGACCAATCAGAGACAAGTATTTAACATGGCCTGGTAATAAGATGCTATTAAATGTCTTCAGTATTCAGACAAAAGTAGAGTTTGTTCATTAGTTTGTTAGAACAATTTAATTCACTATGCGGTTTCTTATTCATTAATAAGTCAAATATGAAATGATTCATGTTTTAAGTTGTCTGCACTTTTGGACAAAGAAATACACAGCATGATTTCTGCTGTGGTGTAAATGATTATGGTGGAGTAGTTTTTTTTATATATTTTCAAGAGGAATTAATTATTTATCATATTTCTTTAAACTTATACACTTTTAAAACTCACTTCATTCATAAAAAGGTTACTTACTTACTTACTTAAAGGTAGTCAAGCTTTCACATTTTTTTTTCAAGGTTACGTAAACATTCACAAAGTCTACATTTCTGCTCAACTTCCAGTTTCTCAGTTTCAGTCAGACAGCTCTCACTTTAATGCTTTAAATGTTCACTGCAGCAGTGAAACACTGTGTTTGGTGTATGGACTCAAAACTCATCAATCCTTGCAGTTCTGTTTGATATGATACGTGCTTACATTACAGAAATCCAAGGACTGATGAGATAATATCTTACACCCTCCATAGCTGCAGGCTGCAGGTGAATGCTGGGGGTGAAGGTGTGAGAGTGATACCAGAGCAGGGCAGCAGTGGTAACTACAGAGCAGAGGGACAGACCAGCTCGCTCAGGGCACCAGTCGCTCTGTTTGTATGGATTTGGCTTGGGATCTGGAGGGTTGCTGGTTCAAATCCCAGTAGGGATCAAGGTGTGGAAGCTGGGGCTGGTTTCTGGAGAGGTGCCAGTTTATTTCCTGGGCAGTGACCAGATGCCCTTGAGCAAGGCATGAAGCCTCCAAATGCAAAGGATGCTTGTTTGTGTTGAAGCGCCCTCACTCATACATCTCAACGTCAGTGCATGTCCATAGGGTCCTGTATGTGCACACATGTATTTCTGTGTGTGTAGCATGTTCAATAATAGAGAGTAAAAACTGAATTTCCTCTGTAAAACAATGTGACCCTGTCTTTGTGTTACTAGTCTTTGGATTTAGTTTTAGTTTAGTTCTTAGTTTTAATGGATCCTATCCAGTCTTATTGAGATCTGATCTTTGATTTACAGAGTAACACCTGAGGTCAGAGAGACTGCAGCAGAGGTATGGATGCTACACTGTTGTAAGTATAGCGTGTTCAATGCGAGGCAGTCTACCCTCAGGTATGGTCATGCAGATCTCATCACTTTAATTTAATGGCAGCATTGTAATTTAATTGACAGATGTCCAGGTGGAGATAGATCAGATTCTAATACCAGGTGTAAACAAGGTCTAAGACTTAGCTAGAGTTCCTCTCCTGCTCTCCAGATTCAACCTTAAAACTTTTTTCAAACGAAAGCATCAAATTCCAGCATCACAGCATTTCAGCAGTACAGATGATTTTATCACACCTATATGTATAATTGATCAAAAAATGTGAGCAACTATGTGTTGATGCTTCAACTTTTTCAAGCACACCTTGTTTTATAACTCAAACCCAGCATTAAAACTTCCTTTCATGATATGTACACTTCTTTGAAGAACAGCCAGGCTATGGAGAAGATGTTTTCCTAACGCTCTGACCCTTTCTGGACAGTGGTGAGATTTAGAGAAGTGAGACATCTCATTCAGGCTGCAGAACCGACTCAATTTTAAATAATGTCGACAAAAAGTTCTACACTGGAAAAAAACACAGTGAGAACAAAGAGAAAAAAACTTTGAAGCAAAGATAAAACAAGCCCAAGAGTTCACGGATGTAGACTTTGCATAAACTGCAGACAAAATACAACAACTAGAGTGGAGGTATGTGTTCTACTTAGATAAAAGTGGCCTTTGTGTACGCTCACAGCAGCAGCCTGTGGTTTCTTTGGGGACACTGACACGCTCTCTGCTAGATTTCCTGTAAATTCTCCTGGTGACACCCATGAGGGACTCTGACATAACAACCGGTAGTCAGTTGGCTTCTGGCCACTCAAGCAGGGAGGAATAAAAAAAACAGATTATGCACACGTTCGACACTTTTGAACTGCTCTGAGCAAACAATTAGCGCGTTTCTGGTAACTTCAGTGTGAAAAGTTTGATTAAAAAAACACTTCTCGGATGTTTGGAACTTTCACGATGATTATCTCACAAAAAAAACCAACTTGTTAACTTTCCTAATCAGCAGCCAGACACGAGCCATGAAACACTGAGGCACTTCAGAAAAGGGACTTCAGTTTTTATTCAAGTGGGTTTCTTTTACTAAAACATGCTATAGTTTTTAATCACTAGATATTATAATATTCTGAATGATACTGCTGTGATGACTCATTTCAGTATGAGTCATTTTCATCATTACCAGATGCTCTAGATCCAAAGAATCCCCTTTTCTGCACTTGACTTAAATCTACCTAAACAAACATTTGAAGCAGCTTTTTGAATCATGCACGAAAGAACAAGAGGCGTAATAAAAACAGTAAAGAGCTCTGGAGTTGTTGATTATGAAGTTATGCATCCCGTGTTAAATAAAAGGTAAATTCAATTAAAAGAAATAAAATGAAACAAGTATCATCGTTCAAAAGAAACTCTGACCTCCTTCCTCTACTCTTCAAAGCTCTGCTCTCACGTGTAGTTTACACTGAAACTGAGAAGTGTCGTACTCTCAGCACTGAGCAGACTGCGTGTCTTGATCTATGCACACAGCTGCACTTAGATTTAAAAACATGTGTGCAAAATATTTTATCAAAGGCACATTTTAAATAAAATTCAGCAGATACAGAAATGTACAAAAGTCCATCTGCCAATAAAATTACATGAAGGCTTTTCAGGGTTTTCTCAAAGACAGAATCATAAAGTAAAAGACTCATCGCTGTCAATATTGTTTTAACAGAACTGACTCTAATGTGCTTCAAACAGCTCTTTTATGATGTAGGACTATTGCACTGGATTGCAATTCTTTGTGCACTTATGTACAATATTTTGTCCTCCTCTTCCTCAATCTGCTGCAGGACTGCTCCTCGTTCTAATCCAACAGGTCAGAGCTCTGTAACATTTACATATCTGAAAATATCAGAGGGTTTTTATAGATTTGAAATGATATGATCCACCAATGTTACCTACGTTTCAGCAGGTGGATTACTGCTGGTTCTGTCTTGTGAAACTCCTCTGATCACACAATTCATGTTTCTGTTGTAAACGCTGGAGTCGAGTACATGAGGCTACAAAAAGGAACCACTTACAGGGACTGACCAGTAAATCATGGACTGTATAAAATATGAATGTATCTCAGCAACATCACCCATCGGTTCCTGAGGAGGCTTCATGAAGCCCAAAGATGGACGACTGACTTCCAGCTGACCCCCAGCTCCTCTAAGCACAATCAAAGATGTGGAGTTGAGGCCACAGCTGAGCTGCCTGGCTACAATGAGCCAGCCTGTCAGTGTCAGCCACACCCTTAGTGATGCCTTGATATAATCAAATCAATGAGTAGGAGGAAAAATCATCACCTGTTAAGATGTTACTGACAAAAAAAAGGTGAGGTATTGAGATCGAACTCGACTTTTTCTTTTGTTTTGTTTTATTGTTTTTACCATGAACTGTAAACAACTTTTAATCTGACATTTGAAATCTGAAACTATTGAAATTATTATTTCATTCAGACATTTTTTAAAACATTTTTAATTCTGCTGTAAAAATGTGAATTCTTAAGGTTGCCTTTTTTGCTCAGCGTACACCTCATATACAGAACCTACAAATCTCTACGGCCTCAGCTCTTTGCTGCATGTCTTCCCTCGCTCTATCCTCTTCACCTTTACCCTCTCTCTCTTTGGCTTTCCTGTCCAATAAAGGCACAAATGGCCCTACACAAAATGTTAAAAAATGCTTTAAAAAATGGGCTCTATGTCGAGTTTCCTGCACTTTTTTGCCAGCCTTTTAGTGGACATTTGAGGAACTGCAGGATATTGACTTTATTTTTGAACAGTGGAGGTGGCTGCTAGTAACAAACTCTGTACTTATATTTGTGTAGCACTAGCGGCCATGTTGACCCCTCACCTGTGTGTAACCAAACTCTCCTGTTATTATGAACAGCAGCTCAGAGAAGCGGAGTGGCTCTGTGCTGTTCATAGCATCCTCTCAGAGTGTTGATTCAAAATAAGTGATAGAACTGGTTTATTGACCCATTCTTTCCACACTATAACATTCATATCAGTGCTCTCTTAAATTCTCTATAACCTAAGGTTTAAAAAAATGTTTAAATTCAGACATTGCATGACAGAACTGGAGCCCCAGCTGCTCTACATGCTAACACTCATGTTCATAAAGCGATCACGCCTGACTTTCCTACAGTACATGTAACATAAGAGATCAACTTAAACCCTAAAGTCTGATCTGCTGTATAAACTCTGAGTGAGGGTCACCGTCTGAGTCCTATATGTCTTCCTCCTGCTGGGGCTTTAATCAGAACAAGTTCTCCCATTAAAAGAAATCAGAGTTCAGAGCTCTGTGACTGTGTACCGCCCCGTCTACCCCGACTCCTTTGTCCTCCGCGCGCTCACTGCAGCCCTGCTGCTGGCCTCTGACAGACAAAGGGACAGCGAGGCGCTGTGCCAAACTGACTCGCCCCTAATTTTTATGCTAATCCTCAATTTTACATCAGACGCTCCCCACATTTGATATAAAAGATATTAAATAAATAAATACAGTGAGACCCAGATAATCTGCTCATAAAGACGTCTTATCTTTTGACAAGTGGAGATGTCTGCTGATGGCTTTACACATATACATGATCCACATGCAGACAACAAGCAGCCATCAGTGTCTGTATCAAAATTAGATTTTAATAAAACATAATGCGGTGGCAGACTAAAAGTCAGAACACTTACATTTCACTTCAAGCTGTGTAACCTTTACAAGCTATAAGAAAATACAGGATTTAACATTAACATCAGCTTCAAACAGCAACTTTAAGACTTCTATTTATCACTATTTTCTTCATGTCTTACTTTCAATCAACATTAAAGTTGACCTCCACTGAACCTTCATAACAGAGAAAGATTCCAAGCATTACTGGATTTATCAAATTACCATCCCAGTCAATGGAAACAGTGTCAGAGATAAAATAGAGGAGAGGAGGATTATTGGCACGTCGAGGAGGTCACAGAAAATCTTTTATGACTAAATTCATAAGAATGAAACATTCAACACTAAGAGGTGCATTATTACAACAACTATATCAACTACAAATGTTTCCCCTCCCTCTTTGTACTGTTCCTGTAATCCTCTTAACACCCAGACAATGATTAATATGGGAAATAAGAAGGTGGCAATAAGTCTAGATTAAATGTTCTGGAGGAAAATGTCATTTTGGAATTACAAGCATTAAAAAAATGAGAATTTTAGGGAGGTGAATTTCAATATGAAGACATCCAAGGTTGGTTCTTTGTTTCTTTCCAGGTGGGAATTATTAAATAAATTCAGTTTCATATCTTTCATTTTTGGCTTCTTTAAGAAAAACTGTCCTGACTGAGTGTCAAAAAAAATGCAAGTCTCCAAATATATCATTCTGAGGATTTGTGGGGCCTCGGTTCAGCTCAGCGGTTGAGTCATGCGCCCCATGTACAATGGCGATAGTTCTCAAAGCAGACTGGCTAGGTTAAATTCAGACCCCTTACCACACATCATTCCCCACACTACCTCTCAGTTTCCTACTCTGTCCACAGTCCTGTCTCTAAAATAAAAACACAAAAGCCCCAAAATAAAAAAATAAAAAAGGTATATAAATGATTTTTCACTCCTGGTCTAAAAGACAGACTGTGTTTTCTGTGATGCCAAAGGTCTCCATTCTTAGACTGATTTCTCTGAACATTGCTCATTCTGGCCATGCTATTCTGGTAATTCAAACTAAATCTAAACCAAAGTTCTCTTGAGAAGTCTAAATGTTTAGTGGAGAAGTTTCTATATTGTTATTTCCACCAACACTCCTAATTGGGAGACTCAAAAACACAGCACATCAGGAACAACTAAAAAACTCCAGTCTGGTGATGTTGTTTTTTTCTGAGTGGTGGGCAGAGCTCAAACAGAAGCCATCTAAGAACATTTTGATCAAAACCAACATCTGGAATAGCAGACAGGTCCACAACTCAAACCACAAACCCCAACAGACAGCCGTGTTTTCAACCCGACAGCGTGCTCACTGCTCGCTGAATTTCATAACCGTTTCCCGTGTTTTGGAAATCCTGGGTTCTCAGGGGGGTTTGAGGGCAGAGGTTTAGATAATGTTCACATTACAACACTCAGCAGATGGGGCGGTGGGAGATATATGGGAGGATGATATCCTCTGAGTGCCAAGGTTTACCTTTACTGTACAACTTTCTTCTCACTGAGGACTCCAGCCAAAGTAACTGAGCTCTCGTTCTCTACATTATTCCAACACAGTCACCAAACACTTTAAATACAGCTGCAAAATTTACTAGAGGTGCACGAAACGAGCTGATACTGATAACTGATAATAATCTGCTCCTGATGGCCGATATCAGTTCTTATTTTTACAATATTTGAAATTCAAAACGTGTAGTTTATGCACGCCTGAGGGTGAGAAAGGTTAAGATTTACTCAGCAAAGATGCACATATATATTGATACTCTATACTCACCAAGACAGCATTAACAAGCGCACTATACTGACTACAGAAGAGTCTGTGTGTACAATAAGTCAGGCATAAATACGTGGAGATAAATGTGAAGTGTTGCTGAACAATGTCCAGAAATGCATCTTCATGCTGGTGTATTTCTCCATCAGGTAATAATGAGCAGAGTTTTTAGTTCTAGTTTCTCCAGTGACTCCAGAAGACTTGATAGAAATTGTTGTCACATTATCTTTAACAGTGACATCAGTGGTTTCTCCTCATTCTGATACGAATAATCCAGTCAGCTTGCAAATTTGTGTCAAACATTTTCGAGCACTAAAATATATAAACACAAAAACCTTCAACTAAAAAACCTACGTTTTATTTCTTGACATCTATTTCAAATCCCTGGAGTCTTTCTTCAGAAACTGTCCTTCAAAGGTAACTAAATATCACATCTTATAATACGAGCCTGTCTTTCTCTGGATATGACTCATCAAAGATGATGATGAACGCTGTTTTTTCCCACAGTGGAGTCATTTCTGTCTCATGTAAAACAGACTCAGTTCTGCACCATGAAGCAAAGCCTCCTCTCTGTGTATAAGCTCAACTTATTTCTACGTCATTTTACATCATCTTTGAAAATGAATAAAAACCTTATTGAAGTCAGACTGTTACCTCAGTACAATGAAACAAAGACTTATCAAACAAGCTAAAGTCAGAGTCTGAAGACATTTCCAGTTCTCAAACAAACAAAGTATCAGCTCTCACGAGACACACGAGAGGAAACAACATGAAGCTTCCTGCCCTCACACATGACTGCAAACCAAAACACTAACACTGTATGTTTATTAGAAATTAGACATGCACCAAGGCCTCCATCACTGATAGCATCAAAAACTTTATTCTCTTAAAGTAGCACGGCCAAGAGATGCAGGTTGTCCTTTCTTATCTCTTTGTTTAATCTCATTTGTTTTTTGCTCTAAACAAATTTTTACTGTGAAATTATTTTTGATGCGCTTAATAAAACAAAAAGAAGAGGAAGTATGGGTGAATGTTTTTGTTTAGTTTACTTATTTATTCAATGTTAGGCATTTTTAAAATACATCCTTTGTTAAAGTCAGAGTTTTTGAAGTATTCAGTCGATCTAAGACACTTAATTAATCAAGGAACTTAGTTTTCAAGTTTTATTTGTCATGCTTTTATGCATTTATTAGACAGGAAAGCCCAAAAATGAGAGGAAATGCTGCAAGTAGAGCATGGAGGATGACATGCATCAGAGGGTTGTACCTGAGAATCCAACCAGGGGCTGCTGTGGCTCTGTACGTGGTGCGCACACTTTAACTGCAAGGCTAACCACAAGCCACAAACAATGCACTTTAAAGAGCCAAAAATATATATAACCAAACTATATTAAACAAAAAAGAAAAATTTAATAAAAACATCTGGCAAATAAAAGGCCACCAAGCCAGAGCACTACTTTCAATGTTCTGTGTTTGTTTAATAAATGATTGTATTTGGTTCAGTAGCTGTTTCAAAGTAAAACACAGTTTAAAGCTCCAGTGAGTGACTATTGGTTTGTGTTGACTTTGGCGCCCCCTGTGGTCATAGCAGTGCTTTTTGTGTTTTGCTGTCTTGTTAATTGCTTAAATATTGTTTTCCTGAAAAAAATAAAACAAAATCCTGCTCCTTTTTTTTTTTTTTTTTTGGTTTTACCAGTTTAACATATAACTCTGTCAGCTACCCCACAGCAGCATTGACATATATTCAAAATAGTAACATTAAAATATAACACATTTTTGCTGATTATCTCTTTTGGTTTCATGAATCATGTAGAGGAACCAGGTTAAATTTTTAGTTCAGCTCAAACCTCCTCACAGGAGCTTTAAGTTTGGATTTTGTGCAGATTTGAAATCAGACGTCTGTACGACTCCCAACGATCAATACTGACTTTATAACTCAGGTTTACTTGTTCCTGAGGGGGGAACTGTTGACTTCAATTTTCAGAAAATAAATGTATTTATGCAAAAGCTGCCAATCAACACAGAATAGAGAGACAGAAGAACATATGTTTGATTTCAGCTTAATATCTGTTACGTATGAGATCAAGTTCAGGCCTGTTCTCAAGGTTTTCACTAAAGACATGTTTCAAGGTTTTGTTTCGTGGTTACCTGCAGACTCAGAGTGGATGGTTTCTGCCACCTGTTTGTACGGGTTGAACTTGGGCTTGGGTGCGACCACAGGGGCAAATTTCTTGGGTGCCTGCTGCTGGGAGACGGAGATGCTCGCACTGCCCAAAGATGGAGTGGTCTCCATCCTGGCTGACACCTGACCCGTCTGGTCGGTACTGTTCTCTTGGCTCCACATGGTTCTGGAGAAGAGGACACAAAATATTTAAACCCATGCATACAAGAACAACATCATTTCATTAGGTACACGTTTTTAAGACTCCGATAAGCTCAAAAGTCCTCTAAGAGTCGCAGCATGGCTTCATTAAAACAATCCTCACAGTTCTGTAATGATAACAAAGCATGGACAATTTTGTAAAAGCAGTGCCAGGTAAACGTAAGGCTGATATGAATCTACAGCAAACGTCACACCTTCTAAACAAAAGAAGACATTTTTGACAAGTCATATCTTGCCCTCGGCTTGAACTCCACTCACAGTGGGGCCACCTACACATTAAAAACCTGGAAGTCACATGTTGCAGAGCCACTTTTAATTGCTTCCTGTAAAAGTGGCTTGTTGGTTTTTCAGTTAAATGTCACACACACTGGAGGATGCAGCTCTGAGTCTTTGCAAACAGTCTCCCAAAAAAAGATACAGGAATTTGATAGCAAAGGACGTGTCTTACAGTGTGGACGTATGTTTATGTGTTGATGTGTTTGATGAGGGGAGGGTAGCATTTTTTTTTTTTTTTAAAGCTATATTTTTGGCCTTTTTGCCTTTATTTTATAGGACAGCTGAAGAGAGACAGGAAATGTGGGGAGTAGAGCATGGGGTAAGACATGCAGGAAATGGTCGATCGGCTGGGAATCGAACCGGCGACCCCTGCGACGAGGACTGTAGCCTCTGTACGTGGGGCACTTAGACCGCCAGGCCACCAGTGCCCCAGGGGAGGGTAGCATTTACAGATGTTTTTATGTACTAAAGTGGAGCCCTGCAGAATACAATTTTGGGAACCACCGCTCCAAGGACACAAGCTCCACTGATCTCGCTGAGTGAGAGACCTGGACTAAGTCACAAAGAGCATCCCAAACCAAACTGCAAAAATCTTTAAAGATGTCTGTGTCATAACTCAGTGATGTGAGCTAATGGAAAGTTGACTGGTGTCTGCACTGTGACAGAGAGTTTCCATCAAACAGTGTGATCACGCTGTAAGGTAGACGGCAGGTAGCACGTGTGGGTGTTGTGGCTGTGTGTGGTGGAGGGGGAATGTTTTTAAAACTTAGAGGTGGTTATTGAAGGCAGTTGTGTAGATATTAAAAGAATATGACTGCATGTGTAATATTTATTTAACACGCAGAGTATGATCCATATTAGGGCATTTATTTCTGTCCCTGCTGTACATGTAATGATTAGCACCCAGTCTAAATTTGATGCTGTTAGTTGTAGACGTGATTTAAAGAGCTTGCTAACCTTCCTGACAGGGTCTAAGAAGTCCTTGTTCCAATAGTTACATCAGAGTAAAAGGGCTGCATTCGCCAACTTGGAGAACTTGTCCTAAATGCATTCTATTAATAGCCTTAAAGTCTTCAGGTGTGAGGACGTGTGCATGGATCAAATTGCTAATCAGGCTATAAAAAAAAAGGAGAACAGCTTAATCCAGGAACACTGATTTGAAATGTGATACCTTTGGAGAAGTTGAAGTTGAAACCAAACACACCAGCAGCACACGTCAAGAGAACAGTCTTTTCTGTTTGGTGCTGTCGCTCTTCAGAAATAAATCAAGAGTTTGAAAAGTCAGAAAGTCAAAGGAGAAACTTTGGATGTTTGTGTGTATAGTGCAATGTTTGTTTTTATGTTGGTCGTATGAGCTCATAATTTAGATTCACTCTGAATAATTAACAGAGACCTCCTGGCTATAGCCTATAAGCTAGCCTAGGGCTAGCACTTAGCATGTTGGATCGCCATTGAGGCTAAACTCATTTCTTTCAGACCCACTGAGTCTCATGAGCAGTTCCAGAGATGTAGATCAGACTCACTGTCTTCCAACCATACGACATAAAATGTGTATTCCTGCATTAGCTAGCTCACTGATTAAACACAAAGGATCCAAAAAGTCCCAAATCCTGATCCTAAATAAAAAAGAAGGATACAGGACTGCCACTCAGCCTTGAATTCTTCCCACAGGGTTTAGCCACAAAAAACATTCAAACAAAGATATCATCAGAAACACTTAGAAGACGTCTTGAAGTATAAACAAAGTGTACGTCATTACTCTTTTAGAGTGAGCCCAGGGCAGGGACATGTGTTACTGTTCTACTTACAGCTTTTTACTTGAGTATATGTAAGTTAAGATCGCTTGTTTGGTTGTTTTTCATTAGATCCCAAATCTGAAGATATGACGGAAGTTCAGCTAATGTCCTTTCAAAATAAAAGCATGTTTTTGACAAAATAGCAAATAAAAGAACTGGAAGTGTAAGAAAGTAAAATAAAGAAATAAAAGGTATGACAAAGAACATTCATATGAGGGAATACTGTCTGTAAAGCATTAGGTTAAACAGATCTGTTGTTTGGATTATTCACAGAAAATGTTGGTTTTTTATGATATTTCAGCCAACATGTAATTGATGCAGACAGCATTGATTATGACGGTAAAAGTATTGATAATATTTTATTTGATAGTGTGATGTGATTTGAACAGTGAAATAATGAGACTCAATTTCACTTTTTTTCCAGGGGCCTAAAATCTCAGGCGGTCACGATTATAAACCACTGCAAGATGTAACTTCAGTCTTCAGCAGGCTGAGTAAGATCCACTACAGCGCCACACTTTTGTCACACGGACTCCCTGTTTCACAGATTTCCATTATAAAAGGAGGTGACCGGCCGCTGTCTCCACATGCTGCACTTTAGTCAATTTAGATCAGTGTGTTTAATATTCAAGTCTTTGTTCCACAACTATTGAGTCAGACTCTCATTACATATCATTGCATCGCGTCCTTCAGCAGCTGGTTATGCTATTTTGTAAAGTGAGAGACGAGGTAATTCTCTCTGTGTTCTGACATGAATTCATGCGGCCGATTTAATGAAGCAACAAGGCGTCAAAGTTGAAGGGAAATCACTTTGAAATCTAAAACCTCTTGTCTTGCAACGCCTCGGAATAACAAATCAAACAAGTGATGTTTGAGACAAAGAGCATCAAAAACAAGAAAGTGTTTTAACTCCAAAAAGACTCAATAACAGGAGAGTGCTGCAATAATTTGATAGTGTTGAGGCAGCTGTCAAAAAGTAAATCTGATCAGCGTTAAACACTACAGACGGATAAAAAAACACGTATAGACTCTTTTTATATCACTGAGTGAAGTAACTCTGACACTGAGTTATAACATTTTAACACCTTAATGCAGCTGATATCGATAGATACCAAATATAACGGCCTCAGTTTGAGCATTATATTTTATAAGTCGACTTTTATGACCTCAATACAGTTACAGTGAAAAGAACAGTACAACAGAGTAAAACAAGTTGCTGTGGCTGAGGACACAAACATCCAGTGTTTCACCATCGCATTCTGAAATCACTTGAAATATTTGAACTATTTATACGCCGCTCTTCTTCCCGTCCTTCTTTTTGTTTGTGTTTGTTGTGTTGCGTTCTGATGTTTTTGCCTGTTTATTATCCTCCGTCTGACTGATACGGGGTTTACATTCTTCCTCTGGAGCACTGTAGAAAAGCCCACGCACAATCATCTTTTAATATCTGCTCAAATCCCTGCTCCTCCTGCCGTCTGAATGCTTCCTACTTTTGATATTCTTCTCCCTGCTCTTAATGCTTCGATTCAGACGCGTGCTGGTGTCTCACACCCACCTGTCCTTTCAATGCAAATGCTTTCATTTGTCGTCGCTCAACTGGCTAACAAAATACACCATGAATTAAAAGGAGGGAGAAAAAAGGAGAAATGATCTTAGCGTGTGTGAGTAAGACTCAATACACGACATGCTGAATGGGAAATTTCTGTTTCAGTATGCGCTTACATTCTTTGATGATGGCAAATATTTCCCAGTGGGATGTCACTTTGTGCATACTGGGACCTGAAGTGCACAGTAAACCCAGGATAACTAGACTCTTCATCATTTAAAAATAAACTCTCTGCAAAACACATCATTAATGTGCCGTTTTATTGAACACCAACCTGAACCGAACACGCTGGTGACCTCAGTATATAATCACTACTGTGATTCATAGATTACTTGTATGAATAAGAGCCTCTAATTGCCTCTCAAATTTTAACAACAGGAAGTCTTGCGTAACTTTTATCCTGAATTGACGTCAAACGTGAATTAAATGTCGTTTTTATTGCAGAAATTAGTCTTTTTACGATGGTTGAAGATTTTGTGCTTGATAAAGAGAAAAGAACTGCACGGTGGTGCAGTGGGTAGCGCTGTTGCCTCAGAGATGGTTCCTGGTTCGAGTCCCCGGTCTGGCAGGTGCCTTTCTGTGTGGAGTTTGCAAGTTCTCCCCGTGCATGCCTGGGTTTTCTCCAGGTACTCCGGCTTCGTCCCACAGTCCAAAAACCAGGTTAATTGGTCACTCTGCATTGAAAGGACAGTTGGGTGTGCGTGAATGGTTGTCTGTCTCTCCATGTGATGGGGTTGGCGACACGTCCAGGGTGTACCCTGCCTTCTGCTTAAAGTCAGCTGGGATTGGCTCCGGCCCTCCGTGACCCCGAACGGGGTAAGTGGTCAAGATGATAGATGAGTGGATAAAGTTAAAAGACTGCAAATGTGGATTAAGCATCATGGGGTTGCACTAGTCGGCACTGATGCCACACAGCAGGAAGACTCCTGGTTCGAATCCCTGCAGATCCTTTGTGTCTGTGTGAAGTTGCATGTTCCTGCACCCAATGACATGCATGTTCGGTTAATTGATCCTTCTAAATTGAAATCCAAGTCTGACTCTAGGGGCTCTTCCTCAAACCAGACCCCCCAATCACACTCTGTCATCTGAAGTGAACTCCGCACTCACAGCTGATGGTGCAGGGATTGGATACATGGCTTTAACTAAGGCATCTTACACAGGACTTCCACCAGATCTGTGTCCGGTCCATCTCCGATCCGCTGCAGAGCAGGACCGCCAGACAGCTGGAGTCAAGTGGCCAAGGTTTTCCCACGGCAACCACTGAAACAAGGATCCTCCTCCTCCTCCTCCTCTCTTCATCCATGTTGTCTTTCTGGTCCTCTAAAAACCTCTGACCTGTTGACTCTAGGCCTGGCTCCGCTCATCATGACGGTTTGTTGTTGTAGTTAAGTGAAATACGATCTGGTGATAACACAGAGTGTTTTATTCTGAAAATTAACCGGATGTTTTCATTTTGTTTTGGTGAAACCTGACTTCCTGTCCCACTCCATCTGCTCTGTTGAGATTGATGCTTCGTGCTACGGCATCCGGCAAAAATAGAAGTCTTGTGTATCTGATCCGGAGGGCTCTGACCTGCTGGATCAGAGACTCAACCGGAGCGCAACAGAGCGGATCCAGTGGAACTTAACACATTGATTAGAATAGAAACCTATCAGATCTGGAGCTGTGACGGATCAGTGACGGACCAGACACAGACCTGGTGGAATTTGGCCGTTAGTCTTATGCTACACCAAATGACACTTCAGGTGATTTTTTAAAGTCACAGACAATCTTCCAAAGTCAGAAAAATCACAAGAGTTTTGCTAAAGTTGTGGCGTGATCATAAAACTCAATCTTCTTGTCTTGGTGTTATAATAAAATAAAACATGTTGAATATTGTTGCAGTTCTTCAGTCTTGCAAATCTTATAGCTCAATGAGGTGACCACTATCAACAACCAAAACCTACACTCTCACCAGCAACTAACAGGAAGCTGCAAAACGAGCATGACTGGGGGTGACAGAGCGTGTGTTTTGGCTGTTTTGACTCCACCTTTGAGTGCAGCTGCGGTTAAAAGCTGACCTTGTGTCTGCTCAGTTGTAGGTTAAGTGTTGTTTCTGTAATCTCAAAATGAATCTAGTTCGTGATCCTGCAAGATCCCCATCTTACTCCATGACTAAAAACTGTGTGACGTGCTGACACATCGCCATATGATGTGAGAGGGTGTCAGATGTTAGCCTTTTAAGAGTCTTTTTAAAGCCTCCTGATGTTTGACAGGTATCAGTTTCATTGATGAGGACTCTTTCATGATGAATTTGACTCACGTGTTTAATAAGTCAGCGTCATTGCAGCCTGTTGTTGGAGGTTTTATCAACCCACTCCTGTTCCACACTCAGAGGTCTTACTCAAAGACTTACAGTACACTGATCATCTGACTGATTTCCTGCTTGGCATTCAGTGCAGCTTGAAATATCCTAAATCTTTTTCTGCTGTCTTTAATTTCTTCCAATGAATGATAATGATATTTTCTGCTGCAACAGACTTCATCTGTTCATCATTTACAGTTTCTCGTGAAACAGGGTTTTTGTTTTGTAGTGTACCTCTATTACCAAATACCATATCTGAATCACACCAGACTCACCGCCTCTTAAAGTTCAGTTAGGGATATTCAAAATGCAGAAATGATTGAAGAGGTAACCTGCTTTTTAAGTATACTCTGATATCTATATTTTAGCATTCACCACGTCAGGCGAGAGGTAATTGTCGAATAGAGGGCCTCATTCAAAAACCACAGTGGTGAGTATTTACCTGCAGATTGAATATGACTGTAAATATCTAAAAACTGCTTTGGGACTGTTCTTGTGATTGAAGGTGTAATAAATCAACAGTTATTTAAAGTTGGAGGAAACATCAGAGCATACCACCAGGAAAGCTTATAGAAAATGAAACTGCATCAAATTAGATTAATACTGAATTCCTCTTCTTTTATAATTTTAACTACCATGCATCTATGACTCTAGATCAGGGGTTCCCAAAGTGTGGGTCGGGACCCCCTGGGGGGGTCACGAGACACAAATGGAGGGTCATGAGATTTCTTCCAGGATGTGTATTTTTTTTTAAGTTATCTAGAAATAGTACATTTTACCCATTAATATAGTAGAGAATATCAACAAAAATAGTAGCTAACCTTGAAATAAAACCTTGAAAATAGAAAATGTAATGAGTTTTCTGCCTTTCTTGTTGCCAGGTTACTCCTAAGTTTAGAGTTAGTGAACAGTTAATTATCAAAAGCATTAATAGCAGTAAGTTAATTCATAACAGCACAGGAAACACAGACACATGCTCATATAGGTAGGCTCATTTTCTGCAGACCAGCTAAATGAAGCCACATTAAATCACTTTGAGGGACAGTGGGGGTCACAAGTCTTTGGCACCAATATTTTGGGGGTCGCTGGCTGAAAAGTTTGGGAACCCCTGATCTACACACAGAAAACTATTTTGAATAGAGATAAGATAAGATGAGATAAGATGTTCTGATTTGATTATCAGAAGCTGCAGATTAAGCATTTCTGCAACATCAACAAAGATCCAACATCACTATACCATCACTATACCATCACTAAACTCCTCAATGGGGCGATATAAGTGTCCCAGTTTGTATAATCATATTGCATGTTGGTGTTCAGAAGCAAAGGAGGTACAGCGTGTAAATACCACAGACTGTATAAATAATGGACATAGTATCTGTGACGTCACACATCTGTTTTGAAGTCAATCGTCGGGTGCCATATTGGAAATGCTGAACACAACCAAACTTCCTCCAAGCTAGTGTGAGGTAAGGAGGCGGGGTGTTAGCCTTTTCGCGAACAGCTACAGTGTTGTCAATCAAGTCAGCCATGTCCTTATTTGGGCAAAACTTGTACATTCAATAGCTTAAAAAAAACTGAGTTATAAAAAAATCCACACCGTACAGAGTGTGTGCTGAGAGAGAAATTAGCTACTCAGACCTAAAGCGTTTTTTTAACCAGGCTGTAAACATGTTTATTTCTGCTGCAAAGATCGTCTTCTTTGAATGGGTGTGTATGTGGTTTCTAGTGTTTCTGCAGCCGGCCTCTAGTGGACACTCGATGAACTGCACTTTTTAGCACTTCTGCATGGGCTTCATATTTTAAGATTGGAGGTTGCCGCTTGGTAAATACACACCCAGAGCTTCACACACACACACACACACACACACACACACACACACACACCACACACACGCACGCACAAAGCTCTGCTCTGCCATCACCTGCCACCATGCTCCACTCGTTACAGACCTTACAGGCCTGTCACAGGTAAATACCACTGTGTCATTTTTATTGCAGTGGATCAGGTTCACTCAGTTTAGCTTTTACTCAAGTCCAAAACCAGTATTTATACAAGGAAGAGGAAACCGTATTGGGACATATTTGGTCCTCTATGGCTTTATGACATGATAAAGCCCTTTACAGCTCGGCGTTACTCTCTGGAGAAGCAAAGTAAGCGATCAGTCCTGATGGTCTTCTGTCCATCTGTTTTATATTCTACACGATCTCAGATTAACCCAGCATCCAGCGGGGACAGCGTCTATCAAGCACGTTCACAAACACAGAGTTTCCATTTCACCCTGCGTGTCTCAGGACTGTGGGAGGAAACCAGAGCGCCCAGAGGAAACCTACACATGTCTATGTGACACGATATATACAACACATTATATGACTCAACAGACGTGGACTCATCGCAACAGGAAAGAGACATTTTGTGAATGCAGGTTTGATAAAGTGAACCTGACTTCCTCTGTTGTCTATTTAACTTTGACTTGAGTTCTGTGATCTCCTGCTGCTTAATAATCTAAATTATTCATTTGCTTACCGCTGCTGTGCCTGTAATAAAAACTAAAAGTCCCTCCCTCAAGACACACCACAGGATGCACGAACGCACTCCCACATACACAAACACACAGAACGTTGGTGGAAGTGAAGCATATGGCGCAGGTCGAAAGTCTGCACGCAGTCAGAAGAAGAGGCTGCATCTGTATTGAAGCCTCATGAAAGGAAAGTCGATTGTGATTGCCGGGGCAGTTACACGATGACTCACAAAGCGGTGACACCGTGTTTTAACAGTTTGCTTTATGGGGGCACGGCAGTCGGGCTGTCTTCTCACAGCTGTTCCGCTGCACTTTTACAGCTGTCATTGAGGAACTGCTGCAGGTGTTTCTGCTGCATTAATCTTTCATATCCACCAAGGAAACTATCAAACAAACCCATCCAAAGAGGACCACAGAGACTGCAGAATTCTAACATAAAATGGCAGAGGTTCACTGTTTTTTGGGGGGGGGGTTTTGGTATGACATGCTGTCGAGCAAATCTTCTTTGTGGCTGGGAGACTGAATCGCGTGTTGAAAACGTACACAAAACCGCAGAACTTGATCTGGCAGAGTTTAGGATCTTCTAAAATGCTGTAGTAGCTTCAATGGCTTCTTTCTTTTGCCTTTCTAAACATAGATAAATACACACAGATCTGTGCGTGTGACAGACTCCTGGTACTGCTGCACACTCCAGTGTGTTTTACCTTCATAAGAGTTTTGTTCTCTCTGAAAATTTGAGGCAAGTGAAAGATGAACAGCTTAGCAGAGGTTAAGAAGAAGCTGAGAAGCTGAGAGAAGCCTGTTTATCTGCTGGGATATGTAGTCTTTAATAAACATTACTAGAATAGAAGTAAATAGTGTTTGTAAGGGACTATTCTCAGCGGTGGATATATGCACATTTGTTCCCTTTTGAGGGTCGACAGCAGGAGGGTGTACGTACAAATTCAAATTAATTAAACAACAGTATCCGAATCATTGTGTCTCACAGCACAAGCCCTGTGATATTATATGTTTCACTGGAGCCCTAGGTCTCAGAGGAAATACAACATACATCAGGTTTTGGCTCAAGATGATTCTAGGGGGATGGTTTCTTTGTTGGATTTGCTCTTTTCATGAGATTAGAGAGAATACAGAATATATCCAGGATTAAAGACAGCAGTAAAAAGGCTAAAGGTGAAAGTCGGGGACAGACAGGGGGGAAAAGTCAGACAACATTTAATGTCTCGTTTTCTTCACTTCCTCTTTCAAACCTTTCAGGGCCGCCTCCGCTCACACGTCAAAGAGTCACTCAGAGAGAAATGTAAAGCAGCTTCGTAATAACATTGTTACTTTTGAATCATCTTGACTGACTCATGAAAACGTGAGCTCTGTAGATGAGTGTGGTTAACTTGATCCTGGGTCATGTGTGACAGGGGAACCATGCTGTGAGCAGAACAGGAAGACTCACTGACGCTCACGTGCTCTGATCATGGTCGTTATTGATTGAAAACCTGAAAAGCTGTGGTCGATGATGTTGTAAAGTCAGAACAAAAGCAGAAACAGGTAACTCAAAGTGAAACTGCTGGATGACGTTGACACTTTCCTCTGCCTTTAAAGGTGACATATCATGCAAAATTGACTTTTTAATGGTTCTCTACCTGAAATATGTGTCCCTGGCATGTCTACAAACCCCCCGAGAATGAAAAAAATCCATTCTGCCCCTGTTCTGATTTCTTCACCTTTCTGTAAATGTGTGTGAAACGAGCCGTTTCAGACTTCCGTGTTTTTGTTACGTAACAACAATATCCGGTCTGTCACGGAGTCAGAGCTCGGAGCTTGTTCAGCCCATAGACTGTATAAAATAATACTGAATCCCCCCTCTGTTTTTCATTACCTGCACAAATGTGTGCTAACAAGGAGCTTAGGAGGGAGGCATGCTAGTTGTAGGCTGTCTTAATAAACACAAAGGTCGGTTTTACTCCCCACGTCTGCAGATTTGAAGATCTAGTGAATGATTTTTATTTTTCATGGATAAGTGCTAGCGCTAGTTAGCATAGCTACATAGCTACATGTCGTAGCTGTAGCTGTGTACCAAGACACACGTCTACATACTGACAAATAAAACAACAAGAAACACTAAATCTGTGACCAATCCTTCAGAAAGGTCCTGCTGCCTTTCTGGCAGAAGTCGGTTTTACTCCCCACGTCTGCAGATTTGAAGATCTAGTGGATGATTTTTATTTGTCATGGATAAGTGCTAGCGCTAATTAGCATAGCCACATAGCTACATGTTCATAGCTCTAGCTGTAGCTCTAGCTGTAGCTCTAGCTGTAGCTCTAGCTGTAGCTCTAGCTGTAGCTCTAGCTGTAGCTCTAGCTGTAGCTCTAGCTGTAGCTCTAGCTGTAGCTCTAGCTGTAGCTGTGTACGAAGACACGTCTACATACTGACAAATAAAACAACAAGAAACACTAAATCTGTGACCAATCCTTCATAAAAGGTCCTGCTGCCTTTCTGGCAGAAGTCGGTTTTACTCCCCACGTCTGCAGATTTGAAGATCTAGTGGATGATTTTTATTTATCATGGATAAGTGCTAGCGCTAGTTAGCATAGCCACATAGCTACATGTTCGTAGCTGTGTACCAAGACACACGTCGACATACTGATAAATAAAACAACAAGAAACACTAAATCTGTGACCAATCCTTCAGAGAGGTCCTGCTACAGGCGCCTCTCCGTCAGGATCAGATTCTGGATCAGATTCAGAGGGTTGAAGTAACGGGATCTCTGAGCAGACGTGTATATTCAGCCAACATGTAAACATTAGATCAACATGCTGGAGAGCCGAGGCACATCCACTTCCTGAGGGGGCGTGGTCAGAGGGAAAACAGACTGTTCTGATGACTGCTGAAGAAGAGGGTTTTTCAGGCATGCCAAAATCTGATTTCAAAGTGTTTTTTTGAGCATAAACTTTAAAGACATGTTTTGGGGACCTCTTAGACCAATATATATTGATGAAAAAAGCGTGATATGTCACCTTTAATATGTTAGCTTAAGCTTAGTTGCTTTTCACTGACTTGTCAATATTATTAAATCTCCTGTGAGGAGTTTCTAATGCTTATGATTCTAACAATGGCACCTCTGTATGACCTGAGAAAGCATATGAGACCATCCATAACAAGCCTGAGGATTCTTATATTACCTCCAACTAATGGAGGGGTAGTCGTCAGACCAGAAGATTGACAGAACGCTGAAGAAACTGCATTTTGTTTCCTTTTTTCAATCGCAAATTAAACAGCAAGTATTGAATTTGAGTGTCTGGGTGCCACTTTAGCTCAGAGGTTATCACATGATTCACAAAAGTGAAGGTAGGCCAAAAATCACCCTTTTCTGAAGGAAATAACTTGCTTAACCAGCTTCCAATTACTCCACTAAGATGAGATAAGATGTTCTGATTTGATTATCAGAAGCTGCAGATTAAGCATTTCTGCAACATCAACAAAGATCCAACATCACTATACCATCACTATACCATCACTAAACTCCTCAATGGGGCGATATAAGTGTCCCAGTTTGTATAATCATATTGCATGTTGGTGTTCAGAAGCAAAGGAGGTACAGCGTGTAAATACCACAGACTGTATAAATAATGGACATAGTATCCGTGACATCACACATCTGTTTTGAAGTCATTGTCGGGTGCCATATTGGAAATGCTGAACACAACCAAACTTCATCCAAGCTAGTGTGAGGTAGAGAGGCGGGGTGTTAGCCTTTTCGTGAACAGCTACAGTGTTCCCGTCTGTCAATCAAGTCAGCCATGTCAATATTTGGGCAAAACTTGTACTTTCAATAGCTTCAAAAAAACTGAGTTATAAAAAATTCCACCCCCGTACAGAGTGTGTGCTGAGAGAGAAATTAGCTACTCAGACCTAAAGCGTTTTTTGAACCAGGCTGTAAACATGTTTATTTCTGCTGCAAAGATCGTCTTCTTTGAATGTGTGTGTATGTGGTTTCCAGTGTTTCTGCAGCCGGCCTCTAGTGGACACTCGATGAACTGCACTTTTTAGCACTTCTGCATGGGCTTCATATTTTAAGATTGGAGGTTGCCGCTTGGTAAATACACACCCAGAGCTTCACACACACACACACACACACACACACACACACACACACACACACACACACACACACACACACACACACACACACATATGCACAAAGCTCTGCTCTGCCATCACCTGCCACCATGCTCCACTGGTTACAGACCTTACAGGCCTGTCACAGGTAAATACCACTGTGTCATTTTTATTGCAGTGGATCAGGTTCACTCAGTTTAGCTTTTACTCAAGTCTTCCAATTGCTCCACTATGTTCATCAGTTACCCATGTGTGATAACCTTTGTCATAGCATTCAGTGTTTTATTGCTGAAGTAGTGGAGAGCACGTGGCTCTTTGGTTCTTCGCTCGGCCCTTGTCCACATTGAAAAATAAAATAGAATAGAAGCTGACCAGAGTCTGAGAGAATAAAACCACATGTAGTGTTAAGAATAAAACAAATGTATGATCTTAATGTCAAATCAAACTCAAAGTACATTTCTTAAATGATGTAGAAGGCTGGAATAATTTTTTTGAAGTATATTTTTGGGCATTTTCACTTTTAATGGATAGGACAGAAAAGAGACGAGGGACGACATGCAGGAAATGGTCGAGGCCGGGAGTCGAACCTGTGACCTCTTTGACGAGGGTTATAACCTCTGTATATGGGGTGTACGCTTAGACCGCTAAGCCAATGGTGCCCCTGACAAATTGTTTCTTATGTTACTTGATGCCACAATATGTTCCTGTTCTGGTATAAATGAGTCTTTTTAAAACCTCCCTGAATAAACAAATATTTATTCTAAATATTCAAGACAATTTCAATCCACTGCTGGCCTTTATTTTACACTCCTGGTGTGAGCTTTAAGTTTCAAGCTTCAAACAGTCGGCGTCACCAAATGAAACTCAGCAAATGTCCTTTGCTCTTTGAATCATCCCTTTTTATTTGGATCAAAAGGTGTTAAATGCTCTCAACAAAACTGCATGTATTCCTATATGTCTTTAAGTTTACATGAAAAGTGATCTGACATTTAAAGGGCAATTATGGAGCTTCTTTTCCCACCTTGGGCTCGGTCCCATGAGTGGAGTTCAGTTAAAACTACACAGGCCTTGGTTCACTAGGCACAGATCAAAACATCACTTCAAAAAGACACAGCAGAGATGAAGATGGAGATACACTTTGGCTGGCAGATTTTTTAGACCAAACAGAGGGGCGGTAGGCAACAGGGATTAGCACTCACGGTTCGTGACGCAACGTGCGGAGGATCAGCCATGCGAATGAAAAGGCTTTAAAAATTAAAGGTTCCCATCTGCAAGAGGCTGCTGCTGAGTCTTCCCGGCGTTGGACTCGCTCTGCTTCAGAGGCCCGGTTGAATGGCTGAACAGGTTAATGCGACATTACACAAACAAGAGCTCGCTCCCCACGTTCCACTGTTTGGAAACAGGCGAGAGCAAAGAGTTCAAGTGGTCATTATGGATCTGAAAAATGTTTTGTGCAAAAGGGTAAATATTTGAAAGTGCTGGAAGGCTGACACCATGCCATGTTGACATATTAATAAAAGCAAAAAGCTGTTTTGGACCTCTTTCAAGTGTTAAAAGTTTAATAGTGGAAGTGCAATACCAGTGTCGGGGCATCAGAGGACCGGGCAAGTCTAACATCATGTTCTGAAACATAGCCACTGCAAACAGCACGGCTACATGACAAGATCCTCTTCATGCCAACTGAGGAGCAGAGAGACGGTTTTATTACTGATTCTGCTACATTAGAGGCTTATCTTTTATTCTAATTATCATTGACTAACAAGCAGTGAAAAACAAATACTTGGATCACAAGTACTTCTGCATTGTCTATATTACATGAGTACCAAGTGGCCTGCCAGCTGTTCTCTATCAGACATTGACCTAAAATAATCCAGTGTAAGTCTTTAGGATTTAAGTGCATATTAGTGTAAAAAAAGTAAGCAGGAATTTACTTCTTTATCCTTTTAAGGTAGGGATTCCCTGTGGGCAGATGCAAGGCAGCATTTTATGATATTACTTATTCCCTTAAAGCATGTCGGCTGTAAATAAGGGCAAAGTAAAAAAAATCAATGCAGAGTCCCAGCTCAGCGAGGGGTCTCAGTGAGTCACCAGGGGGTCCGAAAAGTGAGGACATCAAGTCCTGTCTGATAATCTGCGCAGGAAACACGGGGTGACAAAATGAGACACTAAAGAAGCCTTAGTAGGAAATCTGTCTGCAGCTGGGGAATCATATGCTTGAGTTTATATTTCTTTGGGGTAAATTTATGTGTCAATACTTCAACTTTGAATAACTGAGAGAGAATTAAGTGATGGCATGAACTTTGGAATTTTGCCACAGTCCTCATTCGGTGTGGGAGTCGCAAGGTGACTAATAATAGGATACATGATGTGATACTGAAACAGCTTATAAGGCTGGGGTATGGGGGTACTGCTAAGAGATAGACTTAGTTAAAGCTCCTGTGAGGAGTTTTAGACCAAGCGGCAACCTCCGGTCTTAAAATATGAGTCCAATGTGGAAGTGTTAAAAACTGCAGATCATCGAGGATCCACTTGAGGCTGGCTCCGGAAGTACCGGAAACCACATACACACCCATTCAACAAAGACGATCTTTACAGCAGAAATAAACATGTTTACAGCCTGGTACAAAAGACAAGTGTAGTCTGGATAGATCATTTCTCGATGGGCTCACACTGTACAGGGGGTGAATGTTTTCATAACGCGGTCATTTTGAGGATATTGAGATTACGAGCCTTCCAATGAGAGGCACAGCTGACTTGATTGACAGGCGGGAACACTGTAGCTGTTGGCTAGGTGACTCAAAGCTCGCCTCTTTACCTCACAATCACTCGACAGCAGCAATATGGTTCTTGCTGAGGATTGGCCTCAAAACAGCTCTTCAGAAACTACGTCCATAATTTATACAGTCTATGTTTTAGACTGGTAATGAAATGTGTTGAAATCAATACTAATGTCTCTTTTTGACCTACAAAAGCAAATGGGACTATTATAGACATGATTAACATTTTTGTATTGTGACTTTTATTCCTGTAACTGCTGTGAGGGGGTAGGTGTCACACCAGATGGCTGCTAAAGAAACAGCCTTTGTTACGTATCTTTTTAACAACTGCTTACCTAGTGATTTATTTCGTTGTTAAAAGAAAGCAGGATGAGATATTCAGGACAAGATTAGCAAAATGACACATTGTACATCTTTGTCTCCAGGGGACGCCAACATCGACACAAACTGAAAGTTCCTTACAGGACCTTTAAAGCTAGGGTTGGTAGCATAGACTGTAAAAAATATGGACGTAGTATCCGTGACGTCACCCATCTGTTTCTGAAGAGCTGTTTTGAGACCAATCGGCTGCGGCAGCCATATTGCTTCTGTCGAGCCAGTGTGACATAAAGAGGCGGGCTTTGAGCCTCCTAGCCAACAGCTGCAGTGTTCCCACAGGCAGCTGTGCCTCTCATTGGAAGACTGGTAATCTCAATATCTTTGAAATTGCCGAATTAGAAAAAAATTCACCCCCCTCACAGTGAGAGGACATCGAGAAATTAGCTATTCAGACTACACTCATCTTTTGTACCAGACTGTAAACATGTTTATTAATGCTGCAAAGATCAGCTTTTCCCCATTCATGTGTATGTGACTTCCAGTACTTCCGGAGCCAGCCTCAAGTGGATCCTCGATGAACTGCAGCTTTTAACACTTCCACATTGACTCATATTTTTAGACAAGAGGTTGCCGCTTGGTTGGTAGTCATGGAAAACTAGCATGAATTTGAATGTAACATTTTCTCAGGACTCTGTCTAACCCCTCCCCCTCTCCCCTCAGAGCTCCTCCAAAACGTCAACTCATGTCTCACTCAGCGGTAAGAAAACACTAAAACATTCTCATAGTGAAAGTTGAAAACACAAACAAACATGAAATGTACGCTTTGCAGGAGGCGGGCAGAACGGCAGGACGGGATTTGATTGGTTTGATCATTTGGCTCCTGATGGCAGGGATTGGTTGGTGTTTTCCCAGGTTTACATTTTAACCAGTATAACAAAAAGTGGATCTAAATCGGACTACCAACCCCAGCTTTAAGGTACGAATAAAACATATTTCTAAAAAAAACGTGAGTTTTGAATTTTGTTGGTGTCTTATTATTTTAAGTGCCTGGAAGAAACATTTTAAAACTCCTTAACAAAGCTTTATTGTTTTGTTTTAAACTTTTAAGCTCCTGTGAAGAACCTTTATCTTGTTTTGATTGGCACTCCTTGTGGCCAAAAAAAGCACATTTTATATCTCTGTTGATGCATACAAGAAATATTTATCTGTTTAAAAAGTTTAAACAGGTAATTATATCACTCACTGTGAACATTAGTGGATTTCTGTAAAATTAACATTGTAAATAATCCAGAGATAGCTGATGACATCTGACACCTACCCTCTGACAGCAATCACAGGCACTATATATTATTAAGTAGAATCTATCAGTCTTGTTTCTGATGGTGTTGTTGCCTTTTGTTGGATAAAAAGAGGCATCAGTATCATTTTCAGTCAGTTTCATAACCAGCCAAAAACTCCTCACAGGAGCTTTGAATTGATCACATCCATTAATTAAGTTTTGTTGAACCTGTTAACCTCTTGGCTCTTCTCAAACTGAAAAAAATGCATTTGAGCATCGATGTATTTTTTCAGGGCTCCAGTTTTGTCCCACACTTCTTTGACTGCTGCTAGGAGGTCAGTAACATTTCATCAAAGGAAGAAGAGGAGTTTCCACAAAGAAGTCTAGCAAGTAACTTCACCGCCTGGAGATGTTGAAAAAAACAGGTCTCCTTGCTTCTTGTTTCAGTGCAGTAAAGTAACTTCACCTCTGATACAGACAACAATCGGTCCTGTTTCAACACCTCTGTCTGGAGGTGACCTGCTGTAAGTCCGTCTTTACACCCGCACCGGCCACTTAACACAAACCAGCCATGACAACAGGCTAGCAGGCAAAATCACCTGTTTGTTGTGTCAAAGCAGGTGTGTTAAGAGCTCAGAGAGAAAGAGGGTCTCGATCACAACTCATCGTGTCTGCACTTAGACGGTAACCCGATGAGAGAGGGCTGACGTGCTCATGCAGAGAGGTGAGAGAAAACTTGCTGGGCGGGTTGCAACAAAGGACATCAACGGTTACTTATCTTCTTTTATATCAGCGCTGCAACACTGTGCTCTTTGTTTTATATGCACAAACAGAAGCTTTTCACACAATCCATTTGATTGATATAGTATCATGTTCTCTAATGATGTCTGTCAGCAGGCAGCGGTGCAAACTGTCACTGAGCTCACGCTTTAAATTGCAAATGACTCTGTCATCACTGATGTTACATTATGAGAACTTGTTTCACGTCTACCTGGTTCAGAGTCAGGCTTATAAAAACAAGGAGCACAATTTGTTAAAGGCCAGAAAATTTCAGACCATGCACGGCGCTCGATCAGACGGCGCTGAAAGCCTCTGATAATTAGGCTAATTACACAGAGGGATGATACGAAGGTTAATCAGATGATAAACATGTCAAACACTGATTTGTTTTCCCCATTAGCTATTGTGAAGACCCAAACCAGCTGATAAGCGTTACAAATGAGATTTGGAGCCGTGACTACTACAAAGAGTACCTACCCCCCTCCTCAACCACCTCCACCACCCGGCACCTCCTCCACCCACAACAAAGAAGACAAAAAACTGAAGAACGAGTGAGAAATGAAAAGGTAGCTGCTCTGCTTTCATTGAACTGTTTAGACGACTTGTGAAATGTACTCAAGTTGAAAAAGCTTCAGGGTGTGAAAAAACTGTGCTACATTACATCTGGGTCGGTACTGAGATTTATCACAGAGGCCTCTTTACATCACCATCAAACACGAGGAGTTAAAGGCAACAATTTCAGGTTTCGGTCTGCAGAAAGAAATTATTTAAGACCATCACTGACCTTTGAGTCCTGATTTGAAGAGGGATTTTTGCTCTTTTTAACATGTTTCTGGAAGGGTCAATTAAACTCAATTTAATTCTCTATTTAAGCATCAAAGAACACTTTAAAGATTTGTACATGCTTGTTCATTTTTGCCTAATTTATCTTAATTTTTATTTATTTTGATTGTCTTATTATTATTTTCCATTATTATTATTATTATTATAAACATGTTGGTCATCACTTGTTATTTTTGTAGTCGCTGTCACTGTTTATCATATTTTATATTTTTCTACTCATCTGTCTGACTGTACAACAGGTTTGCGGGAGGGAGAAGGGGAGGGAGGGTGTTCCATTCATATATGTTCAGAATTATTTTTTTATGAAACTATACTGTGATTTATACTTGCTTTTTGAAAAATAAAAATCATAAAAAATATAAAAATAAAAAAAAATCTTTAAAGCAAATATCAAAAAATATATATCAGATGACCACAATGAGAAAAAACATTACCAGGAATATATATTTTTTAAATTGTACAAGATGCAGAGACTTACAAATTTTGAGGCACAGAAAACAATCGCACACACACAAAAAAAGAAACAAACAAAGAGACAAAATATGGCCACACAAACAACAACAAAAAACATAGCCAAAAGGTCAAACTTGCCATAGAAACAGGAAACAACTACACAGACACATGGAACGATACTCAAAAGATGCAAATGGCCTCACAAAGACACAAGACAACCACAATGACATACAAAAAAAATCCAAGAGACACTAAATGTTTACTAAAAGACACAAAAAATGATTTCCAAAAGACAAAACTGTCCAAATAGACACAAAAACGACCACAAAAACACTCAGAGCCTCCTTCAGGGGACTTACAAATCACCTCAAAAACACTAATTTAGAACTACTAAAAAGAGACACAAAAGAGCGACTAAAAGACACAAAAATGCGAGACATAATTCAAAAGCAAGAGACAAACAAAGAGAGACAAAACCATCAAGCTACACACAGAGCCTGTCCTCAAGAGCCACCCTCCACATAAGAATACACAAAAGCACCACAATGAGACAGAAATAAAAAACACAATATACGGACACACTAAGAGAATGAAATGGCACTTAAGATATTGAATTGCCAAAGAGATACAAAACATTAAAGATACACAAAACCAGCTTCAAGAGACGACCGATGGCCACAAAGAGACAGAGAAAGATGGCAAAAGAGACAAAAAAAACACCAATACTCTCAAATACAACTAAAGAGACACAATCAGAAAAAAGGCCCAGCAGAGGATGTACTTCCTGCGTCAGCTCAGGAAGTTCAACCTGCCCCAGGAGCTGCTGATCATGTTCTACACCTCCATCATCCAGTCTGTTCTGTGTACCTCCATCACTGTCTGGTTTGGCTCTGCAACCAAACTAGACAAACACAGACTGCAGCGGACTATAAGGACTGCAGAAAAAATCATCGGTGTCGACCTGCCCCCCATCCAGGACTTGTACCGGTCCCGGGCCAGGAAACAGGCAGGTAGCATCACCGCTGACCCCTCACACCCTGGACACAAATTCTTCAAACTCCTCCCCTCCGGCAGGCGCTACAGATCACTGTGCGCCAAAACAACCCGCCATAAGAACAGCTTCTTCCCCCAGGCTGTCACTCTGATGAACACTAAACCATAACAGTGTCATACCTGTCAGATAAATACTCTCTGTAAATATACATGTAGATACACAATGCAACAATTCTCCAAGCAGAATTCCATATTTCTATTTTTTGTATTATTTAACTTCTATTTTATAATGTAAAACTACCTCTGCAACTCACCACTGCACTTTATCATATTATTTTAGCCTGTACATATTAGTCAAGCCTATTTGTTGTTTCTTTGTATTTATAGCTAAGGTTATTGTTATTATATTTTTATTTTATCTTTTATTGTAGATCTTATTCTTATTCCTATTCTTATGCCTTGTACAAAGAGAGCACAGTTTACTAAAGTCAAATTCCTTGTGTGTTCAAGCATACTTGGCGAATAAAGCTGATTCTGAAACAACCACACAAAAACATCTGACTTATACTCATTAAGTTTTCTGTAATCAGAATGTGTCTTTTCAAAAAGCTTAACAACATTTGGCTCACTGTGTTGGCTGATAATTTTACTCACATGTATGGCTCGAAATATCATGAAATGAGATGTGTATTTAGACTGGTCAGGTGAATGTGGTCACGTAAGGACTAATGAGATACTTGTGACTAGAGATAAGGCAAATAAACCTCCTATGATTTGATTTAGGGTTGTGTAATATTGGCAGAAGTACAACAGTGCATTAGTTCCTACAGTTATTTTTGGTATGATTCATTTTATGGATAAATGGCTCTTAAAAAAACTTGCCTTTGAGTCTCTACCTGACCTTCTTTGTGCTGTGATTGCGTCTTTAGTGGTTCTTTATCCAGGCTAACGAGCTGAGCATTCACACAGAGAAAAGAGAGGCACAAAGTCTGAAAGGTTCAAATACTTCAATACAGTTTGAATGATCTCTCCATGCTTCTTTTGTGCGTTCTAAAGTGTCATCTTTCATTTGCAGGGTTCAAGAATTACAGCACAAAACAAGAAGTGGATACCTGTGTCACTTGGGTATAAATCTACCACTTATCCCACCAGATAATAGCCGTGTTTGTTAAAATAACACCTAAAACTTTTAACAGGATTTGCATGACTTTTCTGAACGGCTGTTGAGTAAGTTTACTTGAGTTGTTGGCCTTTGCTCCCTAATGACAGCAGCACAACTTTCCTGTAAATATGTGAATGTGACTTTAATGCTGACTGACAGCTTGTATTGACTTGGGATGTATCAAATAGAATTGGATGGCTTGCATGACTGGAGTATGTGCTCCTTGATACTGCGAGTGGTAAGAAGCGACGTCTCAGGAGTTTATCTTATCTGAGTCTCAGGAGGTTAGTGACTGACAGCTGTAAATATATCACAACACAACCTTAACCATCTCCCACATACCTCTGTGGTAGATAGCACACTTGGCACAAATAAGATTTGCATCAACAAACAAAGAGAGGATGTTTATATTTCACATTTTCAGCAAATCAATAGCGGATGACAGAAGATGATCCACCTCCACCTGATTATAATAACAGGGTCATATAGAGAGTAATGGCAGGAACACCACACCTCTGGATTAAAAATTAAACATCACTCCAAAAAAAAAAAAAAATCACTTTATCTGATCAACTGTTAAATCAGACTGAAAAACAGACGTTCACATCTTGTTGTGTGAGGACAGAGAGCAAACAGCTAGATTGTTTAGGGTTGAATTTTCCTTGAAATGCAGCATTTTCAATAAAGATTCAATATTTAGGATAAAATATTCATCATGTCAATTTTTTTAGTATTAATGCTATTTTATTTTGAATGCTGACCCCACCCCTTCCCATAGGATCAGACGACGGAGTCTAGCAACAGAAATATGGCAAGCTTCCCATGGGGGACTGTTGGTCATTATATTATTAAAATTGATTTATCAGTGCCGGGCAAAATATTTTCTTCCAATTCGATATCGATTCAGACATATATGATTATTTCTGCTTTAATGACCCTTGATTGTGCCTATAGAGCATACAGTCCTTAACTAGTCCAAAAAGGTTCTTTAGTCTGTCCCTGTGTTTTATACATGTAACAGTTCTTGTAACTAGACCAGTGTGTTTTGTTTTTTACCTTGACATGTTTCCACTACAAATTTACTGAAGGTAGTGGAAACATGCCAAGGTAAAAAAGAAAGCACACTGGAGTAGTTACAAGAGCTGTCTCATTACTGTACTTTACTGTTTTATATTATGTTTATTAAAGAATTATCCAATGGTAAAATTCTTCTTTTTTTTACCTATACAGATAATGCACACTTCATTATCTAATAAATACTAGAAGGTACTGTAATGAAGCATCTGGGTATTTCTGTAATCGATGCATGTTACTGAATCAATATTGAGGCATATTGATCAATGTTCCCAGCACCACCACCAGGTCACTAGGTCATGTGACAATACAAATCCTTTGCAAATCTGCATTTTGATAAATCAGTGGTATTTATATGCATTGTTTTCCGTGCAACATCCGACCTCTTCAAAAACACGTCAGGCTGCTTTCCATTTCAAACGTTTTAAAAGTATTTTGGATAAAAATTCAGGAAAGCATTTGATTTATCAAGAGAGAGACATTTGAAATGTACAGAGACACGGCCTCGTTTGGCTACAGACACATGACCATAAAATTACAAGCTTGTGGTTTTTAAACAGCGGACCACAAACCAATTTATGATGGCAAGATGGATAGCTCCACATCCAACATACCGCCTGTGATATGAACTACATTTTAAAAACTTGGGTGAAAGGGGCAAGCTTTTTTTTTTGAGTGTCAAGCACTTAATGAATAAAATAAAGCAACACCTAGGAGCTGGTTCAAGCAGGCAACTCAAGCTGCACTGATTTCACACCTGACAAATGTCATCTCACAATCACCTGACAGACGTATCCTTCCAATTTGGCAGTCTATTTAAGCTTTCCAGTCTCTGCTTCTGCTCTGCCATCGACACTGTTCCCCTGCACCAGAGCTGAACCACCACCTCTGCAGCATCCACCTGCAGGCCTTAACCCTCCTGTTATGTTCGTTTCATAGGAACAACAATAATGTTCCTGGGGTAACTTGACCCGGGGCATATTTAATGATTCAAAAGTCTAAGAACCCAAAAAATCCCAATAAACATTTTTAAAATATCACTATTAACTCCATTACTAACTATTTAAATCAATATTTAGTGCAATGGTGTTCTTTAATTCTCACAGATCATAGTTCAATGAGGATAACTCACTCCTTTTTTATGAAAATTCATGTTAAAACTTTTTTTAATGTACACTGGAAAGTGATTGGGGTGAAATATTTAACACAGTTACAAAGAAACATTTAGTATTTGACACTTTTGACCACTTTTAGCCTCCACTTGACTGCAGGGTCAAATTGACCCACGAACAGTATGTGATATAAACATGCGGGGGGGGGGGGTGCAAATGTGTGAGATGAACCATTTAAATTCTATATGTTGTTCACAATAATTAAGCCAAGCAGAAAAAATTTCATAGCGAAAATTACTTTTTTATTTTTTTTATTTTTGAACTTTAGAATGGGTCAATTTGACCTGCAACATAACAGGAGGGTTAACTATACAGGGGTTGAAGATATTAACTAAACACTCCTCAACTTCTGCATGTAAGAAAAAAATAGTATGGAGGAGTGATGAGGTTGTAGCGGAGACGCCAAACTCAGTGTTCCACTGCTGCAATAAACATATCAAACCATTCCAATATGTGTGCTCTGACTGAGCTTAAATTTAAGATGGTTTGGTCTTTAAACAGAAATTTAAATTCCTACCAATGAGTAAGAGTGTAAAGGTAAGAAAACACTCTGTAAAAAAATCTAATCTGAGCACAATTTATTTAACACATCCAAAAACAGGATCACAGAGTCGGCAGATAAACTACATCAGATTGGTTTGCAAAGTGTTGCTAACTTTAGCAGAGCTAGCACCACCAGCCGTCACTCCTCCTTGCAGATTAGCATCCACGTGCCTGTGCTGGTTCCTCTTTGCTCTGGTTGAGTGGTTATACGTCAGTTTAATCAGACAGTCTACACACAACTACAGCTCCCTTTTCTAAGTCCAAATAGTGTAAAACTGCACCGTGCTACGAGATGCCATCTGCCATCTGTGCTTGTTTACATCCAGGTAGTAGAGCATTTTAGCATTATAGATATTAAACAGAACTTGAACACAGCATTAAGGCTATATTAAAAATCATTGTAATATGTATTAAACTAATTAATAATGAATAATTATGTTGCAATCTGGCCACTTAATCTATTGAAAATGTCAAAATACTTAAGATTTATGTTGTTTTTTGTATTTTTTTATACATTATAAATGTAATGTAATCATCAAACCTTTTAAAACAACACAGACTCAAAAAAAGCAACATCCTTTACAGTAAAGTCTTCATTTTGCATCTCATGTTTGTTTTTTTCAGTAGTAACATCTCTGATTAGAAAACTTCCGGATGGAGCAAACCTCACTTCTGTTCTCAGTAAATATATAACGTGTGTGATGCATGATTTCACATCTAAACGTCTCTCTGAGCAGCTTCAGGGAGAACATTGGTCCTTGCCTCCAAAAATGTCAAACAGGCGCGCTGATCACTCAAAATTAAATCAAAGAGTTAATCCAGAAACTACAGCTGTGACAATGAGGGACCATTATCCGGCGCTGGCCTTTAGCTACACATGTCACTCTGGGATAGGTAGCTAATAAGAGCCTTTGGTTCGGAGGGGATCGGGGCAAAGTCAACAAAGTAAAGCTTATCTGGGAGGGAAACAACAATGAGTGAGAGGAGCTGCAGACTCGCCTTGAACCGATAAAACATCACATGGAACCATCCTTAATTGGCCTCATCTGACAGGCATTATCCCCGGGCCTCTTATCACAGCAGAGGAAACGCTTATCAAACTACTCAAAGACTTTTTTGCTGTAGCTACCTGCAAAAAAAATTAATATGTGCTACCATCTTCAACCTCGATGTGTTAATTGCTGCCTTTCATTTTGAGAAACGAGCACTTGATGTTAAAAAGAGTGACTCTCAGCCGGGTCTGCTGGAGGACTGATGCTGAGTATTTGTTCTCTGTGGTGGAAGCAGTCGTTAAACAGATTTATAAAACAGCCATAAAGACTTGGACTGAGGCAAACAGACATTATAGCTGGGCGTTTCATGGACAGTCTTCGATGCACATGTAGGTGATAATTAAGTCGACTGGGCTGAAAACACAAAGACTCTCTAAAAACTTTCTGAAAAGTAATTTATGAAGACCCAGACGGACTGGAATCCTCCTCTCATGAGAGAGGGATGAACTTGCAGAGGTTACATTTCACCACTGTAGTTCAACAGTCTATTGGCCCATTAAAACTAAATATCAAACCCACTGCAATAAACCTAGGAATCACTTTTGAGCACATGGCTTTTGACCACCATATCTCCAAACTCATCCAATCCTGTTTCCTCCAACTCTGCAATCTAGCCAAAATCAGATCAATGCTTTCTCTTCCCGACCTTGACACATCAATACATACTTTCATTTTCTCCCGTTTAGATTATTGCAATTCCCTTCACACCTGTCTAAGGCAATCATCTCTACGCCGCTTACGGTTAATCCAAAACTCAGCCGCCAGATTACTAACTCGCAGCCTACTGTTGTCTGTCTATTGCTTTGTTTGTCTGATTATTTCTGCATATGTATTTTGTTTCCATCTTGCTTGATTTTATTGTTTTGTGCCTGACACTTTGTAACCGAGCGTTTTAAAAGTGCTATATAAATACATTTTTACTGACATACTGTTGGAGAGCGTTAATTATGATCCTGGACTCACAAACAAGTCAAGTGACTGGCCGTGTGACTGTAACCGCTCGTGCTGGAGGAGACTGAGGCGATGAAATATGATAAAAGAGAACCAGGCGTGTAATTTGGGGCTCAAACTGTCAGCCGTGTGTATCTTCATAATGTTATGTGTGTGGTGGAGGAGTTGTAAATCACTCTTGAATACATGTTGTTTTAAAACCAGAGGTGATAAGCATGGATACGGTTTTCTATCTGCAGCTTCAACCAGGTTTAAATCTGATCCAGTCTTTGACATAAAACCATACAGTGCCCATCAGAGGCCAATGTTTCTGTGGGTTAAAGGATTGCTGTGGGACTCCTTGCAGGACTGGAATCAACTTCACTATTGATCATGTGACTGGGACCAAAACAAGAATAAAGTCAACAGGAGTAAATCAGAGGCGTTGTGCTCGTTAAGGACGACTGAGAGAGACATTTTTGATTTCTGTATTTTAAATGTTTTGTTTTATTTTGATAGTAACTTCCCTCCCCTCATGTATCGTTAGAAACACACACATCATTTCCTCATGGTATCTGTTTTCAGGTCCTGACATTATCCTGACCTGCCCTCTACAAATGTAGCACACAGAGGGAGACCATCCATGTGAGACATGTTCCCGAATACCAGGGACATTCTGTTTGGTTAAGGCGAGGGGGGAGTGTTCAGCACGACTCCTCTGTAACGGGGAATGTTTCACTTTGATATCACCACAACAAGAACAAGGCCGTTTCCACAAAATAGAAACAAGAGGGAGGAAAACAATAGACAGGCGAGGCACGCCAACTCTCTCTCTGTGGCAGACCTGGGCAGCTGCCTGCTGTGTTCACATCGACTCACTGGGAAAGTTAAGGAGCTCATACTAGAAAGGATGCAGGTTGGAGTTTGTTTACAGTAGGGATGCACGATGATGCCAATATCTGATGTACTGATATTTTGAGTCTCATTTTGACTGAAACCAATAAAGACACACCTTTATTTTACAATTTAAAGAGCACCAAGTCTCTCCTGTACTAAAGTTTAGATAAATAGAGATACATATGAGTAAGGGAGAGGTACATAGCAAAGGATCATTCAAAACATCCATCTGTGTTTGAATTAATTATGTTTTTGCACTCAGATGAGCCAAAAGTTGTTTGTAAATTAGGGGCTTTGGTGAATAATGTCCGTCCATGGTTTGTACTTCAGCCATTATTTTGTTATTTGTATTTTATGTTATGTCTGCGCTCCATACCATGTGATCATGGTCTGAGTGTCAAAAAAAGAAATCAAATTAAATTAAATTAAATTGAATATTTCAAAACTCTACCTCCTGAACATTTCCTGACACTGTGCTGAGAATTGAGTATCATTTTCACTCTCATTATGAACTGCAAATAATTTTATTTAATATGAGGGAGGATTATTGATTTATTGACCTTTTCCAAGATCCAAGTCTCTGAATAAATGTACAGTAAACACCTGACTATAAGTACCAGTAAGGATACGTTCTTTTTGTCATGTGGAGTTTACACTCCTGTTAGCTACCAACATGCACATTAATAGCTGTGAAGTACTGACCTGCTGCCCTCCACCAATTCACCAAGACCCACCCCACCCATCTCTGCTGGTCACTAGTCTTAAACTGGGTTTTAAGTTCTAAACTGTCTTCTGTCAGTGCACCATTATGACTTAAAAGCATAGACTATAAACAATGGACGTAGTATCCATGACGTCACCCATCTGTTTCTGAAGCACTGTTTTGAGGCCAATCGGTGGCGGCAGCCATATTGGAAATGTTGAACTCAACAAAACCGCTGTTGAGCTAGTGTGACATAAAGAGGCGGGCTTTGAGCCTCCTCGCCAACAGCTACAGTGTTCTTGACTGTCAATCAAGTCAGCAGTGCCTCTCATTGGAAGACTCGTAATCTCAATATCTTCAAAATTGCTGCGTTAGAAAAAAATCGTATCTTTTGAACCAGGCTGTAAACATCTTTATTTCTGCTGTACAGATCAGCTTTTCTGAATGGGTGCGTATGTGGTTTCCAGTACTTCCAGAGCCAGCCTCAAGAGGATCCTCAATGAACTGCAGTTTTTAACACCTCCACATTGGCTTCAGTTCTTGGGGCCGGATGTTGCCGCTTGCTATTACCCTCTGTTTCTGGCATGTGGAGTTTATAATCCACATTTGGTAGCTGTCAGGTAGACTCACTGCTCTCAACTAATTCACCAAGACCCACCATACCCATCTATGATGGTCACCAGTCTTCAACCGAGTCTTTTCAATCAAACCAGTACTCTGCAAGGTTTTTACCTCATAGTATGTCACCGTTTTCTGTCAGTGCATGATCACGGCCTACAGAGGGAGAAAAAATATCCAAAAGTGGTGCTGCTAGCCTTTTTTGGTTTGCACAGTAAAGCAGTGCCTTTGTTCTTGGAACGCTACTTCCTGGATAAAATACTGCAACACAATAACATGCATCTATCTGCGTTTCATACTGGCATATTAGTCACACAGGTGTATAGGATGTAGCTCACCTTTAAGATTGAAAAAAGGTATTGAAAGTGTGTCTTATAGACTACATTTTACAGTACAAGATTTAGTAAATTGATTATTCCTTGCTTTTGTATTAAGTAAATAGAACCCTGCTCCTCTCCAGTACTTTGGTATGCATGAACCCCCACCTGACTTTATGCTTAACAACAGGCCAGTTTAATATGCTTCATTCTGTGTTAGTTTTCTAAGCAGATTCTCCAAGTGCTTCTAGTTAAAATCAACTTCAGCACGGCTCTTTAACTCTTACGAACAGTGGAGTTTTATCTGCCACTCTTAAAACTACCAGGATCAATAAAAGGAGAAGATAAATATCATCAGTGGTTTAGTTACAAGTGGAGAAATTCCATCTCTGTAACACAATAAAGCTCTGAAGTCTTAACTTTGATGTCAAAGTGTAATCTCTCCAACATCCCAAACACAGTGAGATCTTTAGAAGTCAGACTGAATTAACACAAACCTCAAAGGGAGTGTGTGTGGGAGACCGCTCTGAAAATTGTGAGAGAAATGCTTTCAATAATTTGTCTTTTACTGTGAGTGTAGCCTCCCATAGTTTTGTTCCACTGCTTTTCTAGTGTGTGTGTGTGGGGGGGGGTTTGTGTGTGTGTGTGTGTGTCAGCTCTGCCTTTGTTGTGTTTCAGAGAGGTGACAGATGTGTCAACTCTCATTTATATTTCTACATTAATAGAAATAACTCATACAAGAGTATCATGCCTGAATAATGAACATTTCATTACAACAAAACCAGGAGAAGCTGTGTTCATGAAGGGAACTCATTCTGAGGAAGCGTCACCTTTTACTAAACCAAGACTGATAAACTTTCAGGCCTCGTTTAAGGTGATGTGGCAGGTTCATGTGCACCAAACAGAATGTATCAAAAATGATGGGCTATTGTCAGACACAGCTGATCAATTCACACCCTCACAGTGCTGATAGTTACGGCACTGTACTCTTAATAAACAACAGCCAACAAGTTTACCCTGACATTTACTTGGTTGCAAATTTTGTATGGAAATCTCCACGTTTTGGTGAATGTCGGTACTTCCTAAGAGTCACTCACACAAAGACTGATTAATAAATGTATGACACGACAGCTCTCTGAAAGTGAAGCCAAAACTGACTGGCTGCAAGGCCTCCCTCCATATTAAAGGTGACATATCACACTTTTTTCATCAATATATATTGGTCTAAGAGGTCCCCAAAACATGTCTTTAAAGTTTATGCTCAAAAAAACACTTTGAAATCAGATTTTGGCATGCCTGAAAAACCCTCTTCTTCAGCCCTCCTCAGAACACTCTGTTTTCCCTCTGACCACGCCCCCTCAGGAAGTGGATGTGCCCTCGGCTCTCCAGCACGTTGATCTAATGTGTACATGTTGGCTGAATATACACGGCTGCTCAGAGATCACGTTACTTCAACCCTCTGAATCTGATCCAGAATCTGATCCTGACAGAGAGGCGCCTGTAGCAGGACCTTTCTGAAGGATTGGTCACAGATTTAGTGTTTCTTGTTGTTTTATTTATCAGTATGTAGACGTGTGTCTTGGTACACAGCTATGAACATGTAGCTATATGGCTATGCTAATTAGCGCTAGCACTTATCCATGACAAATAAAAATCATCCACTAGATCTTCAAATCTGCAGACGTGGGGAGTAAAACCGACCTCTCCCAGAAAGGCAGCAGGACCTTTCTGAAGGATTGGTCACAGATTTAGTGTTTCTTGTTGTTTTATTTGTCAGTATGTAGACGTGTGTCTTGGTACACAGCTACAGCTACGACATGTAGCTATGTGGCTATGCTAACTAACGCTAGCACTTATCCATGATAAATAAAAATCATCCACTAGATCTTCAAATCTGCAGACGTGGGGAGTAAATACGACCTTTGTGTTTATTAAGACAGCCTACAACTAGCATGCCTCCCTCCTAAGCTCCTTGTTAGCACACATTTGTGCAGGTAATGAAAAACGGGGGAGGGATTCAGTATTATTTTATACAGTCTATGGGCTGAACAAGCTCCGAGCTCTGACTCCATGACAGACCGGATATTGTTGTTACATAACAAAAACACTGAAGTCTGAAACGGCTGGTTTCACACACATTTACAGAAAGGTGGAGAAATCAGAACAGGGGCAGAATGGATTTTTTTCATTCTCGGGGGGTTTGTAGACATGCCAGGGACACATATTTCAGGTAAAGAACCATTAAAAAGTAAATTTTGCATGATATGTCACCTTTAAATGTTCCTCGTGTGTCTCACACAGGCACCGGCCAGAGGGCTTTCTGTTTTTATGCCCCTAAGCTGTGGAACTCTTTGCCTCTGGACATCAAGACGGTGAGCTCTCTGGGTGTTTTTAAAAGTAAACTTAAGACTTACCTTTTTAATCTAGCTTTTAATTTGGAGTAATTTATGTTAGCCCTGGACTGCATTATTATTAATATTATTCTTATTATTATTTTAATTTTTGTGATTATTTTTGTTATTTTTATCATTATTATCTAAAGCAGGGGTGTCAAACATGCGGCCCGCGGGCCAAAACCGGCCCGCCAAAGGTTCAAATCCGGCCCAATGAACCACTTTGCAAAGTGAAGAAATTACAGAGAACACATTAACTGGAACTGTTCAATGAAAGTAACTACTATTTCAGATTTGTCCTCTGGGGGGTCACATCAAATCATAGGAGTAAACCAAAACCTGAACAATGCTTTTTTTCTCAAAGTGATAAAATAAATGACTTGCTGTTTGCATAATCCGTTTGAGATTCATAAAGATTTTTTTGGGCACTATAAGATGATCCACGAACTACTAACACTAGCACTACACCGCTGCATACAACACTGTCCAGCAAGCAAACTGTTCATGATGGAACTGAGGAGTCCAAAATAGTCAACTTTCCCTTCTTCATTACTATAATCTATCTGTTCTTTTGCAGTAAACATTACACTCTGTGTCAGGTGAATGGATAACTTGTGTGTTCGGTGTGTTCACAGCAGGTCTCAGTGCTTAAAGAGCAAAAGCCCACTGTGAGACTCATCATGGCAAAATGACCATACAAACATATTATGTTATGATTTTGCTGGTCTGGCCCACTTCAGGTCAATTTGGGCTGCGTGTGGCCCCTGAACTGAAATGAGTTTGACACCCCTGATCTAAAGCATTGTTTTAACATATATTTATTTATCTTATTTATTTATTGTGTTCATCTGATCTTGTTAACTCTACCTTATTTTTAACTTTTATTTCCACTCTTTTCCACTTTTATTTTATTAATTTTACTGTGTTGATTTTCTTTTCTTTTTTAAGTATTTCTTTTTTTTTTTTAAATCAAGCCTTCTATAATTTTACCATTGCTGTTGTTTTCTGTCTCTCTGTTACTCTGTGAAGCACTTTGGACTACATGTTTTTATGTATGAAAGGTGTTATATAAATAAAGTTGAGTTGAGTTGAGTTGTATTTTTTATTAGTATCTCACATCCGGAAGCTCTTTACTCACTTTTTCCTTTTTATATTCTTCTTTTTTTTCTCCTCTTCAATCCTTTATGTCTTTGCAGGTGAAAGCTTCCCATGTTCATTTGTGAATAATTAAAGCTAATGTTATCAAAGAAAGCCTCTGGAAGAGACAGGCTGTAAAAATCTTATCAAATGCACTGCAATTTTTATTTTTATTCTGAGAGTGCACAACACTTCACTTGCAGTAATACTGATGCTTTATTACATCATGAATGTAAAATGAATGCTCTTCTGTATAAAAATTCAATAAAATAACAATACTCAAAGTTTTTTAGGAGAACTAGAGATTTTATGTTAATGATGTCACCCATGTTTTCAGGGGCTTTCAGGTAAATAACTGCACATTCGATGGATGTTCTACCTGTTGGAAAACACTGAGTGTTCCTTTTATTCACACTTCATGCAGGGTATCTAAGGAGAGGTAAACAGATATTTAAATCACAAAGGTAAGTGAAAAGCAACACCACTGTTACCTGAAGTGATTGAAACTGAACTGTGCACAGACGAATGGAAAGCAAGACAGAAAACAGAAAAGAATCTCTGAAGGTATAATCCCCGATAATGTAAGGATGGTGGATTAGTGGCTTTCTGGATTCCTCACAGTCACTGCCATATGCTTCAGCTGCTACACCTTTGCAGTCTCACTCAGCGGCTTCAACCTTTCAGTAAATAAAACCTCACAGAAGGTCTACAACAAACCTCCTGCAATTACAGCCCCTCTGTGAGCTGCTATCAACACAAACAACATCAAGTGAAACTCTGCAGCACTGCGCACCGTTTTTAAAAACTTTTCTCCATTTATAATTCTGAGACTGAAATATTTCCCACTTTAAGTGAGTGTGAGATTTCTAAACCTTTTCATATGGCAGGTATTGAGCTGTTATTTAATGTTGAACACAGCTTATCCTCTCTGCTTCATTGAGCACTGCACATCTATCCCCTTATTCAAACTTGTATTGGGTTTTGGCTTGGGGACATAATCCCTTCCCCGGCTCGCTCACTGGCAAAGCCACATAGAATCAACTCATCAATAACACTGTGTTTACTGAATACAGATGACTTTGCTCAGGAATCCCCTTAGCTCAGCGCGGGATATAAAGACATGAATGAGAGGAAGATCATCACAATTTCATCTCAGCTTCTTTAAATACTTGAGCTACCGTTTAAGCAATTGCAGCAGACACAGATTTCACGTCACAATTGTATCTGAATCATTTGGTTTGGCTTGGTGAAAAGAGGCTGACAAAGAGCCAGGGTGCTTTACCCCCTTTTCTTGACTTACAGGTATTGTTTCAGTTGTACTCTTTTCTTAGGATCAGAAAAAGGGCCAGTGGGTTGGCAGCCGCGGAGAGCTTTCCTTCATATTTTCTGCAGAGCTGGGCTGCAGGACCACGGAGACATAACAATGAGCAGCTTTAGGTCCACAGATTCATCATGTCACACAGAGCCAGGGTTTCCTCATACTTTCTTTAACACCACAATACCACTAGCTTAGCTTAAAGTAAGGCTCTCAGGCACTTTGGGAAACACTTATTCCACAAACAAGGGCTGCAGATTGATTAAAAGTTGATCATCTACGCTTATTTTAGGGCTTTAAGAAGAGAGCAGTTCTCTAATAGATTTTACCACAATGACCGTGTGCAGACTCCCTGTGAATTTAAACTTAGCTTACTTCCTGTTTTGTCTCAGAACTTTGGGTGCTAAGTAGAAGACTGTTGAAACAGCACCAGAAGAAGATTTGTGCTATCCAGTGGGCCAATCCCAGGGCTTCTGGTCTGCATTGTTTCAACACATTAAATTATTTAGGAGGTGCACGCCAGGCTGCATAGGTCGGCTTCTGCTTAGGTACAAGGCTACGGCATATACTATGGTGAAGATTTGAGGTAATAAAAAGTAACCAACTGGTGAAGCCCAGGCATGCACAGGGGGAACACAAAAACTCCACACAGAGGGCCCCTGACACAGGACCTCCACCAGAGCGGTGTCCAGTCTGTCTCCGATCCGCTGCAGTCTAGCTCCGGGCTCTCTTGTCCTACAACACCCACTGGTTGCGTTTTCTGAACGCAACAAGGAGTAGGACCGACGGACAGCTGGAGTCATGTGACTGAGGTTTTCCTGCTGTAATTACTGAATCAAGGATTCTCCTCCTCCTCTCCTCATCCATGTTGTCTTTCTGGTCCTCTGAAAATCTCTGACCTGTTGACTCCAGGCCTGGTTCTGCTTAAAATGACATTTTGTTATCATAGTTAAGTTAAGAACGATCTGGTGATAACACAGAGTGTTTTATTCTGAAAATTAACCGGATGTTTTCATTTTGTTTTGGTGAAACCTGACTTCCTGTCCCGCTCCATCTGCTCTGTTGAGATTGATGCGTCGTGCTCCTGCATCCGGCAAAAATAGAAGTCTTGCGTATCTGATCTGTTGCGTTCTGACCAAAGACTGTATAATAAATGGACTTAGTATCCGTGACATCACCCATCTGTTTCTGAAGCACCGCTTTGAGGCCAATCGGCGGCCATATTGTTGCTGTCGAGTGATTGTGAGGAGGCGGGCTTTGAGGCTCCTCGCCAACATCTACAGTGTTCCCGCCTGTCAATCGAGTCAGCTGTGCCTCTCATTGGAAAACTCGTATTCTAAATATCTTCAAAATTGCCATGTTAGAAAAAACTCACCCCCCATACAGTGTGTGCCAATCAAGAAATGAGCTATCCAGACTACACTCGTCTTTTGAACCAGGCTGTAAACATGTTTATTTCTGCTGTAAAGATCGGCTGTTTTGAATTGGTGTGTATGTGGTTTCTGGTACTTCTGGTTCCAGCCTCAAGTGGACACTCGATGAACTGCAATTTGAAGCACTTCCGCATTGGACTCATATTTTCAGACCGGAGGTTGCCGCTTGGTTCTGACCTGCCGTATCAGAGACGCAGCCAGAACTCAACGGAGTGGATCCAGTGGAAGTTAACAGATTGACTAGAACAGAAACCTATCAGATCTGGTGCCGTGACGGACCGGAGACGGATCTGGTGGAATTTGGCCGTGAGTCTGTGATATTGAAGCTGCTATTGTTTCTCAACAGATTTTTTTGTGAAAGGTTAAATTAAAGGTGAATGTGTGCAGTTATATTTGTGCTCATTCAGAAACTGTGTAATGAAGACCTGACTGACTTAACGACGCTCAATTATGTGATGTCACATGATGACGATTATTCTAGTTTCCCAGGCAGGAAAATGAATAAAAGCAGAAATAAAAATAAGGATGAACAATCAGTTAAAAAAAAAAACTATTAAAAAATCAGCTATCAGCAAAAAAATTTACTAAAACACTGAAATTGCGTCTGTTTTTATTTCTTCAATTGTTGCATCCTTAATAATCTCCCGGAGCAATCTGAAAACATTTCAACTCCACAGCCTTCCAGACCTGCTTACACTTTGTTAAAAATCCCTGATTCACTCTTTAATTCAGTGCAGGATATTTTCTAACTGGTCGACTGTTTGTGTAAGGTGCAGGGTGATCACAAGCATCACATGACCACCCACATCCTGCAAAACATTCCCCACATCTGTGCAGACAGTAAGTGAAAAAACAAACAGAGGCAGAGCTTCCTTATTATTGAAGCTCTGGAATGGTAAATAAGATTTGTTCACTTGTTCGGTAAACAAAGTGATGTGATTATTTTGATTATTTACAGCGGAGCCCGTCACAGAGAGATTTCCCTCTGCAGCAGATCAGCACTTGAGCTCAGGGATTTCTTACAGATCACTTTGACATACACATTACTCCACTGATGTGTTTTTTAATGTTTGGATATTCTTAAAAGGCCTTAAAGGAACAGAAAAATGTAGGTGATTGTGAGAATCTTAAGACTGTATGCAGTAGTTTTTCTAGATTTATCCATGGATCACTTGTTAAATAAATCAGATTATGGAGGAGCTCCTGGAGAAAAACAAAGTCCTGAAATCCCGCCTGTCCAGAAGCATCTGTGCAGCTTCAGCAGGCCGGGTTAAATGCTTTGACCCTCAGTCCTCAGCGCCCGGTTGTTTGCAATCTTATTTAATCTGTTACTTCACTGCTCACTCTGCAGCGCTGCGACCCTCAGTGACACCCACAGAGGATTAATTGAAAAGCAAAGTTAAACTAGTTGTTTTTGGACGGCTTTAAACTTAATTGACTGATGGCTGTTGCTGTTTGTGTGTCCCTGCTGCTTAAATCCAAACCCGGCTCACTGGTCCAGCTAAAAATCCAGCCGGGGTATCTATGTCAGCCCTGTTAATCACTCCGGGGTCGTCTTAATCTTCCAATCTTAAGCACGTCTTATTTACTTGTTTTCTGCTCTTCACTTTCCGTGCAGAAAGTGATCTGTGCGCGGCTGAAAGTCATCCCGTGGACAGCCTCACTTATTGTTTAAGAGCGGGCGCTTATCCTCAGTGTGTAAACATGAAGCTTGATAACGAGCATCAAACATATCTGCAGAGCTGAGAACAAAAGGAACAATTGCTCCATCATATGCCGGTTCAATACACCATTATTTTCCATTGCATTGTTAAGGCGCGGGGCCCCTCCCTGACTCCAGAGCTGCAGCATCGATTCAGTGGAATAGATTCATGCTCGCTGTTTGCATTTTAAATATCTGCCCTGCTAGTACGAGTGTCCCTGAACCAAAAAGTTCACAAAATTGACTGAAATTAACTGATGTACAAAATATTGGAATATACAATTATCATGTTTTTTCCACCTTATGAATACATCTCAGTAAAGAGTCAAAACCTGATAAACAGTTCATAAAGGGTCAGAAATTCTCAGAAATAAAACACAGTAACCAGCCATTCTGCATAAAAAAGAGAAAAAACTACTATGGAGAATTATTTTTCTCAAACAAAACCTTTTCATTTTCTATACTCAACTTATTACAAAAATAAACTCAACTAAACACATGTCTGCACCGCAGGTGGAAGGACACGTACATGTTGCGTCTGTGTGTAGTGCAAAAACAAACAGGCTTTCTGAGGGCAGCAAACTCTAAACAATGTCTCAATAGAGCGTACACTTACAAAGGCATTAGTGTCTGAGTTAGAGTTTCTTCAAATTAACTACATTACGTGGGAGAGTCGACCCCGTCTGCAGCAGTTATTCTGTGTCGGTTCTCCGGCTGCTTTCACAACAAAAGGGCCGAGCTGACCGGGATCCCTTGTAGGTATTACACTTACTGTTGACCGGTACCTCACTAAACAACCCACACCAACGCTGGAATAAAAATGCTGAGTGCTTGGCTAATCAAACATTTTCAGAGCTACAAGCTCAACCTCTAAAGTTCCTGTACACTTCAGAGGGTTAGAACCACCGATCAGTACTTTTCAGAGTAATTCATGTAGTAAAACTTAAACATGTATTAAAGTGTATGTGTATCATTACTAAAGGTGCTTTTTGACTGCAATAACTTTCCACATGAACTAGGAACTTTTTAAGGACCTTTGTGTTTCGACAGCAGGAACCAGGGTCTAAATTTAGTTATGGGGTAAGACATCTACCCCTCTAAAAGTCCTTGTTAGGGCGCTGTACTTTCGAAAGGTGACAGGGCCTGGAACATTGACCGTTTCTGATTGGTTGAGTACTCGCAGTGTTTTCTTAATTTTACCTGCCATGTTTAAAGTACTGCAGATGCACACTGTTTGGTTTTTCATTCTTCAGTAAGTAGAGCATTTAGGGCATTTTTAAATCTGCTTTGCTACTTGCACTTTTCTCCTTTCCAGTGTTGATCTACTGATTCTATCTGCAATGCAATAAAGCAAAATCAAGCTGAATCTCCTCTGTGCTAACAGGCTAGCTGTAGTGTCCCAAATGACAATGCTTACCTGTCTGTCACCTTATATGGCGTCACCTTATATACAGTATAATAATTTATAATTTCAGAGGGACTTGGTTTATTTTTTGTCATCTTCTTGTTGTTGTGAATTTTATTGTGTGAAATAAATCAATGTCAACATGTAAATTTGTGTTATCTTTTTTTGTTAGATGGCTACTCACACAAACTCTAGACTTTTGTTCTTTTTAAAGGTGACATATCACGCTTTTTTCATCAATATATATTGGTCTAAGAGGTCCCCAAAACATGTCTTTAAAGTTTATGCTCAAGAAAACACTTTGAAATCAGATTTTGGTCTGCCTGAAAAACCCTCTTCTTCAGCCCTCCTCAGAACACTCTGTTTTCTCTCTGACCACGCCCCCTCAGGAAGTGGATGTGCCCTCGGCTGTCCAGCACGTTGATCTAATGTTTACATGTTGGCTGAATATACACGGCTGCTCAGAGATCACGTTACTTCAACCCTCTGAATCTGATCCAGAATCTGATCCTGACGGAGAGGCGCCTGTAGCAGGACCTTTCTGAAGGATTGGTCACAGATTTAGTGTTTCTTGTTGTTTTATTTATCAGTATGTAGACGTGTGTCTTGGTACACAGCTACGAACATGTAGCTATGTGGCTATGCTAACTAGCGCTAGCACTTATCTATGATAAATAAAAGTCATCCACTAGATCTTCAAATCTGCAGACGTGGGGAGTTAAACCGACCTCTCCCAGAAAGGCAGCAGGACCTTTCTGAAGTATTGGTCACAGATTTAGTGTTTCTTGTTGTTTTATTTGTCAGTATGTAGACGTGTGTCTTGGTACACAGCTACAGCTACGACATGTAGCTATGTAGCTATGCTAACTAGCGCTAGCACTTATCCATGATAAATAAAAATCATCCACCAGATCTTCAAATCTGCAGACGTGGGGAGTAAAACCGACCTTTGTGTTTATTAAGACAGCCTACAACTAGCATGCCTCCCTCCTAAGCTCCTTGTTAGCACACATGTGTGCAGGTAATGAAAACGGAGGGATTCAGTATTATTTTATACAGTCTATGGGCTGAACAAGCTCCGAGCTCTGACTCCGTGACAGACCGGATATTGTTGTTACGTAACAAAAACACTGAACTCTGAAACGGCTCGTTTCACACACATTTACAGAAAGGTGGAGAAATCAGAACAGGGGCAGAATGGATTCTTTTCATTCTCGGGGGGTTTGTAGACATGCCAGGGAAACATATTTCAGGTAGAGAACCATTAAAAAGTCAATTTTGCATGATATGTCACCTTTAAACTAATGACCAAAATAAAAATATTCATTCATTCATTAATTCATCTTTGTTATATATTTTCCTCTTTTTCTTATCACCACCTAATTTAGTGGCTGTGGTTTAATTACTGTTATTGTATCTCCAAACATCACTGGCCTGATTTGTATAATATTCACAGGACTTCAGGCTGTGGTGGAAACGCAGACAACAATAGGCCCCAGGAACTAAACAAAATGTTCCTGGTGCTTGAGGTTGAAATGCACCATCAACTCCCTCAATAGGTTTCTAACCCTTCGGGAAAGTTGTGCATATAGATATTTGCTGAAGATGATTTGTTCTTCTGTTTCATGGAAATTTGCGACCAAACCTCTTGTTTTTGCTTTTCTAAGGAGAATCCGGATGCATTGATCTACTTTAATCATAAAAAAGATAGATTCAATATCTACATCACTGATATTGTGGCCCTTAAAGTAGGGGCTGGCACACAAACAGGCCAAATCCAGAGATGATGAAAGTATTTGAGCTGATTCAAATCCCTCAGAGTGGCTTTATGTTTCTGTCTCATCCACATTCAAGGCATCATATGGATGCAAACACTTCACCTCTTTAAGCACAGTTTCTGTATCATCATGAGTTGGAACAAAAATGGCCATATGGTGCATTAGCCACTGGGAGCTGGCCTGTGCACACGGGTAGAATTTACCTATAATGCTGCAGTTTCAGGGTCAGGACAGAGAAGGTGGCTCATATAAGGGATACTGGATATTCAAATACAGATCTGGGGGAACATTCTCTTATATAAATGTACTTTCTGGACGTATAGGGAGCCAAGAAGATATTTTTCAGACAGCATTCTGCAAAGTAAGCAAAGACAACCAAACACAGATATGAATAAGAATCAACAGATTTAGTTTTAGTCTCGTAAGCAGTTTAAACAAAATGCTTATATATCGTTCAGATTATTGTTTTGGAAAAGCTTGGAAGTAAAAATGTGATTCTGAGTAAGGATTCAATCTGTCAAAGAGATGTTTACCTTACATGCAGTGGGCAGGTAAGAGGTAGGAGTGAAATGCATGTTTTTTTAAAGAAGAGAGCCAAGAAGAGTTCCTAAAAAAAACAGCACAAGTCTGTTCCCTGAGAGTTCAGCAACCAGTGGAGGATTTAAATCCTTATAAAGGTCCTTTCATTATGAAATGTATCAAGGAAAACCGTCAGAACATCTATAGCCTTCCCTACAAAGAGTTAAGCGTTTTAAATTCTACAGTCAAGCTAAACTGTTCTTGAAATTCAGCTGGCAGCCGCCCCTCGCTACTCATCCGTCGATTTGATGTGTGCTTCAAGAACCTGGCCCAAACAGAGCAAGTGTGAGCCAGGAATCCAAACAAACAGTCTCAGAAACCAAGAAGCATCCTTGGCAAGTTAGTGTGAAGCATCGCTGCGGCCCGAGCATGTAAGGTGGTCTCCATCAATCCACTTCTCCACTCAACTGTGAAGATGTTAGAACGGCTAAGAAATGAAAATCAAACTTCAGCTGGACCTGAAAGTGTGATGGAGTCATGGTGGTGTTACTGTTCGGATGGATGCATCAACCACGGCTTCAGTGTGAATGCTTTTCTATGGATACGCCACAAAATATGCGCCTGTGTGCATATCACGTCTGTTTGTCTCACAAATTAGAGGTTGCATACAGTATGTCTTCTAGCATACACTTTTGCACAATGCTGCGGTTGACCTATGGATGAAAATAAAACCTTTCTACGATTGGTTGATAAACTTGAGACAACATCTGTGTGACTGATTTTTTTAAGCTATTTTAAAAGAAAATAGAGCCACTGATCAGTCTGAGAGGTAACAGTCATTAAGGGTTAATAGATGACAAGTCATTTTTGTGTTATACCCATAGACTGTATAGATAATGGACGTAGTATCTGTGATGTCACCCATCTGTTTCTGAAGCGCTGTTTTGAGGCCAATCAGCGGCGGTGGCAGCCATACTGGAAATGCTGAACTCAAAATAACTGCTGTTGAGCGAGTGCGATGCAAAGAGGCGGGACTTGAGCCTCCTAGCCAACAGCTAAAGTGTTCCCGCCTGTCAATCAAGTCAGCTGTGCCTCTCATTGGAAAACTCATAATCTTAATATCTTCGAAATTGCCGCGTTATAAAAAAATTCACCCCCCGTCGAGAAATGAGCTATCCAGACTACACTTGTTTTTTGAACCAGGCTGTAAACATGTTTATTTCTGCTGTAAAGATCCGCTTTTTTAAATTGGTGTGTATGTGGTTTCTGGTACTTCCTGAGCCCGCCTCAAAGAGATCCTAAATTAACTGCAGTTTATAACACTTCCACATTGCCTTCAATTCTCGCGGCCGGAGGTTGCCGCTTGGTTATTGCACAATACTGCAAAGGTTGTTTGTTGTCTTGAATAGTTAACATTAGTGGAAGAACAGACCAAAGGAAAAAGATATATAAAGTACCATTTAAAAGTTACTAGTAGCTACCTGAAACTTCACATATCTGATGGAAGAAACCTGGTGCTCTTTTAAGTCTTTGATTGAAATGTTTGCATTTTGTTTCAATAAATCTACACCTGGTACTCACTCCTCTTCTCCTGTTCATTACAGTCACCATAACCTGAAACATTACAGCTGCAGCTACCACCGCGAATAAAAGCAAACACAACAGGTTTTAGTCAACCCTGAGAAGATCACAAAACACTTCGTTTGTATATAAGACGACAGGATTCTACCATCACCAATGACCTCACACATACTCTATCTGAAAATGCAAAGCCATAGTTTTAATGGCATTTTATAACAACACAACAGAGAGAGAAAACACTGCCAGTAGCTCTTCTGAAGAACACAACAACATAAATACTGAAACATGACAGCTTCAAACAACAACTGAAACAAAAGTTTTTTAAATAAAACTAAATATAGTTTGATTTTAGGGGAAAATGCACTCGTCTGTATCGCCGTGCACTGACGACCCACAAACAACCTTATAACCAAAACTACCAACATTTACATAACTTGCATTTATTCACCTATAGGGAATACTTAAGTGGCACTGCAATATCCTGCCAAACTGTAATGTATGAAGTGTTGTTATGTTTATTTATTTTACAGCATTAATCACAAACTGCTTGTAGTTTCTGTCTGATAGTTAACAACAGTGATATCAGGTGACATCTCTCAGTGTGTGCAGCTAAGCTATTGTGTTAGCTTACATCATAGTTTTAAAGACAGACAGAACGACCTGCTCTGAAAGTCTGATGAAGTTAATAGGTGAGGGTTAATGCATAGTGAAATCCCAACAGGGTGAGCAAGACCCCAACAAGGCAGAGTGAGTGCTGCTCATCCTAAAGGGATTCTAATTAGCCTAACAACCTGCTCACAAACATAAATGAGACAAGTGTCACAATTTTGAACATTGTTGCTGTCATCATTACCTGGTTTAAAGCTGGGGTTGGTAGTCTCGGAAAACTAGCATGAATTTGAATGTAGCATTTCCTCATGACTCCGTCTAACCCCTCCCCTCCTCCCTCCGATCTCCTCCAAAATGACGCCCCCCCGCTCACATGCACGAGCGCCGCTGACTTGCGACCATATGATCGTGACTGATTCAAAACCAGTCCTCACCAAAACATTCTCATAGTGAAAGTTAAAAACACAAACAAACATGGCTGCTGTTAGCACTCACAACTGTCATGCTAGCATTATCCAGTTGTACTGGTGACACGATATCAGGAGAAAAGTTATAACACATATATAATACTGTAACAACTCTACTGTTTGTTAACCGTGTTGAGTGTAGATGTTCTTAATTCCTACAGTGTTGACAGTCAGTGAAGGGATCAGGAGAGGTGTAGAGTGTGTGAGCGGGAGAGGAGAGACAAGAGGAGAAGGTCTTCATTCATTCAAACACTGACTGTTGTTTTGTTGGTTGGCGTGATCACAGCCGACAGTGACCGGTTATTAAAGATCAACGTGTTCACGAATCGGCTCGTCATCACTACAGTGTCCGGACGGACGCTACAGTACATCTACATTTCTGTAGGACTTACTGAACGTCATTAATTGTTTTGCTTGTCAGAGCCCCAGTGGTGAGAGCTTTTTAGACTCTGATCCGGACTACAGTCTGACATCAGGTCAGAGGGGACAGGCCCGAGGTCGAGCGAGAGGGGCAGTCAGTAGAGTCAGGGGAAGCAGAGGCAGGGGACGATGAGTACACGCTGGGGAAATGTACGCGCAGGAGGAGGGCAGAACAGCAGGACGGGATTTGAATGGTTTAAAATTTTGGCACCCAAAAAACGGTGATTGGTTGGTGTTTTCCCAGGTTTACTCCGGCTGTAGATCGCAGCTTTTTTTTTTAGGAACACATCATGTAATGATTGCCATCAGGACATAAAGATCATTTTAACCAGTATGACAAAGAGTGTATCTAAATCTGATTACCAACCCCAGCATTAAGTGACTTTGTAGAGATCAGCAGCTTACTTAGGGCCCTATGAAATCCGTTTTTTTTGTTGTTTGTTTTTTTCAAAATTGCTTTATTTCCACTTTAATTGTTTAGAATTCTGTTTTTTCACCTTTTACGCTTATTTTACCACCATATAGTTTGTGCTTCTTTTGTGTCAGTGAATAAAATGTCCGTTAATGAAATGCAAAAATCCTTAAATTTATTGATGCAACACATCATTGCACAATTTTGCCCAGTATTTCAAGTCAACACATAATGTTGTAACATAACAATGTACCGATGTACCGCTTCAACATGTTTATTTTTCGGGAGGAGTGTTTGTGAGGAGATGCACGAGTGGTGCCACGAATGAGCGGTCCCCGGAAACATTTCCCCATACAAACGTTCCTTCTCCTCATGATGACAGCATTTCACTCACATTATGTCAATTTCTGCGATATTCCACGTTTAACAGTAGATTCCATTTTTATTGGCCAATTCCGCAATTCCATCCGCGATTCCGTGAACGCAGAAATTGTATGGCCCTACTTACTGTTGTCTGGTTTGCAGGACAGGAACTAAGAATTAAAACGCCCTCCATGTTATTTTGCCAACTGAGTCTCGAAACATTTTTGCCACAGTGTCAACAGGCAGAGATGAAATGTGCTGGACTTCATTCCAAATATTGGTTTAATGTGATCAGGTTGTCCCTGGCGTCACTTTTACTGTTGAGGATTAATCACCATTGTTTCTGGGTTTTGACCAATCAGAATCAAGTATTTTACTCAGCCAGATAATAAGATGTTTCTAAATGAATGTGTCATGCTTTAAGCGTTTCTTTGAGGTTCACACTGTTTTTTACACAACGCTTGGTCAGTTCTCAACTGCTATCTCAGCTGAACAGAAATTTGCAGTTCAGGATGTCATTGCTGCTGATAAAGGTTTGTGTGCAGAAAGACTTCCTGTAATGTAAGTTTTTTTATTATGGTGGTTTCTGAACAGCAAAAAAGCATCAATATTAAAAAGTCACTATGATACAACATAACCTCTTTGGTCAAGTGTTTTGACATCAGCTTGAGTCGAATGTGTACATAATGGCCGAGAGTTTAAACTTAATGTTGAGTCGATGAATGTTAGATCAGCTAATCAGGCAGAAAGGAGCAGCCTGCTAACAGCTCTCATTCTGAGGTCAACTGAGGGCACAGATGTTGCAGTGCCATCTTACTGTCTAAGGAGGTTAGTGTGTCAGTCGGGCGCAGGGTGTAAAAACCTTTACCAGTTTTAATGAGTTGATGTCTGACAGCGGTACAGTACAGTGCTGCAATCCTCCTGACATCAGGAGTCTGCAAATATGACAGCACAGTGGTTTCTCACAGCCACAGAGAGAAGTTAATGCACAATCATAAAATCAACCCGAGCTCTAGTAAACACATAATCCTGCCCGTCTTTCAGATCCTCCGCTACGTGTGTTTGTGTTGTATTTTAACAAGTCCACAGTTTTTCCAGTTGTTTCCTCAAAAAGAGAAGCAGCTCCTTTGTCTGCCCCGTCTCTCAGAGGGTGTATGTAACTGATTATTATTTCTAGAAGAATAAAATTGAAAGCCAGAGCAGGAAGGAAGCTTCTCGGACCACCTGTTCAACATTTTCATATTCAGTGAAGAAGAGCTCAGGTTCCCATATGAGCACCGTACCATCTGTTTTTAAAAATATATCAAATTTTGGTATTCTACCACGGTGCATGCTTTGCTAAACACAGACACCTCAGAGCATCCTCATCTTAGTGTGTGCATTCACAGTTTAGACAATATATGCTTTAGTATACATTTGCTGCAAATTCTAACAGAAGTGAAGCTTCTCGACAGTCACAGGCAGAAATATGAGCAGAGTTTGTCTCCTAAAAACTGACAGGAGTAAAAACACATAGGCATGACTGCAACACTGAGGAGCTTGTATCTTAAGTCGGTGAAAACACACATCATTAGTGTTATCAGGACATGCAAACATCATTTTGATGTGGCTGTTAACAGAGTTCTCAGCAGCTTATCAGAAACAGCTCCACAAAGAGTCGGTTAATCTGCAGATGAAGACAAAGACTCACTGAAGGCTGAACTAATGCACAGAATGCTTCCTGAATACGCAGCACTACAAGCTCTGTTGCATCATTTCATTTCAAGGTATCATAATAAAATCATCTTTTGATTTTCTGCTGTATATCAGTAGCAGCTGACAGTGAATGCAACCTGCACTCAACCCAGACAGTAAATATCCACAGATGTTGTCTTTGTGACTATCCTTATGTTGGTGTGCAGGAGAGTTACAGTATCTCAGTAACTGGGGGTTTGTTTATAGATTTTAGTGCTTTTCACTGCAACGTCGATTTTTTCTATTAAAGCTGAATCAGATTCCTGCAAGTGATCTGAATCATATTTTTTTTTTGAGTAAATTGAGGTCTTTAAATGTAACAGCCAGGCCGTTGTTCCTACATTCAGAGTATGAAGATGTGTGCACAGGTAGAGCAGCAGCTTTACACACACAGGTTCTAAGTTAGCAACAAATCCAAACTTCTTATTTATGTAGCAAAAGGTTGCAATAAATAAAACAGTGAGATTTAAAATAATGTCTGTGTTATTTTATACATTAGCAATGTTGTGAAATTAATAAATGCATAATAATGGTGGAACCTTGATTATCACTCAGGCTGTAATTGTTCCATCAAAATCTCTAATCTGGACAAATTGACATCACTGAAAAAGTCAAGTGTGACGGCTTGCTTCACACAGGATTTGAAGTCATAAATCAGAATCAGGATTATCACCAAGTAGGTTTAAACAAACATGGGATATGTCTTGGTGTTATCGCTGCTTTACCTTTACAAGGATTTTTTTTTTAAAACACAAAAAGGACCAAAGTGAAAAACAAGAAATACACTTAGAAAGATAAAGATAAAAATAACACAAACAAAATAATTTGTAAAAAAAATCTAAACATGTGTTTTGTGCATGAGAAGTGTTGCCAGGCCTGTACAGAGATTTACAAGGTGTTACCCCGAAAGTCCAGAGGATGCATTGCGCCAGCTTAGAGCAGCCAGGATCAGCTGGATCCAGCATAGATAGAACTACATACAAACAACAGGTTACAGAGCCTTTCTGTGGGTGAATGTCTGCTCATTTGGAGAGTATTCCATTACTTTTGTGCTTTGATCATCACTGAGTATGCTGCAGAACTGTTAAGTTTAGTTTTTGCAGGTTGAGTTTAATATGAATAATTTGGCTCTATTTTGATGTCATGTTACCTTCTGACAGTGATCATCTTAAAGTCCTGTTACCTTCTGACACAGTGATCATCTTAAAGTCTTGTTACCTTCTGACACAGTGATCATCTTAAAGTCCTGTTACCTTCTGACAGTGATCATCTTAAAGTCCTGTTACCTTCTGACACAGTGATCATCTTAAAGTCTTGTTACCTTCTGACACAGTGATCATCTTAAAGTCCTGTTACCTTCTGACAGTGATCATCTTAAAGTCCTGTTACCTTCTGACACAGTGATCATGTTAAAGTCTTGTTGTAGTCGACCTGGATCACACATATGTGGCTGTTTGTAGCTTACATCCATAATCGATGAGTATTTCTAATCTATACAATCTTTAAACGGTCGGGAGTCTGTTTATAGTGTTTTATTTTGAAATTGGCGGATGTTGCATGCGATTTTGTGCCTGACTTCCTGTCCAGGTCGTTCTTTGCGGTGCATATTGATGCGGGCTGGGCGATGGCTCCGTCAAAAACAGACTTGAAGCGCATCTCTGGTGGAGCGGCGCAGAGACACGCTCCCGAGACGCAGCGCTCCCTGTGGACCCTAGAGCATTGACTAGAATGGGAACGTATAATGCGACGCATCCTGTGGACTTTGGGCTTTAGAGATGCAGTGTGTAGTATTGGCAGAGCTCTGTTCTGCTGGAAAATATGGTTGAACAGTGGGATTCACACTCTGGGAGATTTGTATAGAAGTAGTACACAAAAATCTTTTGAAGAAGTAATCCAGGAGTCTGATCTCCCTCGCTCAAGTAGGTTGCAGTTTTTCCCACTTAGACACCTGCTGTCCTCTGTACTAGGCTCAAGAACTCCCCCACAGCATTCTAAATTGCTTTCTGGTATCATTGAAATGTTTGGGCTTGGCCATGAGGCCTCTCATTATTACTCTAAGATACTTGGTCAGGAAACTTCACTTCCGTCAGCCCTAAGAACTGTTTGGGAAAGAGATTTAAAACTCTCATTTGATGATATAGAACAAAAGAAGATTTGTCAAAATCATAGAAAACTGCCAAGAGACATTAAAGTAAGACTCATTCAGTTTAAAATATTGAATCGTTTTTTATTGGACACCCTTGAGGTTACATCACCTCAGTCTCAAAAATACAGCCGATTGCTGGAAATGTCTGGATTCTGAAGGGATATTACGGCATGCTCTCTGGCAATGCCCAAAGATTAACAACTTTTGGGAACAAATTCACAACTGCATAAAGGAGATCACAAGAGACAGTTTTGAATTCTGTCCTAGGCTATATGTAATGGGTGAGCCATCTTTAGTGAGAGGCCGCAGAAATGCAGAATTGATTCAAACAGCCATAATGGTGGGCAGACAGACTCTATTAGGAGGACGGAGAACGACAGATGCCCCTCATATGTGGTTCCTCAAACTAGGTAGTGGCCTCATATGAACAACTTTCCTGTAGACAGACTAACAGGTGGAATAAGTATCTTTTAAAGTGGAAGAGTTACCAGATCTTTATCATCAACTAACAAGGACACAGTATGTGATTCTATTTTATGTTTTTGTTTTTTTTAATTCTATTTGTTTTTTTATTTTCATTATCATTATTTTGTTACAATTTGATTTATTTGTTTATTAATCTTTCTTTCTTTCCTGTTTGTTGATTGAAGCAGATACACATTTTGTTTTAATTTTGTGCGTTTATGAAATTCTGTAAATGCATGAATATTGCAAAAAGATGAAAAAAGCACTACAATTGTAAATCATAAGAAAGAGATGCAGTGTGTAAATTTAAGGGAACTGCAGAGAAACCTTGCAATGTGCACAGATAGTAACACATTTAAAGCATGTTAACGGTGTGTATAGAGTGATGTTACATAATTATGTGAATAATGCATGATGGAATGAAAGTCCTGTGTTTGTTTGACTGATCCATCTCTCTGGACCTTCAACCCAAGTGGACTTTCCTGCTGCTCTGAAGCCAATAATCACTCTGCCACATTTCTGGAATGCTGGTTCCTTTTCTTCCTCAGCAGATTATGAAACTTCAGCCACACTTTGGACTTCGAACCCTGTGTCAAAATAACCGCACAGGGCCTGAAATGAACGCTACCTCTATCAATGCCTCCAAACTCAACCAGCTGAAACGTACTTGTAATAATAAATCCACTCCTTTGGTGGAGGCAGCATCAGGCAGGCAGGAGGAAGCTTCACTTTTTTGCGCTGCAGAGATCTTTCTGAATGAAAAGCATGTTGTTGTTGTTGTTGTTGTTGTTGTTTTCCACATGCGTGACTTTGTTTCCCTCCTGCTCAGGTCTAATTGAATAATTCAATCATGCATCATGAGGACACTTACTGAACGTCAACAGTGTACCCCTCTGCACTTCAGACCATCTCCCATGACGCATGAAAACGGACCAGGCACAGAAATTTAAACTAATCAGGCGATCAAAAACAAAGGAGCTACATTCCTGCTCTATAAATATAGATTCAGAATGAAACGATAAAAAACTGCACATCTCTAGAGTACATGAGATAAATCATAATAAATTAAATTAATGTTTGCTTTCTTGCACAAGACATGCAGAGAAAAGTATCCATAGAGCTGTCATGTGCAGAGGCAATAATCTACTTCAGGGAGAGCATGACGCAAAATATTAAATAACAGTAAAAATATTGATGTGTCATTAACTTTGATTATTTTGTTTCTAGTGTGTTCCGTGGGAGACGTTTTAAACCAAAATGCTCTGAGATACATGAGGGAAACATTGGAAAATGTCAGTTCAGTTTAAAAAGGAAAATAGTCCTGCATGCTTTATGTCCTTCTCAGCGTCACTAAATGTCTGATTGTGCTGACATCACACTCACCTCATCATATAGAGAGCTTCATTTTCTTTTTTTTTAAGGATTAAAATCGAATTCTTTATTCAAGAACATTCTTTAAATGATTTATTTAGGATTTGGGGAATGGTGGAAAGAAAATGTTACACAAATGAGAGCTGGGCGATGTTATGAAGATAACATTTTTCATATCAGTCAATATTGATAATTATCAGGATAAATATCAAATCATTATTTCATTTACATTTAAAGGCAGATTTTTTGACAGTTTAAGAAATCAGACAGTTTGTTAGCTTGTATTTAGATTGAATTTTCTGATAAGCTTCTTGAATCCCTAATTTTTGACGGTGCTAACTTCCTGTTCGCACCATTTTTTGAGTAAGACCAGATTTTTGTGACGTTTTAGTTTGAAGGTTCTTATTTTTCTCAGGTTGAGGTAATTTGTATTATTTGATTTAAATTTACAACAAAATTATATCACATTGTATACTGTGTATCAGTTTCTGGAGTATTGTTGTGAGTTGTGCTCTCCCTTTTAAGGTCACTAAGGATTACAGGCGTTTAAATATATCACATTTGTATCAAACATTTGTTATATTTCTATTGATACAAATTATATCACAGTAATTATGGTTATTGAATTATCACCCATCCCTAACACAAATTTGAACCCTAACTTTTGCCAATCTGGGAATTGTGCATGTGCAAAATAAATGTAAGTGAAGAAACATTCATTTGATTTCCTAACCTGTGCTAATCCGACAAATATTTAAATGACAAAGAAACATATCTGCAGGAAAATGACCCTAAATACTGCTGCACAGACTGCAGAGCTCTCTGAGGCGTAAAGTGACTGTGATAAAGTGCTATAAAAACAAACATTAACTTCACTAGATCCAATAAAATGAATAATAAAGAGAAACAGGCAGACAGGAGAGCTGTGTTCATGGAGGTCTGTGAATGCATGATATCAGAACGTTGAGAAAAGAGAGTAAAATGAGGTTGAGTACTTACCCAAAAACAAACTCTAAGTGACAGCGGGGACTTCAGGATCTGACACCTGAAAAGAGACACATGATTGTTATTGTACAGTTCAAATTAAAGCAGCAGGAAAGCAGTATGGAAATGTGAGTTTTTTCAAAAGAGACGATCATTTAGGGCGGACTGGATCTGGATCTAAAGGGTCCGATCCTGGGTTGCAGCTGCTGTTTGGGTGTTTATTTCATCTCTGTGCCTTTCCTTCATTTGTTTACTTTTGGAAAGTTGGCATTAAAGTGCAGCGCTAACTCTTCAAGTGAAATCCTAACTTTTGACTGCAGGGGATACATTCAAAAATGATAATTGTGAGTGAAATTTCTATTTCTGGTGTTGTGAATGTCCTACATTCTGTTTAGATACAGGTAAGGGTGGGGGTGGAATGATTTTTTGTCTCCAGGGCCCAAAGATGTGTATTCCTCTTGCTGAGGAATTCTTTTGTTCTGATAAATTGACATTGTCAGTTTCCCACATTGGCTCTGTGTGGCTTATACTATGGGGAACAGAGGTGGGAACACAGATGCTACATACGATCGGCGTCACTCAATGTGACAGTTGTTGTTTTTTCTTTTCTTTTGAGGGAGGGGGGTCTATTTTTCTAAATCTGAACTTCCAAGTCGAGGAAGCAGGAAGGAATAGGAATTAATACACCTACACTCCCCTTCTCCCTTCAGAATGGCAAAAATCTCTTTGTACCCACACCATAATTACTGGTGGGCGCCAGTTTGGGATTGTTATCCGTGCCTCCTGCACACTTTTTTTCTGAAAGTATAAAACAATGTTTTGAGAGCATGCAACTGACAACTGAGTCTTTTCTAAACTTGACTTCAGTTGTTTTTGCATGGTGTTAATGTTAAGGAACAAGTGACACTTGAAGCTGTTCTCCTTGTTGAAGCATCTCGTCCGTCTTTACAGAGGCGCTGTTTTCCACTCGCACAGTGAGTGACCGTGGAGCTGATCATGGAGGAGAAAGAACCAGCAGCCAGGCGCTGGAGACATTTTACTTAAATCAACTTCAAAATGATGTTTGATATGCTGAGAAATAAAATATATCTTCATGTTTCACTTTAACCTATTTTAGTATTAATTTCAAGGCTTTTTCTAGCTTTCACTTTTAATTGTGATTATATTATTCTGCTTTTCTTTATTACAATCAGCTCAGCTTGAACTGTGCGTACTTGATGGTCCATGAATTAATGTAAAATGTCATTTACAATGTATTCACAATGTATTTCAAGTTCTCTGTCATTTCTCTGGACCTGCTGACCGAGTGGAACTGAGCTGGACCTTGGAGAATGATTCAAATAAATTAAGAAGAAATTAAAACCTGACTGCGTATAAATGCAGGGCCTAAAAGGTTTCAATCAACAGATAGAATTTAATTTTTAACATCAAAGTATCTTGGTGTTATGTTAATTTGTGTAAGGGTGTATTTGTTCAATATAACAGAAGACATCCAGCAGGAAAACATCACCAAATGCACTAACCATGTCTCTGTTTCCCACACATAGGCGACACCTGGACGTACCACTGAAGTATAATTGGAAGCCGTGGAGTATAATTGCTGACCATATTTATTCATTTATTTTTATCTGTATGAGATTGCTATTAGCCGTCAATGATGATTTCTCTCTCTTACAGACACAGCATGTAGAAACAGTGATCATAGACAGTGAGAGAGAGGACCTCCGTTCACTCCTCCTGTTAGAGCGCTCATGGAAGTGTTACACCTTCTTTTAAATATGAACCTTCCCATACCGCTGTTTTAAATATTATGTGCAGCTGGTTGCTGTGTTAGTTTTGTATCTTTGCCTTAATGCCGCGTCATAAACAAGACTCGTTCACTGTTGATTAATTAAAAAGACACATACATGCAGATAGAAATGATCTGAGGTGGGGTGGGAGTGAAAAGACATAATTACTACATAAAGTAACCTAATATGAATATGCAACATATCTTAATGTAACTAGTGTGCAGTAATTCAATATTTTCAGTAGCTTCTTCCATGACACCTTGAGCCTCCTCGAGGTGAAGGGAGGTGCCTACTTGATAATCCTCATGTACGGGCTAACGCTGTTCACCTATCTCCGTCTATCTTCATGTTGTGGAGAACATTAGGCACCATGTGGAGGGCTGTGTAGCTCATCAGTTGAGCATGAATGTTGGTATGAAGACATGATGTGGTGGGTTTACACTGAGCGCCTCTCCTTTCATCAGAGTACCTTGTGTTTTTTCCAGGGATGCCAACAATTATGGATTATCGATTAATTGATTGTGAAAAAATTACTCAAATACATTTTTTTTCCCATTTTCTACCACGTGGATCAAACATCATGTGGTCTCATATTTGGTTCAGCTATCAGGGAGGTGTTTGAAGTTTAAAACATGTTTCATGTGAATCAGCTGACTGAAGGTGTGAGACGCTCAGCTGGGGGGCTGAGGCTGAGTGACAGGTCTCCATGAGAGCTTTTTCTTCTCTGCCGCCGGACTGATTCTGATCCGGTTGCGCTCCTGGCTGACACCTGACCACCTTCACATGCTTATTTTTCTCAATAAGAACAAGTAGACAGAAAACTGTGAGACACTGTGAGTCTGAAATATGTTTCTGTTCCCTTGTTGAAGTCTGAGCCTTCACTTTTTATGACTGTATGTCCACAGAGATCATGAGCCTGCTCCACATGTTGATATTCAGCATTAAACATTTTGAACACCTCAATACAATCTGTAGATATTCAATGCTGTCAGTGATATACATTGGGTCGTGAAGGAAATTTTGATTCAGGGGAAAAAATGCATTTGGCATTGTTTGTGACATGGTTTCAGTTTTTTTAATGATTAATCAATAATTGATCGTTAACATTTCCAAAGATCAATCACGGAAAATACTTGAAATTGACATCCCTATTCCAAACTAGCTACATCTGTTATCAACAGGAAAACATGTTAGTGCCCACATCTGGGTATTTTGGTTTCACTTTAGTACAACACAAGGAGTTGGAGACATGTCATCCCTCTTTCTGTACAGTCAATGATAGTGAGTAGTAGTATTTCTTTTTTATGCTTTAGGATTTATCAAAGTAAAAGTTGCACAGAAGCTAAAAATATCAGCGTAATGTCCCTGTGCTTGGATTTGTCAAAGATATGAGCTTAAGAACATTTTTTGAAACAAATTACAGCAATCACCCACCAAGGACTTTGAAAAGTGCCTTAATTGTTTCCATGAGCTGTATGTCATGGATTGTGCTGCAGCAGCTCCAGATTCTGTTAAATCGTCTGCTCAGACCGAAATAACTAACTTGCTGATGTTTTTAACACTGAATCTTTGTCCCACATCCCTCCTTCTGTAGCTCTACTTTAACTTCCCACCGCCCCCTCTCAAAGTTTAAAAACCCCCGGCTCAAAGAAATGCAGTCTGTGAGCAAGCTACAGTTTTAAAGACATAATATGAACGCACTTAAAAATAAAGAGACACCAACACGGCCTCAGTGTGAAGCTGCTGTGATTATTTTACCTGTGCTGAAGCTACTTACAGCTCCTGCTCATTGTACTGCCTTCCACGCGATATCTAAGCCACACTACTTCTCTATTGTTGGATGTGACCTTACTCAGCTGCACTCAATTAACCATGCACTTCTTGCAGGCAGGGCATGTATTTACATCAGATTAAGCATCATTTAATAGGTTTTTCATGAAGATCTGCCGTCACATCGCAGACCCTCAGAAATGTTCAAGCAAATTTTTCTGACGGTCATATAAAAATGAACCAATTTCTTTCAATGCCAAACCCATTATGATAACTTAGGTTAAATAATTTCCTGCCTTTAAGAGCACGAAAAAAACACACAATGAGCTAAATACTGAAATTATCAAAGCCATTTAAAATCCGGATGGAGTCATTTGCTATCAAACACAAGTGATCATCCAAGTACATTAGACCATTAACGCATTTCTAAAGAGCGACAATCTGTCAAAGAAATGTAATTTAGGCCTTGAAAAGGTCTTTATTTGTCAGGTTCTGATGGACGGCTTCACAGACACTGAAAACAAGTGCGTCACACTCTTCTCTTTTAAAGCTCATCTTTGTCTCCAGGCTGCACTCGGACCCACCGCTCCTCAGCTCTGGTGGGTCCATTTCCTCTGTGGACGCATGCTTTTTAAGTGCTCCTTCAATGGACGCTTTGATTGGGCCTTAATGTTTACAACCTGCAAAGAGGGTCTGAAGCAATGAAAAATACATATCCCTGAAAACACCATGGCCTTTTCCCGGGGCTTTATGGTGTATTTATAACCACTTCTTAACAGCATGGCTGCAAAGTGAAAGGCATGTGAGAATTAAATTAGAGCATGTTACCTTTTTCTGAAGCAGGTACGTTACAGAAGCACCGGGCTAACAGGAATGTGCCTGAGGGCAGACTGGAGTGCAGGAAATACCCTTGATAGGAAGCATGTGGCTCATTTGATTTCTACCTGACCTGCTAACCGTTCAGCAGAGCTTCACCTGGACCCCGAGTACAGGAGAGCTCTCCTCACTCAGAGCACGGCTCACTCGCAGGAGGAGGCAGCAGAGCGACTGACAGGCCTCAGGATGAACTCTGAACACTAACATGTGAAGAGGGGGGAACATTCAGGGTGACAATAATGATAAGAAGAAGAAGGGGATGACAAAGAGGGGTCAAGAAGAAAGAAATGAAGAGGTAGGAAAGGAGACAAAGAAGAGCATAGAGACGAAAATAAAGAAGACAAAGAGAAAATCAGAAGATGAAGAAGTGGAGATGACAAAGAAGATCAAGAGGTAGATAATAAGAAAAGGACAAAGAGAAGAAATGAAGAGGTAGGAAAGGAGACAAAGAAGAGGATAGAGATGAAAATAAAGAAGACGAAGAGGAAATCAAAAGAGACATCGGAGAATAAATTACACATGAAAAAAGAAAATAAGTAGAAGTAGAAGAAGAAGAAGAAGAAGAAGAAGAAGAAGAAGAAGAAGACGACAAAACATCAGAATTAGGGATGTACATTTTAAGTATTTTCCGTGATCGATTTTTGGAAATGTTAACGATCAATTATCGATTAATTGATAAAAAAAAAACATTATTATTCTTACGTCAAAAACAATGCCAAATAGGTTGTTTTCCCCCTAAATTGTATTTTCTACAGCAACAAAATGCAAATAACTGACGGGATTGAATACGGGCACATGTTTGAAACGCAGAATATCAACGATCAGGCTCATTAAAATATTCAACGAGGACATAATCTTATAAAGTGAAGGCTCATAATACTAACAGAAAAGTACTTCAGACTCACAGTGTCCAGTTTTCTGTCTACTCGTTCTTATTGAGAAAAATAAACATGTGTATTTGGTCAGGTGTCAGCCAGGAGCGCAACTGGGTCATAATCAGTCCAGCTGGAGAAAAGCTCAGACGGCTCTGATGTTGCTGGTCTGTAAACGTAGTGTACCTGAATTTCCCACCTGTCTGTTGCCTTCGTATCCAAAGGTGGGAAATGTCCTATTTAAAGCTGTCAACCTCTGTGTCCATGTTGTTGTTGGCAGCAGTTTTGTATTGATCCTCTTTTAAAAAGCGCACGTGGAGACCTGACGCGCAGCCGCAGCCGCCAGCTGAGCGTCTCCGCTGTGCGCAACACCTTTAACAGCTGATTCACATCGAAACATGCTTTAAACTTAAAACACCTCCCTGATAGATGAGTGTAATATGAGACCACATGATGTTTGTTCCACGTGCCGGAAAATTGATAACAAAAATGTGTGTTTCGAGTAATTTCTTAACAATCAATTAATCGATAATCGATTACTTGTGGTCATCCCTAATCAGAATAAGATGACGAAGAAGTAGAAGATGGAGAAGAAGGAAGAAAGATATGAAAAAGAAGGCAAAGAAGAGGAGAACAGAATAACATGACTAAAGAACTTAAAGATGAAGAGGACAAAAAAGGATGAAAGGGAGAAAAAAAGACAAAGAGCAAGAAGAGGATGAAAAAGTGGAGATGACAAAGACGATCAAGAGGTAGACAATAAGATAAGGACAAAAAAAAGAGGATGAAGATGAAGAAGAGAAAGAAGTAGAGAAGGAAAAGGGAGAGGACAAAAAAGGTAAAAGACAAACAAAGAAGAAGATGACAAAGAAAAAAGAGATGAAAAGTCAAAATAGAAGACGGAGAAGACAGAAAAAAAATGAGGGAAAAGAAGGTGAAGATGAAAACCTCGTAGCATTTATACATTCAAAGTTTTTAAAGTGTTTGACGGATTGAAAGGAGGCAGATTATTTAGAGTGAGATTACATCAGAAACCAAAACAACAAGGACAGGCGTCTGTTATAATCCTGTTTGAAATACTAACAAGTCTTTTTGAGTCATTTTTCTTTTTGGGAAACAAAAGTGAAGATAAATGTGAAAATTAAGGAAAGTGAGAGAGAGAGAGAGAGAGAGAGAGAGAGAGAGAGAGAGAGAGAGAGAGAGAACACACAAACACACTCTGACAGGTGAGTGACCCAGGGGCCTGAATCCAAAGTAAATACAAACTTAAAGCAAGAAGACAAGAGATGCAGAAACATAGAGGAGAGCTGAGTGATGATGAAAAATGAAACAATGAAAGATTTAAAGGATATTTAAAAATGTAAAAATGTGTTTATCTCCTTAACAAGATGATCTGATCTGAACCCGACACACAGGCTGCGATTCAGGGACGATGCAAAATGATAAATGAGGTAATGAGATATCGCCTGTTTACTGTCTCCACTGTTTCCCTGTCTCTTCTCAGAAATCATCTTACCACTTATTCTTTGATACTCATGTTTGACTTTACACATCTTTTAATGCACATTAGTTACATTAACTTTGTCAAAATACTTCCAAATGCATCTCTACCTGTCATGTAGAGTGAGTAACCTCAATCTAAATCCAGTAAACCATGAGCTAAAAGTAATCATTTTCCCTGTGAGATATGAATGGATGGAATTCAAACTTAAATCCATAAGTCGACTGATAATTGGGGGCCAATATTCAACATTTGGCCTATAATCTACACTACCAGTCAAAAGTTTGGAAACACCTTCTCATTAAAGGGTTTGTATTTATCTTAATGATTGTAAACACTGTAGATTAATACTGAAGACATCAAAACTATGAAAGAACATATATGGAATTATTGAATGAACAAAAAAGTGTTAAACAAAGCAGAATCTGTTTTATATTTTAGATTCTGTAAAGTAGCCCCCTTTTTCCTTCATGACAGCTTTGCACACTCTTGGTATTCTCTCAATCTGCTTCATGAAGTGGTCTCCTGGAATGGTTTCTAATTAACATGAGCCTTGTCAAGAGTTCATTTGTAGAATGACTTGCCTTCTTAATGTGTTTGAGACCATCAGTTGTGTTGTTCAGAGGTAGGGTTAGTACAGTCATGGCCAAAAGTTTTGAGAATGACACAAATATTACATTTTCACAAAGTCTGCTGCTTCAGGGTTTTTAGGTGTTTTTGTCAGATGTTTCTATGGTATAATGAAATACAATTAGAAGCATTTCATAAGTATCAAAAGCTTTTATTGAGAATTACACAGAATTCATGCAATAAGTCAATATTTGCAGTGTTGACCCTTCTTTTTCAAGACCTCTGCAATTCTCCCTGGCATGCTGTCAATCAACTTCTGGACCAAATCCTGACTGATGGCAGTCCATTCTTGCATAATCAATGGAGTTAGAGTTTGTCAGAATTTGTGGGTTTTTGATTGTCCACCCGCCTCTTGAGGATTGACCACAAGTTCTCAATGGGATTAAGATCTGGGGAGTTTCCTGGCCAAGGGCCCAAAATCTTAATGTTTTGTTCCCCGAGCCATTTTGTTATGACTTTTGCTTTATGGCAAGGTGCTCCATCATGCTGGAAAAGGCATTCTTCATCACCAAACTGCCCTTGGATGGTTGGGAGAAGTTGCTCTCGGAGGACGTTCTGGTACCATTCTTTATTCATGGCTGTGTTTTTAGGCAAGATTGTGAGAGAGCCCACTTCCTTGACCGAAAAGCAACCCCACACATGAATGGTCTCAGGATGCTTCACTGTTGGCAAGAGACAGGACTGATGGTAGCGCTCACCTGGTCTTCTCCAAACAAGCCTTCCTCCAGATGCCCCAAACAATGGGAAAGGGGATTCATCAGAGAAAATGACTTTACCCCAGTCCTCAGCAGTCCAGTCCCTGTACCTTCTGCAGAATATCAGTCTGTCCCTGATGTTTTTACTGGAGAGAAGTGGCTTCTTTGCTGCCCTCCTTGACACCAGGCCTTCCTCCAAAAGTCTTCGCCTCACTGTGCGTGCAGATGCACTCACACCTGCCTGCTGCCATTCCTGAGCAAGTTCTGCACTGGTGGTGGCCCGATCCCGCAGCTGTAACACCTTCAGGAGACGGTCCTGGCACTTGCTGGACTTTCTTGGGCGCCCTGGAGCCTGTTTGGCAACAATTGAACCTCTCTCCTTGAAGTTCTTGATAATTGGATAGACGGTTGACTGAGGTGCAATCTTACTGGCTGCTATAAACTTCCCTGTTAGGCCCTTTTTGTGCAATGCAATGATGGCTGCACGTGTTTCCTTGCAGGTAACCATGGCTAACAGATGAGGAACAATGGTGTCATGCACCATCTTCCTTTTAAAGTGTCCAGTCACTCAATCATGACAGATTGATCGCCAGCCTTGTCCTCATCAACACCCACACCTGTGTTAATGTGTGTGACACCTGTGTGTCATTGAAATGATGTTAGCTGGTCCTTTTGTGGCAGGGCTGAAATGCAGTGGAAATGTGTTTTTGGTGATAAAGTTCATTTTCAAGGCAAAGAGGGACTTTGCAATTAATTGCAGTTGAGCTGATCACTCCTCATAACATTCTGGAGTATATGCAAATTGCCATTATAAAAACTGAAACAGCAGACTTTATGAAAATTAATAGTTGTGTCATTCTCAAAACTTTTGGCCATGACTGTACACAATGGATAGCCCTATTTGACTACTGTTGTAATCCAGATTATGGCAAAACCAGATTATCTCATAGTTTAGATGTCTTCAGTATTAATCTATGATGAAAATAATTAAAATAAATAAAAAACATTGAATGAGAAGGTGTGTCCAGACTTTTGACTGGTAGTGTGTAAAAGGGTTTTATTTTACTGACAGCCGATAAAATTAATGAATCAAAAAGACGTTGGCTCCTCTGCAGGCGTGTCTTTCCCTATGAGTCTGTTTTCACTCAGCACTCTGTCTCACCTCATCTATTGCTGTTGTACATATTCATCTATGGTAGTTACTAATGTTGTAACCTAGTTTTATGAATGGCAGGTCCACATTCATTATTTTAACAGACTACAGAATACATATCAATTCCAAATATCAATCATACGTCTCATGAGCTACTAATTGTCAGTATCGGCCCTGAAAGACAAATATAAGTCGACCCCTACTAATTTATGTGTTTTAATTGTATTTTTTTTGTTTTAAATGTCACTCTGATTTTTTTTTTTTTAAATGAAGAGGCATCTAAAGCAAGGATTCAGGTTTCCAAGAAATCCCCCATAAAGGATAGGGTGTTGAATTAATCTTGCTCGTCTTCGCTTCAAAATAAAGATCATTTGATCGAAAAACGACGCCCCTCTTTGATATTTTATGAGGAAAATCCTCAAACTGCCCTCTACATATCAGACATTACTACACTAAACCAATAATGTTGGCTCTTAATGACATTTATAGAAAACAAAACTCAACAATAACAGATTGTTGATTGAGATAAAGTAACAAAATGATTTTCAGCCTATTTATGAGTGGGAGAAAAAACGCTCGAGGCTCACTTCTCAGTTCTCGATGCTTTAAGTACTCACAAAAAGCTTTAGCACAAAAAACACACAAATGCAATCCCTAAAAGGTGGCAGAGCAAATCCAGAGCTTTGCTTTGTGTGTCTACACCTAATTTGGTGCTTCTACAACAACAGAAAGTTGCACAAGTGCAGGATTAAGAAGAGTAGGGAATGCTTCTAATGTACATGATGATCTGTCCAATATTAACACAAGTGACCTCAAGCCTGACACGTTAGGACCCTTTCAGCCGGTCTGCAGCCTAAAAAAGCACGCAGGAGCTCAAATAACAAGCAGGGAACATATAGATTACATGCAGTGTCTGCGCTTAGTGCGGCTGCTCTTTAGTGCTTGATCCACAATGCGTGCTACATCCTATACAATTAGATAATCCGGTAATGAAGCAGATTCTGGGGCAAGTCACTTAGACCCAGATCCCAACCTTTAACCTTTAATGTATTCAGACATGATATGTCATGAGAATAGAAAAACACAAAGAAGCTTTTCTCTTCATGCTGTGACAAATCCAACAATATGAACAATATGAAGTCCCCTCCACCTCAGTCTGTACACTTGTAATAGTATTAACAATGCTTTAAAGTCCAAATCTTCCTGCATTAGTGCTCTTAACAGCACCATTAATGTATGCTAAGCCTCAGCTTTCCACATTTGTTTGTTCATTTGAGCGAACATCCTTCATGGAATCCAATTGAGGTTAATCAGAGTAAGAAACACAGACGACATCAGACAGGAAGAAGAATCCATGAGGTGAGGAGGTGACTCTTCAACAGCATCTTACTCACTATATAGAGATGCTGAAAGTACTCACATCGCTGTCGTTGTCATCTGACCACTTAAAGCCTTTTACAATGAGCCCCATTCATTCCACACACACTCACTGCTGAGGTTTCAATGAACAGAGACATTCTGCTCACAGTCAATTAAAGGGATGGGGAGATGATATTTACTGATATTGAGTAGGGCTGGGCGATAAATCCATATTATCAAGTCATTCATATTCCTGATTTTTAGGGGTGTAACGATTCATCTCCTACATCGATGTATGGATTTATATTCCTATGATCTGACTACATCAATCTGTGCTCAGCAAGTTGGCCTTCCAGACGACATATATGAATCAAACATCGTTTTAAAAGGTAATAAATGGATTGTATGGATACTAGGAAATAACACATTGGATTTAAGCACGGCAGACTTTATATGGATGTGGGTTTTTTTTACACTTTTAATGATAAAGACGTTAAACGTTACTCAATTCAGGCTGCCTGTCTGTGACGTCATCACCACGCACCAACAGACAACAAAACATAGCATGGTGGACGGCAGAGGAGAAGCTGGTGAGTGAGAAATGATCAAGCCATCATTACGGTCCAGTGAGAGGAAACACTTTCGCTTTTGCAAAAACTGAGCGGTTCTAAATAAGTCGCTCTCTGTTTGTAGGATATGATAAGGTCAAGTAAAGTTACCACGGCAACACAACAAATCTATCCAACCACCTACTAAGGCACCATGGGATTTCACACAACGCAGACCGTCCAGGCACCTCTTGCAGTGTTCATCAAGGTAACATCAGCTCTGCAGAAGCCTCAGGCCTCTCCAGCATGTTTAGTCAGAGACTAGGACAAAACTCGGCTCAGGCCAAAAACATCAACAACAGGAATCTAGGACTGTCCAGTATCAAGGGATTTACTTCACAGTCACACTGGTTGAATTTTTAACTGAAAAGTTACTGAATCGATTTCAAGTCACTGAATCGTTTCAGATCGTATCGTTCCAAGTGAACCAATATCGTCCTTTAATCGAATCGACAACCACGAATCATGATACGAATCGAATCGTTGTTAAAAAGAATCATTACACCCCTAGTGATTTGGGGAAAATTATAGAAAATAAAGATCTAGATTTTCTCTTTACTTTCTCTGACTCTCCCATTGGGCTCCTGTAACTCACAGCCTCCCTCCTTGATTACTTCCTACTGAGACACGCAGCACAACAACAACAACCACTTTAATGAAGAATCTGTTCTCTGATATGGCACGGTCTCATCAGTCGTTTGGTTCTGGTTCTGGTTCTGGTTCTGGTTCCGTTCTGCGACATACCTCCAACAAACCACACCACGCTGCAAAGTTTGTTCACAGGCTGATGCAGCTAAAGAAAGCACAACTAACTTATTTCAACATCTTTCACAGAAGCATGCAGCCGAGAGGGAGAAACAAGCAACAAAATAAGTCTGATACAGCCCACAAACACCCGCTAAAAAGCAGCCAACATATGTGGAATATTTTTCCAAATGCATCGTGTATGACAAGAGAGGGACAGGATGGAAAGCTGTTACTGATCACGCTACATATCGCTAAAGATGCAGTGCCCATATAGTGCCCATACAGTGGCAAAGCCTGGGTTTGTCCGCATGCTTACAACTGTCGGCCCCAGGTATATTCTACCCAGCCCCAAGTACTTTGCTGAAGTTGCCCTGTCTGCTAAGGTTAGGAAATTAAATATGGATGAATTGATTGTTAAGAACTTACTCAAGCACGCATTATTCTGTTTAATGTTCTATAACATGGAAGATGGTTGCGCTCCCAACTGACACCTGACTACGTGGACATGCTTAGTTTTCTCAATAAGAATAATTAGAAAGAATACTGGACACTGTTAGTCAGATATATTTTTCTGCTCAGTTCTCTTGTTGCAGCAATTTGCTATATTTTTGACTCGAGTTATTTTATCAGTAATTGATAACTGATAATTAACATTTACTAAGATTGATCACAGCGAATATTCAAAATTTACATCCCTAATTTCAATAAAGAAGATACTATTTATCTAGTAGTAGTAATAGTAGTGTGGTGTATTCAGTCATCATACATAACACAATCATTTTTTACAGTAGACACTTTCAATAAAGCACCAGTAGTGTATCAAATGATGACTGAAAAGGCCTAGGCAGAAGCATAATGCTTATTTAGGCCTAGCCTACATTTTCCCATATAAAGCTACCAGCTTCCCAAGTGTAAAGAAACAACCAAACAAAATTTACATGATGACTTATTCTCATTGTTGACCAACAAATCTCTTATTTTTCAGCGACTGAAATCTCTTTGTTGAATCACAAGAGGAATTAAGTTCGATTGTTTAAAAACAGTTTTAGGCCTACAAAGTCTTCTTCACTAAAAATTGATAGAGCAGTAAATGATACACCTGTTCTTGAAAAGTTTTAGATTTAGACAGTTCAACCCAAACTCATGAGAAGACTGGAACGTTGCTAATTATCCTCTATTCCTGAACATTACTCACAAGCAGCATAAGATGGCCTCCTCATTAATAAATGATCTGTTATTCGAATAATAATGTTTTTTTTTAATCAATTAATCGATAATTGATGGTTAACATTTCCAAAAATCGATCAAGGAAAATACTTAAAATGTACATCCCTAGTATCAAGTGATGACTGAAAAGGTCTAGGCAGAGGCATAATGCTTATTTAGGCCTAGCCTACATTTTCCCAAATAAAGCTACCAGCTTCCCAAGTGTAAAGAAATAAACAAACAAAAAACAAAGCTAACAAACAAACAAAATTTACATGATGACTTATTCTCATTGTTGACCAACAAATCTCTTATTTTTCAGTGACTGAAATCTCTTTGTTGAATCACGAGAGGAATTAACTTTGATTGTTCAAAAACAGTTTTAGGCCTACAAAGTCTTCTTCACTAAAAATTGATAGAGCAGTAAATGATACACCTGTTCTTGAAAAGTTTTAGATTTAGACAGTTCAACCCAAACTCATGAGAAGACTGGAACGTTGCTAATTATCCTCTATTCCTGAACATTACTCACAAGCAGCATAAGATGTTCTCCTCATTAATAAATGATCTGTTATTCGAACAAATATAAAAGCCACTTCACTTCCTGGATGTGAGTGTGAGGTGACGTGAAGACTCAGTCCCAGGTGTAACTCTGTCAGAAGTCAGACTTCCAGCCAACAGAGTGATTTGGGTCAGTAGGTAATTGCATTGCTGGCCCACAGGGGACCTGTTGGCAATTAATCCTGCCAACGAGCCGCATGAAATATGCACACGTACAGCGTGCCAGTAGTCTGATAACTGCAGCTCTGTTAGCTCTGTTAGCTCTATCAAAGAGTGATGGTGTATAACGACGCTGCTGACACCAGTGTCTGACAGCGATGATGACACAACCAAACTGAGGCAGAACAAAAAGAGCCTGATACAGGAAGAAATCAGAGCTCCTCCTACTTCATAACATAGTCGCAGAAATGAGGGAGTCAGAGGATAGCCAAAAACAAGTGTTTCACTAATACAAAAAAATGCTGATATGAAAAAAAATACATAAAAAAAATATGAAACATTTAGGAATAGAGGCATAATAATAATACTAATAAAAATAATAATAATAATATGCTTTTTATTTATTGTCACATTGCTTTCTTTTTATTTAGTTTCCAGGGATGTGATTGGCTAAGCACAAGAAAGCAGGATTTACAGAGCAGAGAGCTGGACATAACAAAGTTATGATAAATAACCAACAAGTTATGTTTTAATATAACAATATCTGCACCCTAAGCTCCTTTTGTTGTTAAATGTACCCAAATAATTGGTTTCATCAAGCTTGATGAACTACAGCTTTAAAGAAAGTTTCACTCACCAGCCTACATGTTAATATCGAGTATTATTTCTGCTGTAAAGATCGTCTTCTTTGAATGGGTGTGTATGTGGTTTCTGGTGTTTCTGCAGTTAGCCTCAAGAGGACGCTCGATGAATTGCAGTTTATAACACTTCCGCATGGGCTTCATATTTTGAGACCGGAGGTTGCCGCTTGGTTCAGACTGAACACCAAATTACCTCCTCGTGGGTTAGCCAAAGTCTAGTGGGTCAACTTTTCAGGTCAGGAAATCCAGAAAGTGTAGATAAATCAAATCTCTGAACAACACGTGTATGTCTTTAAGCATTTTCTGTAAATCTTTCATTATTTTCTGTTGTTTATTTGTTTTAACTGCCATAAAAATCCTGTACCGGGAGAAATAAACTCAAACAAGTGAAATGACAGAGAGACTCCTGAAGAAACAGCAATATGGAATGCAATAAGGAGCCCATAATCGATTTTAATATATATATATATATATATATATATATATATGTATATATATATATATAAAAATATACATATATATTTATTCATTTATTCATTTATTTATGTATTTACTTTTCTTAGTTTATTATAAATGTCATCATGATTAATATTTGACTATTGTTGTTACTATTATAATTATACTTTTACATATATATATATATATATATATATATACACTACCGTTCAAAAGTTTGGGGTCACTTAGAAATGTCCTTATTTTTGAAAGAAAAGCACAGTTTTTTTCAATGAAGATAACATTAAATTAATCAGAAATACACTCTATACATTGTTAATGCTGTAAATGACTATTCTAGCTGCAAACGTCTGGTTTTTAATGGAATATCTACACAGGTGTATAGAGGCTCATTTCCAGCAACCATCACTCCAGTGTTCTAATGGTACATTGTGTTTGCTAATCGCTTTAGAAAGCTAATGGATGATTAGAAACATCTTGAAAACCCTTGTGCAGTTACGTTAGCACAGCTGAAAATGGTTTTGCTGGTTAGAGAAGCTGTAAAACTGTCCTTTCTTTGAGCTAGGTGAGCATCTGGAGCATCACATTTGTGGGTTCGATTATACTCTCAGAATGGCCAGAAAAAGAGAACTTTCATATGAAACTCCACAGTCTATTCTTGTTCTTAGAAATGAAGGCTATTCCATGCGAGAAATTTCCAAGAAACTGAAGATTTCCTACAACGATGTGTACTACTCCCTTCAGAGAACAGCAGAAACAGGCTCTAACCAGAGTAGAAAGAGAAGTGGGAGGCCCCGGTGCAAAACTGAACAAGAAGACACGTACAGTAGAGTCTCTAGTTTGAGAAATAGACGCCTCAAAGGTCCTGAACTGGCAGCTTCATTAAATGGTACCCGCAAAACACCAGTGTCAACGTCTACAGTGAAGACGCGACTCCGGGATGCTGGCCTTCTAGGCAGGGTGGCAAAGAAAAGACCATATCTGAGACTGGCCAATAAAAGGAAAAGATTAATATGTGCAAAAGAACACAGACATTGGACAGAGGAAGATTGGAAAAAAGTGTTATGGACAGACGAATCGAAGTTTCAGGTGTTTGGATCACACAGAAGAAGATTAGTGAGATGCAGAACAAGTGAAAAGATGCTGGAAGAGTGTCAGACACCATCTGTTAAGCATGGTGGAGGTCATGTGATGGTCTGGGGCTGCTTTGGTGCAGGTAAAGTGGGAGATTTGTAAAAGATAAAAGGGATTTTGAATCATGAAGGCTATCACTCAATTTTGCAACGCCATGCCATACCCTGTGGACAGCGCTTGATTGGAGCCAATTTCCTCCTACAACAGGACAATGACCCAAAGCACACCTCCAGATTATGCAAGAACTATTTAGGGAAGAAGCAGGCAGCTGGTATTCTGTCTGTAATGGAGAGGACAGCGCAGTCACCAGATCTCAACCCCATTGAGCTGTTGTGGGAGCAGCTTGACCGTATGGTACGCAAGAAGTGCCCATCAAGCCAATCCAACTTGTGGGAGGTGCTTCAGGAAGTGTGGGGTGAAATTTCTTCAGATTCCCTCAACAAATAAACAGCTAGAATGCCAAAGGTCTGCAATGCTGTAATTGCTGCAAAGGGAGCATTCTTTGATGAAAGCAAAGTTTGAAGGACAAAATTATTATTTCAACTAAAAATCATTATTTCTAACATTCTCAATGTCTTGACTATATTTTCTATTCATTTTGTATAGAAAAACATAAAATTGTCTGGGTGACCCCAAACTTTTGAACGGTAGTGTAAATATATATATATATATATATATATATATATATATATATATATATATATATGTGTGTGTGTTGTCTTTTTTTCTCCTTTTTTGTAATTATTATTATTATCATTATTATTCTACTATCTGTTAGGGTCCATTACTTCTTTTTTCTCTTCTTTAGGTGTATCTAACCCTGTCCTCTTTTATTACTACCCTATGTACACTGCCATATGGTGTGGAGGGTGGGGGCTGGGCGTTGGGGGGTCAATAACATGGCTGAACCATCACTTGTGCTATGTTTTGCAATGTCAAAACCACTGTAAAACAACCAATAAATAATTGATCACAAAATTATATATATATCTATATATATATAGATATATATATAGATATGTATGCATAAAAGTAATATATTCCAGTATATGTTAAATTGTAAGCCTTGGCTGGATAACAGATATTTGCAAATAAACTGTACTAAAAGTATTTCCATTTTAAAAAATGTAAAAACTAAAATAAAATATTGAAAGCTTGTGTTAAAAGGAACACAGACCTTGTTTTGATCTCCAGTAATTCATAATACAGACAATATTAAACGTCTATTCAGAGGTAAAAATACACTCTTTCATAACTTGTTGTTGGCATTGAAGAGTAAAAATATTGTTTTAAGTTGTAACACTAACTTCACCCTCTGACATCCATCTTGTTGTCATTCTAATCTGATTTATGGCGCTGCTGTTTATATGTTTTGGCACTTCATTAATGGCTCTGTGTTTTGCCGACAACATGCTTCAGTAATTTGAGCGTCTTTAGAGGCTGGCATCTGTCGCCGCATGCCAAGCAAGTGTATCAGTCACTTTGACTAAAGTGTCCCATTAGCCTCCAGCTCCTGCCTAATCTCAGATTAATCAGTTAGTGGCATCTGATCCTAAATGATAGGGGCACGGAGTGAAATGTCACTCCTGGCACACAATCACTCTGCTGTCATTATGACAATGTTAAAGATTACTGGTGTTTACTGGTTACGAAAGTGTTGATGAACAGTCACTGGATGGATGTCAGAAATGTCATGAATCTGGACTCAATTCAAAACTTAATGTTCAAACACAAACCTCTCTTTGACTCTAGTGTTTTATAAGTATTCACCAGGAGCGTCATCTAAATGTGAGGCAAAGAAGTTTCCTTCTTTTAACGGCAAAACCCCCTAAGAAATCCCTACGCTTAAACCAAGGCTCTCTGATATCCCAACAACAGATTACGTGGTATCTTTGTTCACATAATATAAGGTCTAGAGACAGGAATTTTTCAAGAAATGTGCCAACATGGGGACAAGGAAGAGATGAAGAAGTTCAAACTGATAAGATAAATGGTTCAGCAGAGCTACACGGCTACTGAGGAGAAGAAAATACCTCAGAAGTTCCAGAAAATCAACAGTTTTAGAGTCAGCCTGTTGAGTGACTAACCTCTGCCTGCATAGATTACATTAATGTTGCAGCTTCATTGCTTTTAAGTTGAAGACTGAAACTGCAATCTTAAGACCGGACAAACATAAACGCAGGCTGTGACATCATTCTGTGTCTGTGAGTTATTTCCTTGTTTTGGAAAATGTAAGAATAAATGCAGGCAGACTTTTGAGGTGAAGCTCCTTCAAAGAGCCGGAGACCTTACACTGAGGTGAGGTGATGATATAAGTTTAAACACGACACTGCCAACCAGCATGCAGTCCACTCAGCATTTAACTGAGGGAGCGTGCTAAGGACTTTACATTCAGGGGAAAATGGCACATCTGACATCCATCAGGCTCTATTGGGGACAAAGAATCTCATACCACAAAATAAAAGACTTTAAATTATTTGAAACTGTTTAAAAATGAAATCTGACACCTTCTCACATCTTAATATGTCCTGGTAATAGGATATAAGATTTCACAAAGACTGGGTGTCTCCCAGGAGTCACTGTTTATAAGACTTTAACTAGATTTCTGTTGAAATTCTAAATAACCAAACAAACTATGCAGCAGAAGCAGCTTTCAGCCACTGCTTCCTTTTGTTATCTGTGGTTTTCAACACAGTTACATAAGCTACGTTACCATCATGAGCTATCAGGCTACTAGCAGGTCATTTCCTTACTGTTTACCATCAACACGGTTTCCTGTTTTCTGTTTGAGATCACAGAAGTTCAATATTTAAATTAAAAAAGCCCAGACCGAAACTCCAAACACCAAAGAAGAAAATACAGAGTTCCACTTCTTTTTCTCTTCCTTGTTCCCATGTTGGCACATTTCTTGAAAAATTCCCATCTAGACGAAATTTTGGACTGAGTTTTCTGACCCCCTTACACCAAAGAGTCAATGACAAGAGCAAATCTAATCTTCAGTAAACTCATGATTTCAGCCAGAATAAAAGGAAATTGTGTACCAGTTAAATCTCTTTAAACATTGTTTGGCTGGCATTTTAGAGGCACAACCTCCAAAAATCCAGAAGTTGAAATATTAAGAAGAACTTATCAAGGCTGCACGGTACCTTTGTTTTAATGGAGGTATCAGCAGATAGAAGCTGAGGAAGTATTGGCAGACAAGTAAATTCCCACCAATATGTGCGACCAATACGGTGATGCATTAACACGCGCAGGATGGCAGCTTACACATGTCAACAATAAGCTTCAACATTGCAGCTGTATGGAAGTATTTTTAAGTGTAAGGAACAAACAGCTAAAAAGTTATTTGCATTGATGGAAGGAGGGGCAAAACGACATGAGCATCCCAAGAACTGACGGCCGAAGCATCACCAAGAGTTTCTGAAAAGTATGCACAAAAAAGCACCAGCGTTACCTGTCAGCAGCCTTTCAATCATTCAGCAAAGCCATATATATAGCAATGACCACCCAAAGGTAAAGGAGCTCAACAAAGAAATAACTGGATTCATTCCGCTCAATAACTGGCCTTTCAGCTTGGTAAGAGATGCAGGCTTCTGCAGGCTAATGGCGTACTTTAAATTGTATCAATCAATCAATCCAACACCAAGACAGGGTAAGACCAAGCAGCAACCTCTGGTCTAAAAATATGAGTCCAATGCAGAAGTGCTAAAAACTGCAGTTCATCGAGGATCCACTTGAGGCTGGCTCTGGAAGTACTGGAAACCACATACACACCAATTCAAAAAAGCCGATCTTTACAGCAGAAATAAACATGTTTACAGCCTGGTAGAAAAGTCAAGTTTTTTTTCTAACGTGACAATTTTGAAGGTATTGAGATTACCAGTCTTCCAATGAGAGGCACAGCTGACTTGATTGACAGGCGGGAACACTGTAGCAGTTGGCTAGGAGGCTCAAAGCCCGCCTCTTTACGTCACAATGGCTCGACAGCAGCAATATGGCTCCCGCCGCCGATTGGCCTCAAAGCAGCGCTTCAGAAACAGATGAGTGGGGCGCTGGTGGCCTAGCGGTCTAAGCGCCCCACATACAGAGGCTACAGTCCTCGTCGCAGGGGTCACTGGTTCAATTCCCGGCCGGTTGACCATTTCCTGCATGTCTTCCCCCACTCTCTACTCCCCATACTTCCTGTCTCTCTTCAGCTGTCGTATCAAATAAAGGCAAAAAGGCCAAAAATATAACTTTAAAAAAAACAAAACAGATGGGTGACGTCACGGATACTACGTCCATATTTTATACAGTGAGTCTTACCCCACCTTAATCCACCATGAGCATTGCACCTCACAGTATTTAGCTAGTTACAGTGGCGAGGAAAAACTCCCTTTAACAGGCAGAAACCTCGAGCAGAACCAGACTCATGTTAGACACACATATGCCTCAACCCAGTTGGGTCTGGAAATCTAACTTACATCAGTATCAGTAAAGGTATGCCATGTATTTACAATCCTTTTGTAGTAATGAAAATGTTATGCTGTTTTGACATACTATAAATTGTGTGATATTGAAGAGTGAAAATTTGGATTGGTCATTTGACCAGGGGTATTTATCACAGCTGGGAACGCTCATTTGATTATGAGGGGCCAACCTGAGGAAGCAACTGGCATGTTCGCTCACAGTGTGCGGCAGTCAATTCATTATATTCGGTATCAGTAAAGGTGTCGGCAGATATCGACAAAAATCCAATATTGTGCATCCCTTATATACTGTATATGCAACATTGATGCCAAATATGCTGCTGGATCATATGCACTTTGGGTGAAATTAAAAGCATCAAAAAAGGAAAGCTCTTAGTACCCTAACTTTTGTCCTCCTCTTACGTCGACCCCACTGTGGTATTTTACCCTGAGAGCAAACAGAGGCAGTGCTGCACTGCTAACATGCAATCTCATGTTCATCTGACTCTCTCAAAGTCTCAGCAGCATGGAAAAAAACAGCTGTTTACGAGCATCCTCAGTCATAGAGTAATCATGAGTTAAACACAAAAACAGAAAGTAATCAAACCCTTAAAGTGATTCTCCTTAATAAGAGAGATAATCTCCTCCACTTCAGCTGGAGTCTCCTCAGCTCAGTGGGATCCTCTCAGTAATTGCTCTTGTTAATCAGGCCTTAATTTGTTGACGAGATTCATTTGGATGGCTTGTCCTGAAAATATACAATCTCTCTCAATCTGGGGGAAGCCAACATCTTGAAATGAAGGACTGTGGAGAAGAAGGAGACCAGATTAAGTCATTTTCAGAGTGTTGGAGACGTCAGCAGAGACTGATGGAAGCAGTAATCATGTCATCGACTGCTTATCAAACGACTATCTCATAACGCCCGTGTTCATAGTCTGTTAAGGAAGTGCTCACTGCAACATTCCTGAGTTTGGAAGTTCAACTATTTTGGAGTTTAATTTTGGGGTGTTTGCTTCTATTTATTATTTGTGAGGACAGCTGAAGAGAGGCAAGAAGTGTGTGGAGGAGAGAGAAAGGGATGACATGGAGCAAAGGGTCAAGGCCATCAACCTTACCGACGGACCCTATCCTCTGTATACAGGCCGCCTTGTAAATCAAGCATTTAGTGATTAACATAAGGAATAAATGTCACTAAGAGTGAGTCTTCATTTTAAACCTTAAAAAGCCCTTTTTCACCCTCATCACACTTTTATATGTCCCTGGATGCTGTGTTCTCCCTCATCCAGAAATTATTTTGCAGCATAAACTTCCCCCCTATCTTCTGCTTTGATAAAATGTAGCCAAACTTCAGACTAGGGACGAGCAATGATGTTCGGCATATTCTAATATTCGTTCACTTTGTAAAAATCGAAGAGTTACTTGGAATATTTTCTCATTTTAAAAGTAACATTTTTCATCATTTTTACCGGTGCCTGGTTGTAATAAAGTACTCCCTCCAAGCAGTGGCTACAGAGCGTCTTAAAGCTGTTTGCTAACCGCATTAAGGAACAGAAGAAGAATGCTAACTGCATTAAATAGCAAAAGAAGAGGAAAACATTCACTACAGTCGCAGCGATTTTCTGAATCTCACACTAGTACACACGTATTTCCAGAGACTGAGCATGGCTGTAAAATGTAAACACACACGCCACACTGTGTCACAGAAACACTGACATAAAGATTGAGACAGACGCTGACAGTGCCCGCTACTAACAGCACCCGCAACTAACAGCACCTCATCCTGCTGCTGGGTTAACTGCCACACAAACGGGCTGTTAATGGGACAGGTGTGTGTGTGTATGTGTGTATGTGTGTATGTGTGTGTGTGTGTGTGTGTGTGGGGGGGGGGGATTATTCAAATAATCATCGAATAGATGCAAATGATTATCGAATAGTATTTGGGCTTGGAAAGCTCATCCCTAACTGATAACAGCTCAATATTTGTCAGATAGAGTGAGTCCTTATCTTATTTTTTTTCTAAATTCTGTTTTTTTTTTTTTCAGTACATGTCATATTTATTGGCCAATTTTGCGATTCCGTCCGCGATTTCATGAACGCAGAGATCATAGGGCCCTACCTTTTCCAACATCATCACACCTTTATGGGTTGTGGATTCTCTCTCTTGCAGAATTTATTTTGCAGCATAAACTACACCTCTCTTCCTCTCTATCTTCTGCTTTAGTAAAATGTAGCCTCTTTGTATGTTCAGCCATCTTATCAAGCACCGACCACCAGAATTCCTCTTTGTGTAGATTAACACCTGTTGGCTGTCACTTCAGTTTTAAGCTTAATAGATACTTGATGTACGATGTCTGTGCCCCAGTGGTTAGATTTGAATAGGTTGACTGGACACATAACGTTACGTTGTAGAATCTACAAGTCTCGACAGCAGTTTAGATAAGTTCAAACAATGCTGATTTTCAGGTTTGGAAAGATTGAGACAGACGCTGACAGTGCCCGCTACTAACAGCACCCGCAACTAACAGCACCTTGTCCTGCTGCTTGGTTAACTGCCACACAAACGGGCTGTTAATGGGACAGGTGTGTGGGGATTATTCAAATAATCATCGAATAGATGCCAATGATTATCAAATAGTATTTGGGCTTGGAAAGCTCCTCCCTAACAGATAACAGCTCAATATTTATGTCAGATAGAGTGAGTCTTTATCTTGTTTTTTTCTAAATTCTGTTTTTTCCTTTTAAAATTTTATAATTCTGTTTTTATCCTTATTTTACCACCATATAGCACGTCACAGCACAGAAACTGCACTTTTAAGAGTTTTTAATGATGTGATTTTAACTGTTGACTCGGGTGACTCTGTCATTTTGGTACTTCACGCCTTGATAGTTGTGGAATTAAGGGTTTAGCACTCAGTTGGTTTCAATCCTACCTGACAGACAGAAGTTTCTCTGTCCATTTGGGAGATTCTTCCTCTGAGACAGCCCCTCTTACTTGTGGTGTTCCTCAGGGGTCTGTTTTGGACCCTATCCTGTTCTCATTGTATATGCTGCCCCTGGGATCTATTTTCCAGAAATATGGCGTCTCATTTCATTGTTATGCTGATGATGTGCAAATTTATATGCCGTTCAGCTTAAAGAGGAATGGATCCCTGACTAAGGTCATTGTATTTGGACAGCCCCAACAGTTCGATGGGAGCACTCTCGGCCCTCTCGCAGCAAATGTTCACTCCTCTGTAAAGAGCCTTGGAGTTCATTTTGACAGAGCCTTCAAATTTGGGAAACAAATCTCTTCTGTGGTTCAGTCCAGCTTCTTCCAGCTGAGACTCATAGCGAAGGTGAAGGCATATCTCCCTCCTAAGGACCTAGAGAGAGTTGTACATGCCTTTATTACGGCTAGGCTTGATTATTGTAATTCTTTGTATGTCGGCTTAGACATGGCGTCTATTCAGCGCCTGCAGCTTGTACGAAATGCGGCAGCTCGCCTCCTGACTGGCAGGAAAAAGAGGGAGCACATCACAACTGTGCTGCGTGCTCTCCACTGGCTCCCGGTCCGTCACAGGATTGATTTTAAAGTTGCCCTTTTAACGTACAAGGCCCTAAATGGATTGGCTCCATCCTACTTGGCTGATCTTCTCCATGCTCACAACCCAACCCGAGCACTGAGGTCAACAAACCAGCTGCTCCTGGATGTGCCTAAAAGTCGCCTTAAAACCCGGGGAGACCGAGCCTTTGCAGCAGCAGCCCCCAAGCTCTGGAATGGCTTGCCACTCCAATTAAGATCGGCCCCAACTGTTGAATGTTTTAAATCTTTGTTGAAGACACATCTCTTCTCTTTGGCCTTCTCCTCGTGAAGAGGACAGTAATATCCTGTTATGTTGTTGTTTATTGTTGTCTTCATGTAATTTTTACTTTTTACCTTGTAAAGCACTTTGGCCAACACTGGTTGTTTTTAAATGTGCTATATAAATAAAGTTGACTTGACTTGACTTGACCATATATTGTGTGTGCTTTTTGTGTCAGTGAATAAAATGCACTGGTGGTGCCACGAATGAGCGGTCCCCGGAAACATTTCCCCAGACAAACGTTCCTTCTCCTCATGATGTCAGCATTTCACTCACATTATGTCAATTTCCGCGATATTCTGCGTTTAACAGTACATTTCATATTTATTGGCCAATTTTGCGATTCTGTCCGCGATTCCGTGAACGCAGAGATCATAGGGCCCTACCTTTTCCAACATCATCACACCTTTATGGGTCGTGGATTCTCTCTCTTGCAGAATTTATTTTGCAGCATAAACTACACCTCTCTTCCTCTCTATCTTCTGCTTTAGTAAAATGTAGCCTCTCTGTATGTTAAGCCATCTTTTCTAGCACCAACCACCAGAATTCCTCTTTGTGTAGATTAACACCTGTTGGCTGTCACTTCAGTTTTAAGCTTAATAGATACTTGATGTACGATGTCTGTGCCCCGGTGGTTAGATTTGAATAGGTTGACTGGAAACATAACGTTACGTTGTAGGATCTACAAGTCTCGACAGCCGTATAGATAAGTTCAAACAATGCTGATTTTCAGGTTTTGAAAAATGTGGAACAAGGTCCTTAACATAACAAGGTTTAGATCCTTGTCCCAAACCATTACAGTATGACATCAATTAAACCACACATTTAAACTCTGAGACAATGGAGTATCTCAAAAAGCAGAGCAGAGAAATCATTTACTTACTAATGACTTTTTAAAGATTAGAGATATGATAATCAGTACAGGCAGCAGCAGCCCTGAGAGCTAAGTGGAGTCATTTACCTCCTCCCTCTACTACTAATGTCAGGCACCAGCAGGAACATGTTTGAAGTGTTAACATGAGAGCCAGGAGGGAAAGTCAGACCTGTTGAATTGTAGATCAGTGACACTGGATATGTGCAAAACCAGAATTCTTCAACGACCTGAGCTGCTCCCTGCTCACACACAAATGTCATCACAAGCCAACAGTTATCTCAGTCACAAACTTCGCCTTCGTCTGCATCCTCCACATATAACTGACAGACAGCTGCACAGAAAGTCAGACTCAGGGTCAAAAGAAGATCTCACAGCAGTGCAGAATTTGTCCAAATTTTGTTAAAAACTTTAGCTAAGTCTCCGGAGAGCTGGCAAACACTCAGTGTCAATATCAGCTCTGATTTTACATAATTGCAGACGCTCCAGAAGATTGTGCCGTCATAAATAACCACATATGTCCTCGCAAACGGGTGAAACATACAAGCTGTGAACAAAGCAAACAAGGAGAAGAAGGGGTTTAAGCTTATTACCTCATTATGTTATTATGTAACAATAAAAGCAGCTCGCTCCCACTGCACATGCACACCCGGTCATCAAACTAAAATGTCAAAACATAAATAATACTCACAGTTCCTCTTTAGATCACTGAGCACAGAAAACTGCTAGCTTCACTTAAAGCCTCTCACTTAGAAGACTTCTCTCACCCTTAGAAAGTCTTCTGCAGCTGAAATGACTCACATCCCCTCTTCCAACCTCTGTCAACCATCATGAGGAGGTAAACATTCCCAAATATGGAGAAAATATGAAGCCAGTATTGAGGGGCAATATCAGTTTGGTTTGCTTTTAACATGGAATGCCAAACTCTGAGAGCCAGAGTCCCTCCACACAGCCGGCTCTGTGCTGCATACCTTTCACTGGGAATAATAATAATGATGATTGTGGAGAACTTTCACAACTGCTTTGGGTTTGCTATGACCTAAGAAGGGTAACACTGCAGGCCTGCCTCTCCAGCTCCACATTTACAGCCAAAACGGAGAGAAAGAAACAGAGAAGAGTTCACTTTCAAACTGCATGAGGACTGACAGTTTGCAGAATATATATAGATATAAACTATTCACATTTGAGTTCATCTTTTTTAGTAACCTGTGTGGAATTAGAAAGTAAAGACAGCCGTTTACCGTGAGGAGCTGTCTGCTTACACAGATTGTCTTCAAGTGATTAAGAAGGTGTAATTAAAGTCTGATTACTCCCTGTGAGCGGCATGGGTCAGAGAAGATCACGGTAATATTAAGAGACGCTTACAGAGAGCATTATATCCCTGCTTGGATGAGTATTATGCTGAAGAGCAATTTGGCTCGAGAGTGCTTGTTTCGTTAAACGCTTATCTAAAAATCCCAAAAGGATGAAGGGCATATAGAGGACTGAAAGTCATGTTCATAGATATTCATTTTATTGCTATTTAATTACTAATCTTTCTTCACTAATTCTCTCCCTGACACCTGGTCCTAAGAGTCCTAAATCTGGTCCAGACCTGACGTGTTGCAGGGCCACATACATCATGACAGGGCTCTGAGAACACATGTAACTTTTATGTTACTTTAATGTAATTCAAATGTGATTCTTCTGAACAGTTTGAAGTGAATTAGTACACACAGCTAAGCAGGGCTCACCAGGATGCAGCTGCAATGTCGTTGCAATGATAAGAGCCTCAAACACAACGAGGGATGCACGGATACGATCCTGATGTCACGTATGTCAGTCTGTATTTATAGCAACAACATGATTGTACTAAGTTGTGTGCCATTGGTAGGTCTGTGCATTTTGCAAGGCTGAGCTAACATAGCATGGAGGAAGCTAACAACACAGGCAAAGCAGTTTGGATGCATTTCACACTTGTTCCATCAACAACTTCTACTGCTTTTTGAAATCTCTGCAAAAGTAAATGTATAGAGGGGTGGTGGTAGCATAGCTAAATTTAGCACAACTTGAAAGCATATTACTAAGGCACACAACAATTATAGAATAGAATTTAAAATCCTTCTTTTAACCTACAAAGCTCTTAAAAATCAGGCACCCTCGTATCTTAAAGAGCTCATAGTGCCCTATTACCCCTCTAGAAATCTACGCTCCCAACATGCAGGCTTGCTAGTTGTACCTAAAATCTCTAAAAGTAGTATGGGAGGTAGAACCTTCAGTTACCAGGCCCCTCTCCTTTGGAATCATCTAACAGTCAGGGTCCGGGAGGCAGACACCCTCTCCACTTTTAAGAGTAGGCTTAAAACTTTCCTTTTTGATAAAGCTTATAGTTAGAGCTGGATCAGGCTTGGACCAGCTTTTGTCATGCTGCTATAGGCCTAGATTGCCGGGGGGACTGGCGCACTAACACACTGGGATCCTAGCTCACCCCCTTCCCCCCAACCCCCCCATCACTTACTTTAACTCTGCCTGTCCCATTAAAGTTATTAACCATAGACCTTTCTGGAGTCCCTGAGCCCCATTGTCTCGTAGGTTCCTCTGAGCTGCCGTAGACGTCCTCCTGCTGCAGACGATCTGGACTCCAGCTGATACGGACGTGCTGGACTCCAGCGGCAACAGCTTCTACGACTCGTCTCATCACTATCACTTCTCTCTCTTACTCCCCTCTATCTGTCTTTCCAGACCCAACTCGGTCGAGGCATGATGGCTGTCTAACATGAGTCTGGTCCTGCTGGAGGTTTCTGCCTGTTAAAGGAAGTTTTTCCTCACCACTGTAACTAGCTAAATACTGCAATGCTCATGATGGATTAAGGTGGGGTCAGACTGAGGCTTACCCTGTCTTGAAGTTGGGTCTCTGTTCATAATTCGACATAGAGTGGTCTAGACCTCCTATGTTTGTAAAAGCGTCTTGAGATAACGTTTGTTGTGATTTGGCGCTCCAATCATTCCTGCCTGTGGCCATCAGACTTTACAACTCCTCCCTCTGATCACTGATCAATAACCTGTACTCTGTGCAACAACCGTACAATACACTGTGCAATATCCCTGCCACTTTAACATCCTTGTATAAATATCTCCTTCATTCCCAGCGCTTCTGTACATAGCCAACTCTAACTATTCTGTGCTTCTGTATATACTTAGTTTATTTTATTTTATTCTACTTTATTTGATCTTTATCTTATTTATTTATTTATTTTATTTATTTATTATTTTATTTATTTATTATTTATTTATTTATTTATTTATTTTATTTATTCTATTGATTTTATTTTATTCTATTTGCTTTGTTATATTCTATTTATTTTATTCTATTCTATTTGTTTTATTTTATTCTATTTATTTATTCTATTCTATTGATTTTATTTTATTCTATTAATTTATTTTATTCTATTTATTTTATTTTATTCTATTCATTTATTTTATTCTATTTATTTTATTCTATTCTATTGATTTTATTTTATTCTATTGATTTTATTTATTCTATTTATTTTATTTTATTCTATTTATTTTATTCTATTGTATTTATTTTATTTTATTCTATTTATTTTATTCAATTGTATTTATTTTATTTTATTGTATTTATTTTATTCTATTCTATTTATTTTATTCTATTCTATTTATTTTATTCTATTTATTTTATTCTATTCTATTGATTTTATTTTATTCTATTTATTTTATTTTATTCTATTTATTTTATTTTATTCTATTAATTTTATTTTATTCTATTTATTTTATTCTATTCTATTGATTTTATTTTATTCTATTGATTTTATTTTATTCTATTTGCTTTGTTTTATTCTATTTATTTTATTTTATTCTATTTATTTTATTTTATTCTATTTATTTATTCTATTCTATTGATTTTATTTTATTCTATTAATTTTATTTTATTCTATTTATTTTATTTTATTGTATTAATTTTATTTTATTCTATTAATTTTATTCTATTCTATTGATTTTATTTTATTCTATTTATTTTATTCTATTTATTTTATTCTATTCTATTTATTTCATTTTATTCTATTTATTTTATTCAATTCTATTTATTTTATTTTATTTTATTCTATTTATTTTATTTTATTCTATTTATTTATTTTATTCTATTAATTTTATTTTATTCTATTTATTTTATTTTATTCTATTAATTTTATTTATTCTATTTTCATTTTATTTTATTTGTATTTATATCTTATTTTATACCTTCTTCTATTAATATCTAACTTTCTTACATACTGTTTATAAGAGCTCTGTAATGATCAAATTTCCCTCCCCGGGATAAATAAAGTATTCTGTAGTAGTTAAGACTCTGATTCTGAAAAAGGCAGATGGAACAAATCAGCTAACTCTTCCAGCTGAATAAATGCAAAACACCTACCCAGTTCGTTTGAAAGTATCCGAAGAAGGATCTCAGATTTACTGTTGAGGACAAGCAACCACTGCAAGTCGTCAAAAGCGAGTGATTCTGACGCTTAGTTGAACACTTGGAACCAAAGTACAGTTTTCCATCAGGTAAATATTTCTCTGAGACCGCTCAGTCTAACTCTACAAGAACACATGTGAACACTTATCAGCAGAGTTCAAATATGAAACACCAACAACAAGCCCCACCACAGATATCTCAAGCTATCATTAGCCCTTTGTCACATTTAACAGGAGGGTGATGAGTGGCGAGTTACACATGTCACAGTGCAGAGCTACCAGCTACAAACTTTCACACATCACACCCATCAGTTACTCAGTTTAGTCCGCCATGGAGGAAATGCACGATCAGGGAGTGCATATCAACTTTGCACAAGCAATCAGCTCGTATTCAGAGGTTTAAAGTCACAGCAGAGTGGGTGATCCTATGGCCGGGACAGACTGTTATAATGCACTCAGTTGTTCTTTCCTATTATCATTACCATCATAATAATTATTATTTAATATCATTATTTTTTAGCTCCATGGACCGTCATGAGCCACAAAAAGGTTATATACACCTTTGTGAGAGTTGGTCTAAAACAGACGGGACATTAACCTCCTGTGAGCAAGCTAACTGAGATATTACAGCAATTAAAAATAAATAATAGTGGGGATTCTAACTCAGAGATTAATCATGAACACAACTACCAACAAGCACTAACACTGAGGGGAAAAACAAGTACGGCTGGTGCAGTTGTGTGCTGCTTTGAGTTCCTGTGCCGTCCAAATGTTTCAATATTTTCTGACTTAAAATGAAAGTTAAAACACAATCATACATTCTACTAGAACTCAACATTAAATGACAAAAACAGGACCAACAGAAAGATCTGTAGAACTGTAAGCATCTCAATGTTCAGGAGAAGCTCTCTTACCTTTCCTCCTCTCTGGATTTGTGGGATTTCTGATTTCTGGAAGGTTGTTGCAGTGTCGCCCTTCACTGTGTGTTGAAATCTGTTGAGATTGAGAAACAGACACAAGTCAGTGTTGCTCAAAAGTGTTTCTTGAATTTAATTGCACCGAGCAGGACCAGGCATGGGAAGTGTTAACTCATAGATACTTTTTTCTTTTTTTTTTGTAATTGTATTTTTATTTGGAAAGGGTAACAACACAAAATGTACAACACTTAGATACTTGTAATTATCCTTTTCCAGTCTTTTATATGTGTATGCATAGAAAGAAGTAGTATGTCCAGATGGCCATTCAGTCCTGAAATGTTTCTGTCCTCCATTATCTTACCAGGTGAATGCATCCATTTATACTCTTGACGTTTAAACATACATATACATTAAACTTCACCTCTTCAGTCATTAATAACCACTCATTTTCCTGCCTACATCTATTATACAAACCATTGTATATATAACTATTTACATAAGAACTGGGGAGCTTACATTACTGTTTTATTCTCTAAAGGAGGGGGAGGGTTAATACCGTGTTAGGGGAGTCATACAAAATCTGCTCACACTGGGGTTATAAATTGAATCCACTTATTCCAAATTTGATAAAACCTGTCCTTTTGGATCCTCAGAGAGTAAGTCAACTTCTCCATTTTAAATATTTCCAAAATGATTCCAAACCAGTCATCCACTGTGGGTGCTGCTGGTTTAAGCCATCTTCTCGTGATTGATTTTTTACTGGCTGCTAGAAGCACTTGCAGCAGTTTTGTATCACTCCATAGATACTTTTTTCAATGGCTGGTCGTTCGTCAGTGACAAGATGACCTCTGAGCAGACTCTCTGAATGCAATTGTAATGCACGGTCAATTTAAAGTTACTCTGTTGCATCACTTTTAGAATTTAAATTTCCATTTAAACAACCACGAATCTCATGGTTTCAGAAAATCTATGGTTAGGACTAAACATTGAAAAGCTGCTCCTTAATGGTCGTGTGAATTACTAGAAAAACAAACAATTGCTACTTCTTCTTCGACTGTTTTAAATCCATTTGTCAGATTCATGATCATCATGACTTGTAGCTGAAAATGTATATTGTACATGAACCTACAGAACATCACATACACAAGAGATGAGGCTTTCTCTGGATGGATAAAACACAGCGCAGAGACAACACTCATCTTTGCAACATTTTGTTTTTCCTGCTCCAGCTCTGCAGAGTTTGGAGAGAGGATGTGCATAGCTTCCTCTCTCATTATCTAAAAACACCAAATTCTTCTATGGAGCTTGAAGATAGAATGGTAGCTTCTTTCTGACGCAACAGCAGAAGCCTCTTTACAGGAACACATGAAGCATACTATCTGGTGCAATAAACATGCAAACAAATTGCATAAGACTATACAAGTTTTTATTTCCATGTTTTCTTTAACGGTGTCCTCGTGGCTTCTGGAAAGAGACAAGCTACATGCATAGTTGATATCGCAAATAAAACAGTGCTACAGTGAAGACAGAGAGGAGAGGAGGGCGACTCACATTAAGTCAAGCCCTGAAGTCAAGACCCTTCATCAGATCCCAACACACTCACACAATCACCCAAACGTAAACACTCCATTAGTAACTCATGTTGTAGGAGTGTTGGACTCCTCCAGGATTGATAATAATAATAATAATAATAATACATTTTATTTATAAAAGCGCTTTAAAAAGGTTCTCGAAGCGCTTTACAGGAAAATACAATTATACAATAGGAAAGCAAAAGGAAAACAGTGCAAAAAAAGCAAGAAAAGCAAGGCAGCAAAATGAAACAAAACAAGAAAAAAAAAAAATCAATCAATTATAGTTTAAAAGCCTTTCTAAATAGGTGTGTTTTGAGTCCGGATTTGAATTTGGTGAGTGAGGGAGAGAATCTGAGGTGTTGGGGGAGAGAGTTCCAGAGGGTGGGGGCAGCGACAGAGAAGGCCCTGTCCCCCCAGGTTCGGTGCTTGGGTTTGGTGAGAGGGGTGAGGAGGTTGGCGTTGGTGGAGCGGAGGTTGCGGGAGGGATTATATGGCTGCAGAAGGTCGGTGAGGTAGGAGGGAGCTAGGTTATGGAGGGCTTTATAGGTGATGAGGAGGATCTTGTAGTGTATTCTGAAGGGGATGGGAAGCCAATGGAGGTTCTGGAGGACTGGGGTGATGTGGTCTCTGGAGCGGGTATGAGTGAGGAGGCGTGCAGCTGAGTTTTGTATGTATTGTAATTTGTTGAGGAGGGTGTTGGGTGTACCGTAGAGGATGCTATTGCAGTAATCGAGTCTTGAGGTGATGAAGGCGTGGATGAGAGTTTCAGCTGCTGTGAAGGAAAGGGAGGGGCGGAGACGGGCGATGTTTTTGAGGTGGAAGAAAGCAGTTTTTTGAAATATTGTTAATGTGTTGTTGAAAGTTAAGTGACTGATCATAAATGATACCAAGGTTACGGATGTGGGTGGATGCTGAAACAGTGGATTTATCAATAGTGATGCAGGTTATGAACGCGTCTTACATGTTGTGATGAGACAGACAGCAGCATTGGTGTGCAGGTTAGCCTACAACACAACAGTGCAGAGAGCAGCAGGAACATCAAGCAGGCACTGACACGTACATGCTCTGCCCTGTGTGTTGTGTCATAAGTCTGGTCATGCATGTTTGCATCATTATCTGAATAAACACTTCCCCTGACATTAATCCATGTGTAACCTTCCCTCTTCTGTTTATATAAGAGATATGTTCAGGTAACAAGAAGACTGTCAAATGAATGCTTTCAATAGATTTTTGGATCAGTCTCTAAAGTTCAGGTTTGACTTTACGCACACACACACACACACACACACACACACACACACAGAGCTGTTGTACTGCCAGTCAAGAGGCAAAAATTCTGAGGAGGATGGAGATATTCACAACAACTTCAGCCCCTGTTTCTGAAACATTTGTCCTACAGATTATTGAAGTCACATAGATAAGCATCCAATGGTGTGATCAATAAATGCCCTGTGATCTATAGATGTTCCACAGTTAACCCGTAACACTTTAACCTGCAGTCATGTGTATTATTGAGAACCTAGTAATATTATTTGTACTGCTTTAATCTCTTTAACACTCTATCTTTAATTGTTTTACGTGCATATATTTTATTGATACTGGTGTGCATCAGTCTCTCCATATCTAAATCATTTTGTTTCATAATAAAATGTTTGGTTTGTCCTTTTTTCAGCCCCTTTGAAAAGAACTTTGAGTTGCATTTTATTTTGTAAGATAGGTATTATTTTAATGAATTAAGTTTGATTGATTGATAGTTACCATCTACATTAAAAAATATTCCATCTGTTGCAAGAATAAAATATTTTGAACTTTGATTAAAAAATGCAAATGCATCTCCATATCCACGTCTGGTTTAGAGCTGCACATATGTGAAAAATCGTAATGTTGATTGGGATTATTTTCCAATTATTATCATTGAAAGATAATCCAAAGTTAGTGTGAATGATCATTTTTGCATCAATACTTTAGTTGAAGTTAAAACCCAATAAGATATATGATGATGTGGCATCAGGAATACAGGAAGTGACAAGACAAGGCATCTCTGCACCAATGAAGTCCATTCATTATGATGCCCTGTTGTCACAGATTTCACTTTTAAACTGTAGCTTCTGCATGTGGTGACACTGATCTGTATTGCAATTGCATTAATATTTAATTATGCAGCTTGAAACTGGGACATGTAGAATATGACAGATGAACTTTTTGTAAAGTACAAGCAACTGTTTTTGTAGGAAAATATAAATTACTGGAATGATGCACAAATGTGTTCCTATATAACTCATAACATCAATGATTACAGTTTGTTTTGTGACACATTTAAGTAAGGAATAATGTATAGTGAGCTGGTGGTTATGCAAATTAGACTTTCGACATGGTGAGCATGACCTTGACACTTAGTGTTTCGGTCTTGTCTCACCTGGAAGGGATTCTAATAAACTTAATCACTTACTCAGTATTCAAAACACTGGTTTAAAGATGACTTCATTGATTTGAAAACTGCTTTCAATTCTATGTTGGTAACGCTTCCAAGTCAATCAGCCTCCCTGTGTGAGGGAACATTTATCTGTGCATTTTAATTCACAGTCAAACATGAGCCTGCTTATTTGTTCTAATGCACATTACACTGAACATTTCCATTGAGGGTGAAGTTAGACAAGGTGAACATAACTTCTGTAAGACTACTCAGGTTGACCTCTTTTCAGCTTTCCTTCTTCTCTGGATTTTGCAGTTGACATCCTCAAACATAAATGAGGCAAATGTCACAGCTTTGAACATTGTTGCTGTTATCACTACCTCTTATGGTTTAAGTTTCTGTGTAACAACTGGCAATTTGCATCCAGTGGCTCTGCTGCTGTTGCCTGGATTGCAGGACAGGATCCAACGATTTGTCACAGTGTCAACCGGAAGAGGTGTAATGAGACGGACTCCTCTCTACGATTGTGTTCAATGGGACGTGTGAGATCAGGTTGTCCCTAGCATCGCTTGTAGTTGAAATGTAATCACTGTTCTTATTGGGTGCAAGTACACTTGAGGTCAAAATTATCAGAATTCTGGAACATTTTCCTTAAATTCTGCCCAATGTTTGAATCATTGATAAAACTTGATATAAGCAATCATTCACCAGTGTTCTTTAGTAGCTTTGGTACATTTTGGAATGTAAAATACATTTTTAGGATAACTTTATATCAAATATAGTGAAAAATGGGGTGGTCAAAATTATTAGCCCCCCTGTGAATTTTTACTTTTAAAACACACCTGAGCAGTCAGTTTGTTTCCTAACAACACCTGTCGGTCAATTGGCTTCCTAACAACACCTGAGCATCCAAACAGCATTGAGATTTACTTAAGGGGCTCAAAACAGGGCACTTGAACATGTTATTGAGAGAGACTACTCTTACGAACCATGCCAAAGACAAAGGAAATCAGTCTTGAGCTCAGAAAGAAGATAATGGAGGCTCATAATAAGAGGGAAGGCTATACTGTGATTTCCAGGTGTTTTAAAGTGTCTAGAATAGCTGTATGTTGCATCATTGCAAAGTACAAGGAGTTAAACTCTGTTAGAAACAAACCTAGGCATGGTAGAGAGATTTCAAGAACTTTGGAGAGGAAAGTAGTCGAAGATGTCAACAAGAAGCCCCGGACATCTTCCAAGGTGATTGTTGCTGACCTGACCTCCATTGGAGTTGATGTTTGAAGGAACATAGTTGTGAGGGATCTTCATCGTAGTGGGCTTCAGGACCATCGTCCCAGAAGAACCCCTTTACTAAAAGAGCGGCACATCAGAGCCAGACTGAGGTTTTCCCACAAACATTTGAAAGGTAAAGATGAGTTTTGGAAGTCAATCCTTTGATCTGATGGAACTTTTTGGGAACATGGATGTTCATTATGTTTGGCCAAGAAAGGGAGAGTCCTTCAACCCTTAGAACACGGTTCTCAGAATTAAACATGGTGGAGGGAGCATCTTACTGTGGGGCTGTTTTGCAGCCTCAGGCACAGGAAATCTTGTTCTGGTGCATGGCATCATGAAAAAAGAAAGTTATGTTGACATTTTGAGGGATAATGTGAAGAACTCTGCTCTTAGTCTAGGCTTTGGTCGGTGCTGGGTCTTCCAACAAGACAATGATCCAAAGCTTACGTCAAAATTGGTCAAACAGGTCTTAAAGGACACCAAAACCAAGGTCCTGGAGTGGCCCTTACAGAGCCCAGATCTAAATCCTGTGAAGAATCTGTGGCGGGTGCTCAAAGTGAATGTCCATGCTCAGAAACCATGTATTTTGGACCAGCTGGAACAATTTACATTGGAAAAATGGGCCAAAATCCCTCCAGAGACATGTGTCAACCTTGTAAAGAACTATTTGAAGAGGTAGTTGTCAGGTGTGGCTCAGAACGGGCGCACTATTGACTACTTAGGGCCAGGGGGCTAATCATTTTGGACATGCCATTTTTACCTTTTCTTGTTTCAATTCATTGCATCAATAAAATATCCAAGTCAAACATAGTGAACATTTGTCTTTGTTATTTGGAAACAAATAAACTATAAACACTTGTTTTTAATGGTCATTTTCATGGAGAAATCAAGGGTTTTATCTGATTTCACAAGGGGGGGTTAATAATTTTGACCTCAACTGTATTTAACACAGCCGATAATAACAGCAGATATGTCCTTTCCAGCAAGTATCTTTGTTTTAGGGGGGAAAAAAGAAAGACTTCAAATCATTTTATCTTTGTGCAGATGATTTGAAGAGTCTTTGAGGATTCTTGAAGAACCTTCAGAGGAGCTTTAAGTTTGCCAAGTATTTCATTTTTGGGCCAAATTGAATGCTTAACTGTGCACATGTTATGTAATACTAAAACATAAAGTACGAGCATTTTATAGTGTTGCACACTATGCAGCTACTTGTTGTCTCAACACTTAAACAGGTGTGAATTGTCTTGACACTCCACTGAGTGAATGTGAGTGAATGTGAGTTTGGGAAAACGCTGCTGTCCCTTCCAGAAGAGGACATCCTCATTAAAATATGCCAAGAAACACAAACATGAGAATAAGACGCATCTGAGCCTACCGGGGGGTCTGGGCTCAAAGGCAGCAGAGGCACTCATCTTTTAACTTTAACATCATCAACGCTGTCAAATGAGTCCTTTTTAACCAGAGATTTTAAAGACACTTCTGTTTAATGTTGTGAAAAATGTGTCGGAGCGACGCAGATGTATTCAGTTTGATGACAGCACTCTCAGGGGAGCGAGCTGTTATTGATTTGACACCCAACACAACTCAAAGTTTGGATTCTGTCTTTTAGTGAAGAAGTCAGACTTATTTTTCACATTGGCATCTCATAGCAGAATAACAATATCTGTAGTTTGTACCGAGATTCTTCTTCACCCAGAAATCTTATCAACAAAGTTAGAGCTGTTTACTTCCGGCATGCAGTCAATTAAACTCCAAACACGTCAAACAGCATCAAATAACTCCCATGACCGATGATAGGCCAACAGAAGAATCGCCTCATGTTTCAATGAAGAACTCTGTGTTCTTCACTCCAAGAGGTAGTAAACTTGAAGACCCAGGACTGCAGATGTAACAGAAAAAAAGGGTAACATTTAATGACTGTTTTCATGTCACTTTGCTCACCACAGAGACAGCTTTGTAACTCAGCTTCTTCTAATCCAGTATATTTCTGATACAGGATACAAATGGCCCGGACATTTTCTAGGACAGGGTTTTGCTGTTCAACACAAAGCTCTGCACCCCAAAAGGGTCAAATGTGTTGTATGTATATTACATGTCCATCAGATTTTATCATTAATGTCAACATGAAAGAACAAGCTAAGCTCAATTTGGGTTCAGCTTAACTTGCAGCCACCGAAAGCCTCTGCAAAGTATTCAAAGATAAGCTAATTCATTGTGCTCGAAATATCAGTAAGCAGGGCGCTGTTGGCAAGCAGTTTAAGAGCGTGCTTATAGAGGCTATGGACCTTGTTGCATTGGTCACTGGTTCAACTCCCGGCCTCGACCATTTGCTGCATATCATCACCGATTCTCTACTCGTCTCATTTCATGACTCTTTTCAGCCATCCTATCGAATAAAGTTGAAAATGCCCAAAAATATAACAGAACTGAAATAAAAGACCAAACAGCTTCACACCATGTCTCAATAAAGCCATCAGAGCTAACACAGCAACAAACCAGGGCCACAGACACTGACCACTGGCTTTACATGTCTTAGGCCCAAAGTCCACAGGATGCGTCGCGTTGTGTTACGGCTGATACGTTCCTATTCTAGTCAATGCTCTAAGTTCCACAGGGCGCGCTGCAGTGCTTCTCAGCTCCTTCTCAGGAGCGTGCCCCCGCGCCACTCCGCCAGAGATATGCTTCAAGTCTATTTTCGCTGAAGCCCGTGCCCAGCATGCGTCAACATGCACAGAAAAGAACGACCTGGACAGGAAGTCAGGCACGAGGATCGCATGCAACATCCGATGATTTTGACAAATCTTCTTCTGTTCTATATCATCAAATGAGAGTTTTAAATCTCTTTCCCAAACAGTTCTTAGGGCTGACGGAAGTGAAGTTTCCTGACCAAGTATCTTAGAGTAATAATGAGAGGCCTCATGGCCAAGCCCAAACATTTCAATGATACCAGAAAGCAATTTAGAATGCTGTGGGGGAGTTCTTGAGCCTAGTACAGAGGACAGCAGGTGTCTAAGTTGGAAAAACTGCAACCTACTTGAGCGAGGGAGATCAGACTCCTGGATTAATTCTTCAAAAGATTTTTGTGTACTACTTCTATACAAATCTCCCAGAGTGTGAATCCCATTGTTCAACCATATTTTCCAGCAGAACAGAGCTCTGCCAATACTACACACTGCATCTCTAAAGCCCAAAGTCCACAGGATGCGTCGCATTATACGTTACCATTCTAGTCAATGCTCTAGAGTCCACAGGGAGCGCTGCGTCTCGGGAGCGTGTCTCTGCGCTGCTCCACCAGAGATACGCTTCAAGTCTATTTTCGACGGAGCCCGTGCCCAGCACGCATCAATATGCACCGCAAAGAACAACCTGGACAGGAAGTCAGGCACAAAATCTCATGCAACATCCGCCAATTTCAATATAAAACATCATATACAATCTCCCGACCGTTTAAAGATCGTATAGATCAGAAATACTCATCGATCATGGATGTAAGCTACAAACAACCACATATGTGTGATCCAGGTCGACTACAACAAGACTTTAAGATGATCACTGTGTCAGAAGGTAACAGGACTTTAAGAGGATCACTGTGTCAGAAGGTAACAGGACTTTAACATGATCACTGTGTCAGAAGGTAACAGGACTTTAAGATGATCACTGTCAGAAGGTAACAGGACTTTAAGATGATCACTGTGTCAGAAGGTAACAGGACTTTAAGATGATCACTGTGTCAGAAGGTAACAGGACTTTAACATGATCACTGAGTCAGAAGGTAACAGGACTTTAAGATGATCACTGTGTCAGAAGGTAACAGGACTTTAACATGATCACTGTGTTAGAAGGTAACAGGACTTTAAGATGATCACAGAAGGTAACAGGACTTTAAGATGATCACTGTGTCAGAAGGTAACAGGACTTTAACATGATCACAGAAGGTAACAGGACTTTAAGATGATCACTGTCAGAAGGTAACAGGACTCTTTAAAATGATCACTGTGTCAGAAGGTTACAGGACTTTAAGATGATCACTGTGTCAGAAGGTAACAGGACTTTAAGATGATCACTGTGTCAGAAGGTAACAGGACTTTAAGATGATCACTGAGTCAGAAGGTAACAGGACTTTAAGATGATCACTGTGTCAGAAGGTAACAGGACTTTAAGATGATCACTGTGTCAGAAGGTAACAGGACTTTAAGATGATCACTGTCAGAAGGTAACAGGACTTTAAGATGATCACTGAGTCAGAAGGTAACAGGACTTTAAGATGATCACTGTGTCAGAAGGTAACAGGACTTTAAGATGATCACTGTGTCAGAAGGTAACAGGACTTTAACATGATCACTGTGTCAGAAGGTAACAGGACAACAAAATAGAGCCGAATTATTCATAATAAACTAAACCTGCAAAAACTAAACTTAACAGTTCTGCAGCATACTCAGTGATGATTAAAGCACAAATGTAATGGAATACTGTCCAAATGAGCAGAAATTAAACCACAGAAAGGCTCTGTAACCTGTTGTTTGTATGTGGTTCTCTATATGCTGGACCCAGCTGATCCTGTCTGCTCTGAGCTGATGCTACACTCCAAACACGCGTCCTGGGGACCAGGGCGCAAGCCCTCGGACAGAGCAAAGCCGTGTCGCAGCCCTAATGGGGCGCACATGCATCCTGTGGACTTTCGGGGTTACAGCTGATCATCAGGAAGTTGTGTTGGTGTTGCAAGCACTTCATGTTGACCCTAGCTGCATTCACATGTCCACATAACTCCTAGAGGTGAGCTGCATGTGTGAATGTAAACAGCCAAAGTTTGAAATGTATCTATGATACGAACAGAGTGAACAGAGGGGTCGAAGTGATGCAGTTTGTACCATGAGAGAAGTCATTTCAATCATAGCATCGGGCTGTGCTGCCTCCTGCTTCCTCCAACCATCTCTCTGACAGAGAAGACTTCATGTTATGAGAGGAATATGTGAACAAGAAACTTAGGAACATTTCAGAGACAGCACTCAAAAATGTTAGACATTTTCAGGGGAAAGCTCTTAAACTTTAGAGGGAATTGAAATAAATGAAAGACTTAACAATAAATGTGTTATTATGGATACAATTCAATCGCAACAAACAAGATTACAATACGGACTAATAACTAGAAACGTATGGGCTTAAGGCTGGGCTATACCTCTGCGTCAACCCTACACAGCAGAGGTCAACACACACGTGAGCACTACATACATGTACGTCGACGTCGCCTGTTTCCTTTTTCACAGTGATTCAGAGAGTGTTATGATAATGTAGAGCTGATACATGTTGCTGTTTATCATACAGACATGATTACATGAAGAATAGAGAGGAGAGAGGTGATTTTGGAGGAGGTGTGCTGCTGCTGCGTGCATAGGCCTCTGTGTGAGTACGGGAGCTACGCCGTCGATTTGACACAGAAGTATAAATCCAACTTTAGTTTGATTCATTCATTTGACCCATCCAGTGGATAACTTTCTATACTGAGGCGGGAGGATATAAGTCACTATTCAGAGTCTCAAACACACCACACTGCACATCTATATTGCAACAACAAATTGAACATCTAACTGTCAAATTCTAGACATGTTGATCATGTTTGGGCTTGCAGTGGTCACCTCTTTGGTACAGGCTCAGGAGATTAGACAGGAGTCCCCTGCAGAGACACTAAACTAGGGTTTAAACTTTGGGTGGGGCCTGTCTGTGCATTTCTGTGTCACAAATCAAAGCTGTTTGGGTTTCCTGTTTAGTCCTTTCATCTAAAGCAGGGGTAAAAGTACACTTAAGTCCTGTGCTGTGGAGATAGTCCACTGCTGTTTGGACATGTAGTGTTTTAACACTTTGCATTCACGTGTATAGTGTGGGACATGAGTAATAAAGCTATTGAACAGTTTTAAACCACATGTTCTCTCTCTGTGAAGTTCCACTCGTCTTTACAAACACGTACACAACGTGGCGAATCTACCCCTGCCGTAAACAAGCCCGGTCATCCTCTTATCTCTCCACCATGAACAAAGTAGCGCTGCGTAAAAGCGAGTAAACACTCTCTGCGCACAGTTTAATCCTGTAACGGGACACTTTGTAAATCAGGGCTTTATTTGTATGCTGAAGTGAAATGCACAGACATATTTGTGTGCAGAGGGGGGGGGGGCTCTCATGTTTCTCCTGTGACAGTCTGTCTTCCGCATTGCTCAGCAGCAGACCACTCGGCTAAAAACAGAAACACCAGAGACGCCCAGAGTCCCTGTTGGCAAAACTTGTTCACAATGTCTCACATTTTCAACGCGTGACTGAACCTGGCTCGGCTCTGGCTAAAGCGACAAGTTAGCTTGAGTATCCTCATGTAACATTAGTACCAGCCACGGCTATCGTGTGTAGTCCACGCCCTCATAGTGAACTCCGTCTGCGCTACAGTAGAAATCATATTATAGCCGCACAAGGCCGAACAAACTGAAGACGAGCTGCTGCAACGCTGAGGAAAAGCAGTCCTCCTTTAAGTTCCAGCAGCAGGTTAAACACAGCCGACAGTCCCGGAGAGGTTCACAGACACACAACAGAGCTCGACAGTTTCGCTTACCTCGCTTTCTAGGAACTGGAGCCAGAGGTTGAAATCCCACCAGAAAAAGTGAAACTTCTTGATCCAAATTCTGGGAGAGTTGTAGGCAGTGACGTCACGCCCTGAAATTCCAGCCTCAGTCTGAGTCAGTTCAGAGGTTTGCCCATGTAAGGCAGCAGGCCAGCGGTGTCACCCTGCAAGCCAGCCACAGCAGCCTGCACCAGAGCCTCTGTTTATGCACACCAGAGGATGTATGGAGCCGGGACACAATGAACGAGAGAACATGGGTGGTGTAATGCAGTAAACTCTGTGACCCTGGGATTGTGAAATCTTTGTAAACTGATATTTTCTGTATGAGGCAGGGCGCATACATGCAATTCATTGCAGTCGCTATTATGACTTGTCTACCAGTAAAGAGAAAGCCTGAAAACTGAAATGGAGAATTAAACTAATGAAACTGAAACTTCTGGTCAGATGGGGACTCACTCTAAAGTACGGAGGCCCAAAGAGGACATCCGCATTTTCAATCAATCAACCTTTATTTATACTCGACAGATCATTGAGGGGCAACCCTTATTTACAATGATATCGAGTCATTTACAGTGACATTTAGGAATAAAGTACCAAAACAAAAACAAACAAACAACAATGCATCAAGAGTATCAAAAGTCATCAAATAGGATACATTTTCTTTTCTTTTTTGTTTGTTTTTTTAGAGAAAAACAATTAAAAGTCCAATAAAATAACACAAATAAAAGGAGGTGTATGGGATTGACTATAAAAGCACTAAAATAGGAGGGGACTGTTGATTAAATGATACAATAAATATATACAGGTAAACCTAGCTAAACACAGCGGGTTGAAAGGTTGAAAATTAAGTGTCTAAATTGTCCAAGAGGTAAAAATGCATTTAATTCAAGACTCTGCTGCAACTTGTTCCAGGAATCCGGAGCAGAGAAACAAAAAGCAGTCTTTCCCAGTTCTGATCGAACTCAAGGAACATGCAGAAGCAGCTGGTTTGAGGTGCAAGTCTGATAAAAACGGTCTGGGTAATTTTCACATTGTAATCAGTCATTTCTGGTCGTTTTCTCAGGATCACTACTTACTTTTCTTGTTACTTTTCTCCAGGTAGCAACTCTGGTTTTCCCATGCTACTGAAGCAACTCCATCAAAATCACCAGCAGAGCCCTGTTTGGATGAAACTAAGTCAAAGGAAACAGAAAGTAACCAAAGTGGAACTCCTTAAAAGTACAAACGCTGTCGCATGTGAGTAGTCAAAGTTATCCAGCAATTACTGCACACAATATTGACACTGATTGGACATTTTGTGCATGCACCCCTGCATATTTCTTTATGGGTATCAACCATAGACTGTATAAATAATGGACCTAGTATCCCTGTCGTCACCCATCTATTCCTGAGCACTGTTTTGAAGCCAATCGGCGACGGCCATATTGGAAATGCGGAAATCAACCAGGCATAGTGTGATGTAAAGAGGCGGGGTTTGAGCCTCCTAGCCAACAGCTATGTGTTCCCATCCAGGAGTCAAGTCAGTCATGTCCTTATTTGGGCAAAACTCGTAATCTTAATATCTTCTGAACTTTCATGTTATAAAATAATTCACCCCCTGTACAGTCTGTGCCCATAGAGAAATGAGCTACGTAGAGCCAAGCCGTTTTTTGAACCAGGCTGTAAACATGTTTATTTCTGCTGTAAAGATCATCTTCTTTGAATTGGTGTGTATGTGGTTTCTGGTGTTTCTGCAGCCAGCCTCAAGTGGACGTTCGATGAATTGCAGTTCATAACACTTCCAAATGGGCTTCATATTTTTAGACCAGAGGTTGCTGCTTGGTATCAACATAATCTTTAAAAATATATATAAAAGTAGACATTATAACACAGAATAAGCACTTTGGGGCACGGATTTGGTCCAATGGCTAAATAACATGTCCAAGAAGCGGTTTGTCCGATTTCAGCCTGTGGCCCCTTTCCCACATGTCATTCCCCCCAATCTCTCTCCCTGTTTCCAGCTCTATCCACTGTCCTCCCCTCCAATAAAGGTGCAAAAGACCCTAAAATATAACTTAAAAAAAAAAAGAATAAGCACTTTGTAGCTGTCTCCTACCTCCTAGTCCGAGTTACAGACCACACTGGTGTAGCAGCAGTGCAGAATGTATTTGAATAATCAATCTAAAAATCAAGATAATAAAGCTCATTTTATTGCATTTATTTGATTCCCAAAACAAGACACCTGTAAGAACTGTTTCACATTGTTAATATGGACTGAGAAACTGCTCTTGAAATGAAAAAATATGCAATATTATTCAAAAAATGTGTACCTAAGTGCTTGATTTACATGAATTATTTAACATTTAGCATGATTATAAATGAAGTTTACGAAATTCAAAGCACATATGCATAAATGTCTAAATAA